>NW_020664500.1:248225-255087 GCF_002925995.2 Terrapene triunguis
CTCCTTCCTTTCACCAACTCCTGGTGAATACAGATCCAAACCCCCTTGGATCTTAAAACAAGGAGAAATCAATCAGGTTCTTAAAAAGAAGGCTTTTAATTAAAGAAAAAGGTAAAAATCATCTCTGTAAAATCAGTATGGAAAATAACTTTACAGGGTAATCAAACTTAAAGAGCTCAGAGGAACCCCTCTGTCTTAGGTTCAAAGTACAGCAAACAAAGATAAACACTCTGGTAAAAGGTACATTTACAAGTTGAGAAAACAAAGTAAAACTAAGACGCCTTGCCTGGCTTTTTTACTTACAAGTTTGAAATAAGAGAGACTTGTTTAGAAAGATGGGGAGAACCTGGATTGATGTCTGGTCCCTCTCAGTCCCAAGAGCGAACCACCCCTTAAAACAAAGAGCACACACAAAAGCCTTTCCCCCCCCAAGATTTGAAAGTATCTTGTCTCCTTATTGGTCCTTGGGGTCAGGTGTCAGCCAGGTTACCCGAGCTTCTTAACCCTTTACAGGTAAAAGGATTTTGGAGTCTCTGGCCAGGAGGGATTTTAGTACTGTACACAGGAGAGCTGTTACCCTTCCCTTTATAGTTATGACATGCACAGATCTCATGAAGGGAGTTTACATTTAACAGACCTAAAGAACAATGCTCCCTTCCTACAGACCTTAGCAGAGGGGACAATGGGAATCAAGGAAAGGGGCTAGAACCAGGAACTCTCTGAGGACAACATTCTCTGAGGTCTGATACCAGGGAACAGAGCTGGTTTGAAAAGTCAGAATGACCACTGCCAATTTTTTCTGCAATCTAGTGATCTTACTACTCATCATTGTTATTTGACCCAAATTGTTTGGGCAGCTATGGCATCATCATCTGGAAATGACTTTTTTCATCTATAGCGGCCCAAACAATTGGTTAATGTTGTATCAGCTGGTTATGAGTAAATCATACTGAAATCAAGGGGTTAGGCATGACTTGTCCCTATCTACAGTGACTGCAAAGTTGTTTAACATAATATTTATTAATATGACTCCTCAAAGTCATGTGCTATCATAATTTAATCTAGTGAAGACAAGCTCTAAGAGTGATGCTCACAGTATCTATTCTAGAGCATTCTCAGTGGAAACTCTAAAGTTTTTACCATGGGAAATACAGTTAAGCATAAACTGGGCCACTTTAATGGATCAGGGCATAGGCAGTCTGGCCTAGCAGTCACGACAAGGCTGAGGTCTGCCCAGCAAAAGATGGCACTCATTGGCAGGAGCTGGTGATGCTGACAGTTGTAGTCACAGATCTGCATGTAGGGTGCTCACAACACCAATTATAATTGCTTTGTGGAATGTTAGGACTTTATGTGACAATCCTACCACCAGCCAGTGCTTGCTGCAAGAGAACTGGCCAGGTATAGGGTTGACATTGCCGCACTCAGTGAAACCAAACTCACTAATGAAGGGGAACTCACAGAGATGGGTGCAGGGTACACGTTCTTCTGCTGAGGTCATCCATCCTCAGACCCATGGAAATCGGGCATTGGCTTTGCCATGCAACTCCGTTGCTTCCAAGATTGAAAGTCTACATAAAGGCATTAGTGATCATTTATGGTTTTACAGTTGCTATTGAAACATAAGCATTTTGTTACCATCATCAGTGCTTATGCTCTTACCATGATAAATGCTGACAGTAAGAAAAGAAAGTTCTACAGTGACCTAGACAAACTCATTATGTGCACACCAGTGTCAGATAAACTGATGATCATGGGGGACTTTAACGCAAGAGTTGGAAGTAATATAGTACTCTGGCAGCATGCCATCAGACAGCATGGAGGGGATGGTATGATGAGACTGCCTACAATGGCATGTAGCTGATCTGTGACTGCTAACAGCAAATATCCCCAATGGCAGATGATGGCACTCTAGATGGGGAGGGCTCTGAGTTACTACCGAGAATTCTTGACTGGCTGGTGGGTCTTGCCCACATGCTTAGGATCTAATGATAGCCATATTTGGAGTTGGGAAGGAATTTCCCCCCGGATCAGATTGGCTGAGACCCTGGGTGGTTTTTTTTTTTTTGGCCTTCCTCTGCAGCATGAGACATGGTCACTTGCTGGTTTAAACTAATGTAAATGATGGATTCTCTGTAACTTGAAGTCTTTAAACTATGATTTGAAGACTTCAGTAACTCAGCCAGTGTTTAGGGGTTGATTACAAGAGTGGGTGGGTGAGGTTCTGTGGCCTGCAATGTGTACAGGAGGTCAGACTAGATGATCATGATGATCCCTTCTGACCTTTAAGTCTATGAGGATGGGACTGGGAAACAGAATAGTAATGGAACTCTTCTACTTAGTGAGCATGTTACGTGGCAATTAGCAATCATGAATATCTTTTTCCGCTTGCCAGAAAAAAGAAAAACATCATGGGTGCACCAAAGGTCCAAACAAAGGGATCTTATCAACTACATCATCGTCTTGCAGCAAGCTCTACTGGATGTACAAATCACCCATGCACAGGGCAGAATGCTGGGCAGACCACTGCATGATCCACTCCAAATTGTTGTGGTTAATTCAACCAGTGTGGTGCAAGTCCTCATGTAAATTTATCAAATGGCTCACTGTAAAGCGATTACAAGATGAAGCTACACAAGCACAGCTGTGTAATAACATTATGGCAGCTTTGTCTGACCCTGATGGCTTGACTACTAATGCTAATGTAAACAGTGAGTGAGCGACTTTTTGCAACACTGTATATCAATTTGCTCTTGCCACCTTGAGTACGGCAAAATGATGTCATCAAGATTGGTTGGATGAGAGTGATCCAGAAATTCAACAGCTACTCACTAAAAAACATAAGATGCATCGTCAAATTCTTGTATGCCATGTCCCTGTAGGCACAGTTATAACATTCAGGAATCTGTGTCATGACATCTAAACTAAGTCTAGAGATGCAGGATCAATGGTGCAATACCAAGGCAAATGAAACCAGGACTATGATGACTATCATAGGGCCAAAGACTTCTTTGGAAGACTACTTTGAAAGATACATATGGTCCTAAACACACCACAACAGTGCTTTTGAAGAATGAGGATGACCTAATGCTGATCACTGACAAAGGAGAAATCCTTCAGAGATGGCAACAGCCTTTCAATGATCTTTTGAATCCATCACCACAGACGAGGTACTAATAAGAGTAGTACATTAGTAAACACATAATGACAACATGGATGCAGCCCTGTCCCTTGACAAAGTCAACACTGCAGTCAGTGCCATGAGGAACTGCAGGGCTTCCAGATCTCATGGCATTCCTTCAGACATTTTCAAGTAGGGAGATGGATTCCTGCTAAGATGACTGCACAGACTATTTCTCAATACGTGGAGTACTGAAGACATACAGCAAAACTTCAAAGACAGCACCATAGTCACCATACACAAGAGGCAAGGTGAGAAGTCTGACTGTGGTAACTACCACAGTATCTTGTTACTCTCCATTGCTGGAAAGGTTCTGACTAGAGTTCTCTTTGATCATATGCTATGCAACATCGCTAATCACATTCTACTGGAGTCACAAGGAGGTTTTAGGCCAACATGAGGAATGGCAGACATGATATTTGTAGCCTGTCAGGTACAGGAGAAATGTAGAGAACTGGACCGGGACCTTTACACTGTGTCTTTATTGACCTGGCTAAAGCATTTGACATCATCAGTAGACCTGTGCTTTGGCAATTACTGCCTCAGTTTGGACATCCAGAAATATTCACCAACACTCAGAAGCTGTTTCACGATGGAATGATCAGACAAATCTGTATAGATGGTGTTCTGTCTGATCCATTTCCTATCACTAATGGCTGTTTAACTGGTCCAGTCTTATTTAATCTCTCCTATGCAGCAATGCTTGATGATGCTACAAGAGACCTAAATGCTGGTATCAGGATACATTTCTGATCCACTGGAAAATTATTTAATTTGAACAGGCTGTCATCTTCCACAAAGATGTTGGAGGCAATTCTGCTGTATGCTGATGACTGTGCTCTAGAGGCCCATGCTCTAGAAGAGCTACCATTGATTATGGACAGATTCGCAGACTGCAGAAAGGTACAGGCTGACAATCAATCTGAAAAAAGAGGTCACATTCAACCTGCACCAGAGAAACCCTGCACAAAACCAAATGTCACCATCAGCAACACACAGCTGAATGCTCTTACAGATTTCTGCCTTCTTGGTAGTATATTGTCAAATGATGTTACTACACCTCTACCTTGATATAATGCTGTCCTTGGGAGCCAAAAAATCTTACCGCGTTACAGGTGAAACCGCGTTATATCGAACTTGCTTTGATCCGTCGGAGTGCGCAGCCCCGCCCCCCCGGAGCACTGCTTTACTGCGTTATATCAGAACTTGTGTTATATCGGGTCGCGTTATATCGGGGTAGAGGTGTATAGACAAGGAGCTGACAAGTCGTATCAAAGCCAATTCATCATTTGGCAGACTCTGGCAGCAACATGGTATTAATCTTCAAACTAAGTTAAAAGTCTAAAAAGTGGTTGTGCTGTCCAACTTGTAAGGGAGTGAGACCTGCTACAGGCATCATATTAAGCTTCTAGATAAGTTCCATTTAAGATATCAGGGTGCCATACACTCCACCAAATGACAGGATAAAGTTACCAACAATGAGGTTCTGGAACATAGTCACTCCGCAGTGATTGAAGCCATGTTTATCACATCACAGTTACGCTGGGCTGGTCATTTGCTGAGGATGGACGACACCTGAACACCGAACAGTTGCTGTACGACAAACTGAAAGTGAGCAACTGCATATGAGGCAGCCAGAAGAAACATTTCAAGGACACGCTGAAGCATAACTCAAAAGAGTGCAACATTGATGTTGACAACTGGGAGTCGTCAGCAACAGATAGACCATGCTGGCAAACAGTAGTCAGCGATGGGGTTCCCACTTCGAGATTTACTGCTGTGTGCAGCTTGAGGCACAGAGGCAGAGTTGTAAGCAATAGCAGGACTCAGCAGTCACAGATTGTAATCTCTTCCTTGGCATCGGGTTACCTATGCACTTCATACGGAAAGGACTGCCACTGGAGCATTGGCCTTTTTAGCCACAACCATACTCACAAGATGTAAAACTGTCATCAGCGTCATCTTTGGTCATGAAGGGCAACACCACAAAGTTCTGGAACAGCCACCCAATAAGAGTTGTGGGGGCAAACAATTTAATTAGTTTTAAGAGCGAACTAGGCAAATTTATGTATGGCATTGTATGACAGGGTTGCTTATGCTATTGGGAGGTAAGGGTTGGCAGCCCTTCTGGTTCATGTTGGATATTCCTAAAATCTCGGGCTTCAACTGGTCACCTGTAGGGTTCAGGAAGGGATTCCCTCCTCCAACCCCCAGTGTTTTCTGTGGTTCTTGTTGTTGTGTGGTGGGTTTTTTCCTCCTTCCTTTGAAGACTCATAGATGGCCAGAGCTGGAGATGAGATTGTGACCCAAAGGCCTCTTAATGCCAACTTGCAAGGAGTTACAGAAATTTCATGAGTCTTATATGTACATTCGAGTTCACCACAGAATGTCATGTGAGGTTTGAAATAAAAGCTAGAGCTGTCACAGTGGTCCTTAATATCCTTGTGAAATATATGATATCGTATCTGTATATATATAGAAAATATGTTTTCAAGTCTGTTTCAAGGCAGTAGTCACCAGCAAAAGATGACAAACGGGTTTCCTCCAGGCAGGAGGTAAGACATGCATCTCTCAACATGTAAATTAAAAATTGCAATGGACACAATGGATGCACACTTACACCCCCCATCATCCTGCACCTAGGAAGTAAACAGACTGTTTACATTCATGCAAATGGGATCTCAATCAATTTTGATTCCAAATGGTGCAGAGGACTTTGGATGAAAAATATGGGGTCTTTATTACCACTTAAACTAATGGAGCTTTCATTATGGGAACCTTTACATCGTCATAATGAGAGAAGGACACTTTTAAAAAGTTTATTTCAAATAAATATACATTTAATTTCATCTGAGGTGGAGCACAAGTTCTCAAGGAGAAGAACCTTGTAAATTAATAAGTGTAACATGTTGTTTGTATAACTATGATGCTATATAAATAATAATGATATTCAAACCTACCAATTATTTTTCCAGTGAGGGCCTACTCAACTCCTACAACATACTAAGGGTGAGAGATACTAAATGCTCTCAGCTTCCAATCAGATCAGCATCTCAGAAGATTGGGTCTTTAAGAGAGATTCTGATAACACAGGGAAAAGCGCATCAGAGAGAAAAAATTTCAAAGTGGCCTCACCAGGCAAAGGTCACAAGAAAGCTAGGGCAGCAGCAAGCATTCAGTTGCAGAGCCGTGTACAGCTTGGTGGTGGCCAGTGTTTAAAACCATATACAGTATAATTCAGAGGTAATCAGTGCTATAGTCCGAGACAATCAGTGGTTTAAATGGTGTCCAAACAAGATAAATCAATCTATTTCCTTTTTTAAGATTACTATGTGATGAAAAGGACAGTAAGTCCAAACAGCGAAGAAGATTTAGGAGAAAATCTTTTTCTGGGCAAAATGTCTCCCAGCTACAGCTAAGAGGGCAACATGCCAAATTAGCAAAGGAACATAATTCATCTTCCTATCAATCCCTGGCTTGAGTTCCCATGCTTGGGGCTAGCCATACATGCCTCTCTTCCTAACACCTCCCAAGGCTCAGACAGTCTGCTGTACTAATATACTCTTCTGCTGACTTTCAGTGTTGGAACACAGCTCCTTATCCCTTCCAGCTTGTACACTCACCTCCTCCCATATGGCTGTAGATACACTGTATTTTAAAGGGCTTATATTATTCTTGGTG
>NW_020664500.1:260087-315335 GCF_002925995.2 Terrapene triunguis
TGGATTCGGATGCTCCTCAACCTAGCCACCTCCTCCTGTAGCTCTCCCACCTGCTGCTGTTCATCTAGTCTTGTATAACACAGGCCATAGAACTGTACCAAAATAATTCCTAGATCATATATTTTAGATAAACATCCAGTCTTGATTGAAAAATTGTGAGTTATGGAGAATCCACCATGACTGTGGGTAAATTGTTCCAACAGTTAATTACTCTCACCATTTAAAATGTACACCTTCTTTCCAATCTGAATTTGTCCAGCTTTCACATCCAGCCATTGGATTATGTTATACTTTCTCTGCCAGATTGAAGAACCCATTATTAAATATTTGTTCCCCACATAGGTACTGACAGTCTGTAATCAAGTCATCCCTACCAGCCACTGGCATAGTCTTGAATTAGAGGATGGCCTGGAAGGGCAACCAGGCAGTCGATCTGCTGAGACTTTGATACCCGTGGAAGGGAAACACATATAGTGATCTGTCCAGAAGGCCAACTCATGAAGAGGGAATGTGCTGAGTCCCAGCGAGCAAGAGGGGCTGTGGTGAGAACAAATGACAGATGGTGTCAAACTTGGATGGAGATAATCCCCTGAGCAGCCAGAGGAAGAGCCCTAGCAGTGAATAGAGCATCTTGTTACAAGCTGATTCTCTCTCTCTCTCTCGGGTTTGTTTTAAAAGAGACAGCCCAATGGAGGTATATTTCTCTCTCTTCCACTCCACCCCCCTACTGTTTCTGCAGCAACCCAATTATTTCTTAGCTCATATGCTTATTCTGTGACAACTACACACATGGCATAATTAATGTGGTGTTCAGTTTAATTGGTGCTCATTATTTCACATTATTTCATTTTATTTTGGTTTTAATTTTTCCCCCCTCTAAGATGTCCTCCAATAGATGCCAGAAAAATAAAGGAGGAAATATTTATCCAACATAGTAGTCTAGGGACCAATTAAGTTGAAAAAATTGGCATAGGGATTCCTGGTTTTCCTTTCCCCTTTGTACTCCAGAGTAGATGCTGTTAAATCAGTTGAAACATTGTCTTCTGCTGGTCCTTTAAAACTAGCATCAATGAGTGAACTTGTTTTATAAAGCAAAACAGACCATTGAATCTTGACTGGGTCTATTCAAATCTAACTTAGATCTAGTTAATTTTAAAACAACTCTCTTGGGGGTAGGGTGACCAGATGTCCCGATTTTATAGGGACAGTCCCGATTTTTGGGTCTTTTTCTTATATAGGCTCCTATTACCCCCCATCCCCTGTCCTGATTTTTCACATTTGCTGTCTGGTCACCCTACTTGGGGGGGAGGAAAGGCAAGATCTGTTGAAGATTTAATGAATAATTTAAGACATAAATAATCTGATTTAAAACTCATACTGGGAGTTTAAAGACTCTCTCTCAAGTTACTAAGCATACTGATTTGCAAGCTTGAAGTTATGAAAAATAGTCTTTAAAGCGTGTAACATTCATAGTCTCATGCCACCAGAAAAAAAAACAGAAGTTAATTCACTAGGTAAATTAATTTAAATTACTGGTGGCTGTGTTAAAATGAAATAAAATCTCCATGCAAACTATCAAACTTTGTAAGGATACTTCTGAAAACTATGCCATTTGCTCCAACTTTTCAGTACACTGCTGAACTTTAGTTTTAAGGTCTGTGTCTAATTCAGATAAGGAGAAAGTCATGGGAACAGTCTAGAAACAAAAAAGTTACTTGAACAACTGTACCTAGGGAATAAGGGCCCAGTTCAGCAGAACACTTAGGTAAATACCTAACATTAAGAATGCACATTATCACATTGACTTCAAAGATCTACTCATGTGTTTAAAGATAGGTATGCGCTTAAATACTTTGCTAAAATGATGCCCTAGTGCCCATATTTCCCCGCAGAGCAAGAGGAATATAGGCAAGGAAGGAGAAACTAAAGCTTTTTATGTAAGACCTATGGCCATGGCAGTGGGTGACAATCTCCATCTTGTTCTCTGCTATATAGTAGATTATTTCTGAAGGATAAAAAATACAGTTACTTTAAAAGTGATGTTAAATTGATATTGTCTGAACAATTAGGACCATTAAAGTTGACTATTGGCTTCCATTAATTTCAGAGGGCTTATGATGCATCCTTAGAAAAAGAAAGGGAGATTTGACAAAAGATTCTCTCTCTGGTTTTGGTGAGGATTTAGGCCCAGATCTTCAAAGGTATTTGGGTGCTAACTCTCAAAGGGACTTAGGTGCCTGGTTACCTTTGAGGATCTGGGCCTCAGTGTCTGATTCTATAACTCCCAAAGGTGATATCATGTATAGTATTTTTACTTAACTGCTTTATGTATAAGCCATTTATATTCCAACAAGCTCATCTTTAATTGCAGGATTCCTGGGCTATTAAAGCTGTCTAGCTGTTCCTTAGCCTGTTCTCTTAATTTCCCAGGATATTTAAAAGGCTTTGACAAGCTCCTAAATTGCTTTTATCCCCCTCTTTCCTCATTACCGTCAATTTGAACAATCTGTTATTGACTTTTCATCATGAAAATATAATGGTTTTAAAAAGACACATCATAGATCTAAACATGGTCCTACTGCACCTTGACTGCAATCATAGGAGTTAAGTAATGGGTGTATTTGGCTCATTGTGTATGCCAATGGGGAGTTTTCAGAACTAAATATCTCTTTGAATTTATTTCCAAACTAACAAGACGAAGAAATGCACAATATGAAATAATTGCTGGATGTTTTCAGTTATACCAGGAGGAACAAATGTAGCTTAATGTAACTTTCCATTTGTTATACTTTCATAACCAAAAAAAAATTGCATATGGAGAATAATATATATTTCTCTTAGCTAATGCAAATACATATGATAATGCAACTTTAAGGTAGAAAAATCAAATGCTACAAGATTCAGAAAATGCAAAAAAAATATGGCTCATGTTTATGCCTGAAAAATATGGTCTCTTTATGCCAATATATGTTGTTTGTCAATATATAATTAACCTAAAATAACTCTGCAGCTTCAGAAAAAGCAAATTTTCACCACTGAATTATAAACTATTAAGAACAATTTGGATTATGGAGTTGCTGGAAGAGCCTTAATTGCTGGCAAAGTGCATGGAGTGCTGCTAACAGATGAATCTAGGAGGTAAACCTAATGGGAAGCTTTAGTATTATAGGTTGATGGTAGGGCCAGAACTACATGAATTTCAATGGCTTGATATTTTGACTGGAATTACATGGGGCCCTATGGGATGATATGATCTGAACTGAGCTCTTTTTGGCTTTGCATGAAAGATTGTGCACAGAGCATATACCAAGTCATCATTGGGCAGTGATTGAAAGGGGAGTGGACAATGGTATTTAGAAATACATCAGAGAAAGTCCAGGAGCTGAGGGATCCCTGTTTGATACCTGGAGCATCAAAGCAGGCAGTTTTCAAAGAGGCAGCTACTAGAAGAGACCTCTGTAGCAGTGCTCCCAACCAATGAAAATCAGGACCCTTTTGAAGTATCTCAAGATGGGCACCCAAAATCACTAGTTGCTCTGAAAATCTTGGCCTGGGAACTTTTTCACAGTGACCTCCCTTTCAGAGGATGTGGTGTTATACTTTAGCCTGGTCTACACTAGGCTTTTATGTCGAATTTAGCGCCGTTACATCGAATTAACCCTGCACCCGTCCACACCACGAAGCTATTTAGTTCGACATAGAGCTCTCTTAAATTCGACTTCTGTACTCCTCCCCAACAAGAGGAGTAGCGCTAAATTCGAAATGGCCATATTGAATTAGGCTAGGTGTGGATGGAAATCGATGCTAATAGCTCCGGGAGCTATCCCACAGTGCACCACTCTGTTGACGCTCTGGACAGCAGTCCGAGCTCGGATGCTCTGACCAGCCACACAGGAAAAGCCCCGGGAAAATTTGAATTCCCTTTCCTGTCTGGGCAGTTTGAATCTCATTTCCTGTTTGGACATCGTGGCGAGCTCAGCAGCACTGGCAACGATGCAGAGCTCTCCAGCAGAGATGGCCGTGCAATCTAATAGAAAGAGGGCCCCAGCATGGACTGATCATGAAGTCTTGGATCTCATCGCTGTGTGGGGCGATGAGTCTGTGCTTTCAGAGCTGCGCTCCAAAAGAAGGAATGCTAAGATCTACGAGAAGATCTCAAAAGCCATGGCAGAGAGAGGATACAGCCGGGATGCAACGCAGTGCCGCGTGAAAATCAAGGAGCTGAGACAAGGCTACCAGAAGACCAAAGAGGCAAACGGACGCTCCGGATCCCAGCCCCACACATCCCGTTTCTACGAGGCACTGCATTCCATCCTAGGTGCGGCCGCCACCACTACCCCACCACTGACCGTGGACTCTGAGGATGGGATATTGTCCGCGGCCGGTTCCTCGTCGGACATGTTAGCGGACGGGGAAGATGAAGAAGGAGATGAGGAGGACGAGGCAGTCGACAGCACTGACACCGCTGATTTCCCCGACAGCCAGGAGCTCTTCATCACCCTTACCGAGATCCCCTACCAACCGTCCCCAGCCGTTAGCCCGGACACAGAATCAGGGGAAGGATCAAGCAGTAAGTGCTTTAAACATCTAAACATTTATTTTTAACAGAACTGGAATATTTATAATATTAACAATGTGTTTTTCATGAAGTGATTTAAACATCTAAACTTTTATGTACAACAGAACTGGAATATTTATAATATTAACAGTGGGTTTTTCATGATTTCTTTGCCTTAGGCGCTTAACTATTTAGTCCCAACTATTTAAAAAAAAATCAAACAATGTCTGGTTTTTCATGATTCTCCAGCCAAAGACACTCCACTCTTTACTTCCTGCCAGTGCAGCTACACCAAAATACGGTCTATATGGCCGGGGATCGAGACGAAATCCTCATGGGAGATCTCTACGTAGCTCTCCTGGAGGTAATGTTCAAGCCTGGTCATCAGGTTCCTGGGGAGAGCGATCTTATTTGGTCCCCCATGGTACAAGACATTTCCCCGCCACGACACAATCAAGTATTCTAGGATCATCGCACGGCAGAGCATGGCAGCATACGGCCCTGGTTTTTGCATGCTTTCCCTAAGCATGCGTTCCTTCTCGCTGGCCGAGATCCTCATGAGGGTGATGTCGCTCATGATGCCCTGCTTTGAATTAGGGAGGGGAATGTTAGTATTGGGACTGCTTTACAGCCACGCGGTGGAGGGAGAGGGGCAGCATACAGGGATCTTTCCCTGGGACAGCCGCGAGGGGGTGGGACAGGGGCAGAGTTCATGCTAGCCTGATTGCTGCCAGCAGAGACTGGCATTGCTTTCAATGTGAAAGGAGGCCAGTGCTACTATTAAAGTTTTAAGCAGCCACAAGTCTACGGCTTACCATGTTTGCCTGCTACAGAAGTTCAGGTGTCCTGCCCCGCTTCTCAGATTGGCAGTGCAAGACCCCAGGCACTGAAGGCGAGGGCCGAAAATTTGACCTTGTCCTGAGTGCGCATGTGAGAGGTGCAGTGCATGGTCTTGTTCACAGAGAAAGACTATGTTCTTTGTTCACAACAAAATTTATCTGTCTCAGTAATTCACTCCCTTTTTCCCATTCCCACAGACACATCTGCGACTGTCTCCCAACCCAGCCTGGCATCACACTCCCAGAGGCTAACGCAGATTAGGCGGAGGAAGAAGAAGACGCATGAGGACATGTTCTCAGAACTAATGGGCTGCTCCCGAGCCCAGGCAGCCCAGCAGACACAGTGGAGGGAGAACTTGTCCCAAATGCACCGAGCAATCATGGAACGGGAGGAGAGGTGGCGTCAAGAGGACCAGCAGGCGACTCAAACGCTGCTTGGACTAATGAGGGAGCAAACGGACACGCTCCGGCGCCTTGTGGATGTTCTGCAAGACCGGAGGCAGGAAGACTGCAGCGGGGCTCTGTCCATCTCTAACCGCCCTCCCCCGCCACCAAGTCCCACACCCCCCTCACCCAAAGTCCAAAGAAGGAGGGGCGGCAAGGGCTGTTAAAACTTTCAGTCAACCCCTGCAGACTGCTCAAAATTTGAAAAGTCCTTTCCTACCCACCTCACACAAGTTCCCCCCCCCCCCCGTTTCATGTGTGGTTCATAATAAAATATTCGTTTCTGTTAATTACTGTTTCCATGATTTTCTTTTGGAGGAGAGTCTGTCTGAAGGGGGGGAAGGGGCTTGGTAATTGGACAGGACAGTCACCTTTAGCAGGGTACAGAGGCGGGGGCAGGTCCAGCATCAGGACACATACACAGTGCAGTCACTAGTTACCCTGGTCAGTCTGGGAGGTGGTTTTCATGTTCTGTGGGGGGGGGGGGTCGCTCTGTGACTTTGTGGCGGGGGAAGGCAGTTACAGATCTTATGCAGCGGTCCTTATCCTGGATCACAGAGCCACGCAGCAGCGGATCTGTAACCCTCCTCCCACTGCCAGAAAGTCACCTAGCCGACACATACACGCAGTCCCGCCCAGGAGTGCTGGCAGGCTCCGTTGAAACAACCAGTCCACCACTGCGGAGCCTGTCATTCCTGGAGTTTAGAAGCATCATTTGCATCAGAACACTAAACCCGCCCCCCGCCACAGTCTGCGTCCCCGGTTTAAAACATTCCCGCGAAAACAGTAATAAAGACAACGGTGTTCATTAACAAAACAGAACAGATTTTATTTTTTGGGAAGGGGGTGAAGGGGGTATGTAGCTGGAGAGGATAGTCAACATAAACTGGGTAAAGAAACGGGGGCAGGTTCAGCTTCTGTGTCCACAAACTTAACAGTCACTGGTTACCCTGCTCAGTCAGGAACCTTGCTTTCAAAGCCTCCCGGATGCACAGCGCGTCCCGCTGGGATCTTCTAATCGCCCGGCTGTCTGGCTGGGCGTAATCAGCAGCCAGGCTATTTGCCTCAACCTTCCACCCCGCCATAAAGGTCTCCCCCTTGCTCTCACAGAGATTGTGGAGCACACAGCAAGCTGCTATAACAATGGGGATATTGGTTTCGCTGAGATCACAGCGAGTCAGTAAGCTTCTCCATCTCCCCTTGAGATGGCCAAAAGCACACTCCACCACCATTCTGCACTTGCTCAGATGGTAGTTGAACAGTTCTTTTTCTGTGTCCAGGGCGCCAGTATAGGGCTTCATGAGCCAGGGCATTAGCGGGTAGGCTGGGTCCCCGAGGATCACTGTAGGCATCTCCACATCCCCAAGAGTTATTTTGTGGTCCGGGAAGTAAATACCTTCCTGCAGCCGTCTAAACAGACCAGAGTTCCTGAACACGCGAGCGTCATGAACCTTGCCCGGCCATCCGACGTTGATGTTGGTAAAACGTCCCCTATGGTCCACCAGTGCTTGCAGCACCATTGAAAAGTAGCCCTTTCTGTTAATGTACTGGCTGGCCTGGTGGTCCGGTCCCAGGATAGGGATGTGAGTCCCATCTATAGCCCCACCGCAGTTTGGGAATCCCATCGCGGCGAAGCCATTTATGATGACCTGCGCGTTTCCCAGGGTCACTACCTTTGAGAGCAGTACCTTAACGATTGCGTTGGCTACTTGCATCACAACAACCCCCACGGTAGATTTGCCCACACCAAAGTGGTTCGCGACTGACCGGTAGCTGTCCGGCGTTGCAAGCTTCCAGAGGGCTATGGCCACTCGCTTCTGGACAGTCAGGGCTGCTCGCATCCGGGTGTCATTGCGCTTCAGGGCAGGGGACAGCAACTCACAAAGTTCCAGGAAAGTGCCCTTCCGCATGCGAAAGTTTCGCAGCCACTGGGATTCATCCCAGACCTGCAGCACTATGCGGTCCCACCAGTCCTTGCTTGTTTCCCGTGCCCAGAATCGCCGTTCCACAATATCCACATGACCCATTGCCACCGTGATGTCCTGGGCGCTGGGTCTCGTGGTTTCTGACAGCTCTGTGCTACTCTCCGACTTCAGGCCCTCACGGCGGTGCCGTAGCCTCCTCGCCTGATTTCTCTGCATCTGCCTCAGGGAAAGGTGTATGATAAGCTGCGAGGCGTTGAGAACGGCCACAACTGCAGCGATGGTCGCAGCGGGATCCATGCTCGCAGTGCTGTGGCGTCCGCTCTGTCACTGATCAGAAAAGTGCGCGAACTGATTTCCCGCCGGCGCTTTCAGGGAGGGAGGGAGGTCGGTAGTGACGGACGGATGACGACAGTTACCCAAAAGCACCCTCTACATATTTTTTTACCCAGAAGGCATTGGCGGCTCGACCCAGAATTCCAATGGGCAGCGGGGACTGCGGGAACTGTGGGATAGCTGCCCACAGTGCACCGCTTCCAATGTCGACGCTTGCCCCGTTAGTGTGGACTCTCAAAGTCGAATTACTGTCCTTAGTGTGGACACACACGTTCGACTTTGTAATATCGATTCCACATATTCGATTTAAGTGAAATCGAACTACCCTCGTAGTGTAGACATACCCTTTGTTATTATGTAACGTGAAGTAACATTGCTAGATCTTTTGAATAATTGATATTTTAATTTCCAAAACCAAGATGATGGGAAACCTGAGGAAAGTCTAGGTCTAGTCAAAAGTCTGTTTGGTAAAGGTACTGAACTGAAATAGACAGTTCTACAGAAAACTGCAAGATAACTGTTCCTGTGTCTATTCAAAGGGAAGTTTTATGATTTTTAATGTGGAAAGGCAACTAAGCAAGACATGGTGAGGTGATTTGGGAAGCTACACAGCAGCTCGTGTGCTAAAGATGTGCATGCTAGGAAGCAGCCTTCTTTAGATGTTATAAAACCCCCTTAAATAAAAGTTACAAAGTGAAGCAGCAGAATCAGCAAGTTTGAGTTCTAAGATCAAAAGGTGTGGGCAGATCTTACCTACTATTCCCTCACTTTCCTAGTGAAATACCATATTAGCTGTTCAATGGATATCAAAAAAGGAGACTTCTAATGAAAACTAACACTTCGCAATATTACATCTGTCACTATATTTTTTCATTGTTACTAAAGAAAGTGTTTAAGATGACATTAATAGCAGACTGATTTAATTTTTATTTAAAGGGAGAATATGCAATTTTAACTCCATTTACTTATGTAGAGTCTTTTTTTTAACCCTAATCTGCCAGGAAGGAAGTCTGACATTTGGACAAATGAGATTGTTGACTGACTATTGATAATCCAATTTTTGATGTATCAAAGGTTGTACGGAGGCACCATGCTTATGCTACATAATAATGAGAAATTCCAAGTGTTGAGAGATGATGATGTGTGCAGTAAAATATTGCTTGGGGGGCTAGAGCTCTGGATGGGCTGGTATTATTAGAATCAGAACCTCAGAATGAGAATACAAAGTGACTTCCTTAGGGGAAATTAAAAGCAGGCGAGGATCGTGTCAGAAGGGCTGAGCTGAACAGGTGAAATATTTGTGTCTAGTCTGCACATAAAATCCACTTCAAATCTGTATGAAAGCATGAAGCTCTTTATGCAAAGAAGAGTTAACAGCACAAAAAATGTTAATGTTTCACTTCACCAAGTTTTCACAGCAAACCAAGTAATTGGTACAGAAGTTTCAGCATGCAACCCAGATTGTCAAAATCTGCAAAGGCCTACAAAATTTAACATCCAAACAGAGAAGAGAGGGAGAAGATTATTATTATCATCATCATCAGTATATTCAGAAAAAACTCAAAGGGCTGCAACAATCACAAAGCCAGAGGTGGGGGTAAGATTTCAGGAGAGGGAACATAATTCTCCCCCCCCCCCAAACCATGGGTGGATTTTAAAGAATAAAATGGCATTTTATAGTAGAAATGACCCAGTATTTGAAGGCTGAAAAACGTTCATTTTAGTTTGGATATGCAATTAAATACTCTGAAGCTCAGATGTTTGTAGCCTAGATGAACTACATATAACTCTTGGATGTGCACAAAATTGGACCGGGATTCTCAAAAGAACGGGCTTTCTTTTGGGATTTACAGTTAGTCTTTTTTTCTATTCAAGCTGGAAATACCCTAAGAACCAGGCTTTCTGGCCTTTTTGCTTCCACTGAGGATGAGAAAACATTAATGTGTGGAAAAGGGGGGGGGGGAGAGGAAGAGGAGTGGGGAGAGAGATTAATGGAATGTTTTCAAACTTTGTAAAAAGTTGGAGTCAAAACTTGAGGAAGTTTCACTGGCACAAGCCACTTTGCCCAGTGTGACAAAGTTCCTCCTCTATCTTGGTGGGTCCTGCGCTTATTGGCGGATTTTCTTGCCTCAGAGATTCACCATGTGGGTTGGGGAACAGCCCAGAGACCTTCCCCTCTGGGAGAACTCACAGTCCAGGTCAATTGGGAGGTTTGGGGGGAACCCAGGCCCGCCCTCTACTCCGGGTTCCAGCCCAGGGCCCTGTGGACTGCAGCTGTCTATAGTGCCTCCTGTAACAGCTGCATGACAGCTACAACTCCCTGGGCTACTTCCCCATGGCCTCCTCCAAACACCTTCCTTATTCTCACCACAGGACCTTCCTCCTGGTGTCTGATAATGCTTGTGCTCCTCAGTCCTCCAGCAGCACACACTCTCACTCTCAGCTCCTTGCGCCTCTTGCTCCCAGCTCCTCATACTCGCACCACAAACTGAAGTGAGCTCCTTTTCAAAACCCAGGTGCCCTGATTAGCCTGCCTTAATTGATTCTAGCAGCTTCTTCTTAATTGGCTCCAGGTGTCCTAATTAGCCTGCCTGCCTTAACTGGTTCTAGCAGGTTCCTGATTACTCTAGTGCAGCCCCTGCTCTGGTCACTCAGGGAACAGAAAACTACTAATCAAGTGACCAGTATATTTGCCCTCTACCAGACTCCTGTACCCCACTGGTCTGGGTCTGTCACACCAGCCACAGTGCAGTTATAATACATATAATTTCTTCTTTTATTACAACCCTGGATCTTCACTTTCTACCTGCCTTGCAGGGAAGGAGGGAGGATCATTTTTTTGCAGAAACCCAGTGACATTGAAGTAATTCATGCTGCAAGGCAGGAAGTCTCTTGCATGCTAGCTGAGCCTTTGGTCCAGCATTTTAGGAATAAACAGGCATTACATGCCTGCTTACTCCATCTCTGGAAGAGATAGGTGGATCCTCAACTTCATTACCCCTATCTTCCCAATCACTAGCCAATGCAGTGAGGCAGACGTAGGAGAAGGTGTTGTAAAATTTACTGCAGTAAATTACTACCTTGCCAAACCCATTGAAGAAAGGAGGAAACAAGAGAGTTGTCTCTGAATTACAATGTCTAGCAGCGCTACTCTTGGGGTGCAGCTTAGACACCACCCCTTGCTGAGCTCTGTGCCCAAAGTCACAATCTAACCGTTAGGTTACATTTTTATAGGCTTAGCTGTCGAGTTATTGGTGTGTGTGCAAAACAGAAGCAATATTCCCCCAATACAACTCCAATTTCAGAAAACTCAGTTTGGGGCTTATCCCAAAAACAGTGAAGGTTAAACTCACAAGGTAAATATTTCAAAAAAAATTATGAGCATCTGAAAACACATGCTATAATGGCAACCATTTTGCATTCTTAATTATGATTGCCACTTGCAAGTGGCATAGCATTAAGGGTTTGCTATTGCTTCAAGAAAATCATCATTTACATACAGTAGTATACATAGACACCAGATTTTTAATTTTCACATGCAAATATTTATGCTTCCAGTGGCTGCAAGCTTGTCCATTCTAGGGAGAAAAATAATACAAGCTGTCATATATGCCTAATTTAAAACATGAATTCATGATCAGATTCTTAGAGCACAAAATTTCAGAATGAGCAGATATTCCATTAAGAAAAAGAATCTGGCCCTAAATTATGAATTTGGACTCTGGTATACTTACTGTTCACTTTCAATAGTACGTTACACCATGAGTAGAACTACTGAAGTCAATTGGATGGTTGTGGAGTAAGTTACTACTAAGCTTGTATAAGGGTATCAGAATTTGGCCCCTTGTTTTAAATTATTCATTCAACTCCCAAATGCTCTCTCTCTCTCTCTCTCTCTCTGTGCATATTTAAAATATGAAACAAAGCATAAAGGTTTCATTAACATGTATCTGGGGTGGTTACATTACTTTTACTTGAGCTCTGAAGATCATCCCAATAAAATGCATGGATATACAATGGGGCTGAAATTCAGTGGAGATCAACTCACTGAAAGAATTTGGCCTCATTTGTACAATCCATAATACTGTCTCAATTCAAATTTCTCCACCCTTGGATCCTACTAATTGGGAACAGGAACTTGAAATATTAAATTGATAATGAACAACATTTTAGACATTGTCTTCTAATAAGAGTGCATCAATTTGCATAGTTCTGTGAACCTGTCTGTGGGAATTAATGATGCTTCTCTATATCAGTATGACAGAGAGAGAGGGATATGACAACGTTTACTTCTGATACTATTAGGGTCCCTTCAATGACAATCATTAAGAAGTCCATTAATGAGAAAATATTGCCGTGAGGCACTACTGCAGTTAGACATCTTACTTTAAATCTATGCTCTCCAGAAACTGTATTAATAAAGCAATGAAGTCTCTGAACGGTACAAGGTTATTAGTCAAATTATCTCACTTAGCAAAAGACAGACTTCTTCATATACTGTATGCAGATGACACTGAAGATTAGGGTGGACAGTATTCTAAATGTTTCACCAAGCACTGTATTAGAAATACAATGGTTAAAAATTTCACCTCTAATGACTCTAGATATGAGCAGCATACACCCCTACACACAGACACACACACCCCTTTAAAAGATCAAACTTAAGTGGAGTAAGATCAGAAATTGATCACACTAATTAATTTTATTATCTGATAATAGAATCATTGACTTGTTAAATCAAAAATCCTGCACCATATACTCATGAGTGAGGATTTGACTGGAATAAGAGCTATTGTAACATGTAATTTTCTTTCTCCTTAGTAGATGATACAATAGCTTCAAAAAGAGACACATTAATTTTAACCTAAAATGATTTTACTATCAGGAAATATAATCAGTGTATTGGCCCCTGTGAAACTGGTTTCAAGCTAGTGCCTAACAAATGGTGGCCATGTAACCCTCCCCACACCACAACTGCATTCATGTTGGTGCTCTCAGACTACACTTATTGGGGTGTGCGGAGTACAGGCTCTACACGGGTTGCTACACACCACAATGAAAGGCTCCAGCAGTGAGGAGAGATTCTAGCAGGGGGAGGTTTCAGCATGGGGGAGCTGCCAGAGACTTTCCCCACAATGTCCCCCTGCCAGAGCCTTTCACTGCTATTTATGCCCATGCTAGCTGGGCGTGCAGTGTCTGTATGTTACACGCTGCCATAAATATAAACCTACCTTCAGAATGACAACTACTGATGAACAAGAAGGTGGTGACAAATTCAAAACAGATAAAGGGGAATTTTTTCATACAACGTGCAAATAGAGTGCAGGCTCACTGCCACAGAAAGTCATGAAGGCCAAGAATTTAGCAAAATTTAAAAAAAAACCAGATTGGCATTTATATGAATAACAAGAATATCAAGTGTTAGAATAGTTAACACTAACAAACATTTTTGAAGAAATATTCAACTTCATGCCTTAGGAGACCTAAAAGTGTGGGGCAGATTCTCCAACTTCTGCCAACTGTAGGATTCTCACACCTTCCTCTCACATATCTGGTGTGTCCACTGTCAGAGGCCAGGTACTGCAGTAGATGGACCTGTCATCTGATCCTGTCTGAGAATTCCTCTGTGGACTACAGACACAGGTATTTTGGTTTAAAACGCAATTATTTCCATTTAACTTAATCCTGTAAAAACAATGAATTAAATTAAATTGAAATAAGCCTTTCAAACCAAAAGAAGAGCATCTATATGCAAACCCGCATAAGTTAAGATCAGTTTAAAAAAACACATTAGGTCCAATGGTGCAAATTTGTGTGTAAGCAAGGCCTCTGACATTGACTCTCACAGTGGCTTTGGACAAGTCACTTGCAATAATTGTCTCTTTCTCAGTTTCCCCATGTGTGAAAATCCTTGCTGTAATTTACAGGTTAATTAAGTACCTTCCATGCACAACACAACACAATTATTACTGGTAGTTGGAAAGGAAAATAAGTTTCTCAATAAGCAAGAGTATTGAACTTTGAAGCTGTTAGAATCTATTCTGAGTTTAACATTTTTAAAAGGAATTCTGCACGTTTACAAAATGGGTAGATTTTATTTAATGGACATTAAAATCTCTTTTGAGTAACTGTTTACAAAACGTCACTCTCTTTAAAATGCAAAACCGGGGTTGGGGTATACAGGTAGAATGAAGCATTTTACAATCTGAAACTCCGCCCCTCCCCCCCATTAAAAAGATACAAACTCTTTCATTCCTGGAAATCTATCGTGATAATGTGTGCTGAACTCAGACTATGTTTGCCAAATCTTAGTCCATAACGAATACGTTACAGATCAGTTAGAGTCCCCTAATAAGAGGAGGCACATTGTAATGAACCCTGATTAGAACAGCAGTACTTACAGGGCCTTATTATGGGAATAAATACTGTGCCAAAATTAATCACTGCCAAAAATTTACAGCTTCTTCATTTTAATCTGCTTACTTCTACCAAGAATGCTGATTTATTTTAAAAGGCACCAATATAATAAGAGATGAAAGCATGGTAGGGGAAGTCTCATCTACAGCTGAAATGATAAATGGAGGTGAAAGTTTTGTTTGATTTTTAAAGATAACACTCTATGGACCAAAAATGCTTTGAATTCTGCAAACCAATATGATCGACATTTCTGGTGTATTGAGCACTCAGATAAGGAATGATCAGGTCTTCAAATTTGCTAGGGAATTGTGCCCAGACCTATACATTTAGCCACTTAGAATGTTCTAATGATATATTTCTCCTATGCGTTGTTTCATTGTCTGAGGATGAGGTCACTCAATGTCCTGGAATCACATCTCATGTAGTTGAATTAAAGCTCTTAATAAAAACCCTTTTTAAATGTCTCTCTTTACACATCACACATTTTGTGTTACATAAGGGGGTCTGGCTCCAAGGTATCTACTTCCCTTGGCAAATCAGCAAATGTCTATTCCTACCAGCCCCAGCCTCCTTTACAAATAGTCACTGCATTTATTGCCTCAAGTAACCAACTACTACTATGTAATAGCCACTGTTGTGTATATTAGTGTTTGGGATCTTCAAAACTACTCCACATAGGAAAGTCAATTCAATGAAGCTTTAGGTTTTCCCCATAAGATAATTCACAAAGTATCTTATGTAGACTTTATAGAATAATTGTCTCAAGTGTTTCTATCTTAAGAGGGCAGTGAGTATTGTATATTTTGTGATGCCTTATCCTGTGCCAAACAGTCTACTAATGCATACCTTGTTGTACTTCATTATTCTGTCTCCTTGAGACTTGGCATCTCGTTAACAAGACGGTCCCTGTGGAAATAAGAGAGACATTTTTAATTCTCTTGGGGCAATGCCTCTGTTTTTGCTCCATAACTCTGCTGCTGACTCAGTGCCTCTGCAAATCACACACAGGATGCGCTGCCTCCAAAAATGCTGACTTTGCAAGACAGGAAGGCAGCCTGGGCTAACAGCTTTAAGAAAATGGTTGGAAAAAAATCATTGGAAATTTACCAAGGGGGAAAAAGGTGTGTGGGGGGGAATAAAGTAGTACAATGAAAGGAAAGGGAGAGCTGGGAAAGAGGAGGAGAGGGGAAGGAGAAAAAAGGAAGATGAAATGGGATGACAAAGATGGGCAAGAGAAGGGAAGGAAAGAGAGGGGAGAGCATAGAGACAAATACATGGATAATTACACTTTCCTCCATCTCCATAAATATATAGTATACATAGTGTAATCTCTCTCTCTCTCTCTCTCTCTCTCTCTCTCATACATACACACACATACACACAGGAACCACTTCACCTACCGATGAAATACAGCCACTTCTAAAGGGAAACTTGTCAGCTGTCTAAAAGGGTATAATATTAATCAACAGATTGTTGAAGATTGGGCATTCCTATTAATTCTCTCAAGAGCAAGGAATTAGATACTAAAAGTAAAAAAAAAAAAAGAAAAAAGAAAAAGAAAATACTTTTTGGCCCAATGCATAATTAATCTGTGGAACTCAGGACCACAAAACATGATTGCAGATCAACAATCCCTTCTAGCAGCCTGGCTGGCTCCCTTGGGTTGAAAGCTGAAGTTCTAAGTGAATGCTGCAGGAGATAACATTTAACTTCCACAGGAAACTGCAGCAGTCGTGTAGTCGAGGGTAAACATGCATTGTTTACCCACTTCTCATTTGAGGATTATGGAGTTGAGGTTAGTTTACCCACTTTTTGTTTTTTTAATCACTACATCTCTGAATTGCAGCCCAAATTGTGTGAATTTACAGATGGCGTAAGCTGCATGTCTCTCTGGATGGTCAAACATCTCTTCCCAAATCACATGGCATTTCAGTGGAGGGGCTGCTGTCAGTTTACAGGCTGGAAGAGGGAGGAAGTATGTTTCATAACTTTCACTAACCTCTGCACATGGCTGGATTTGGCACATGTTTGGCCTCCTCTAATGCACCACTTGTTCCAACTTGATGCAAGTTACAAAGCCACTTATAACCAGTTACACCATGATTTATTTCCCCACAACTTCTGAGAACCTCAGGATCAAAACCAGAAGTAAGGTATGATTGATGTATTTTTGCCTCTTAAACATCACTCAATTGCTATTCAACATACAATGGAACTATCATCAGTAGACAAACCTACCAACTACCAAATATACCTTTAGTGAAGACTGATGAAAAATACAGCTAAGCAATATCTGTAATAAAGAATAATCTTATGATCTGCAGGGCTCCGTACTAGAACATAGTTCAAAATTTCCAGAAGGGGAGCTCAGGGCATGACACTTTCAACTCAGATTCTGATGCATTGGGAAGGGAGGAGAAGAGAGGAATTGGGAGTCTGGTGGCGTCAAGATCCTCCATCAAGATCCCATTTGTCAGTCTCTGAGTTGGAAGGCTTACGTTGCATATAAGCAGATGAAGTGGATTCTTGCTTTGCCTAAGTTTAAGGCCGGCGTTCACCTATAAACTTCACTTTTGTGAAATTTAGCAAAAATAAAATATCCTGTGATGCACAGTCCATCCTACTAGTTCACTGGGGATTCTGAAAACTTGGGATGGGCAAACTGCTTTGGATGAGGATCATTCAAAATGTTTGCTCAAACTTAACCCAGAACTTGAAATTTCGAGAAAGGTGAGCTATTTTTCCCTTCTTGTTGTTATTGACATTTGCTCACCTAAAGCACATCCTGGCGCCAACCAGGACTAAAACAGGAAGTGTCAAAATACAACAAAAGCCGTTGTGGTATTATTTTCAGTCCTGCTGGAAGGAGGAAATTCCAGAGGTCTCATGAATCCATAACTATAATTCCAACTGATTTTTCTTAAGCTTCTTGTGTGGCACTATTTATAAAGTGACTTGAAAATTTTAGTCTCATCCCAATAACCAATTGAAAAATCAAAGTAAGTTTTTTAGATAGACCTCAGGTATGAAGGTTTTAGTCTTTTCAAATAAAATGTAAAATATAACATAACTGTGAATGGTAGTTTGGCAGGAAAGTACATTAACTCACAACATATTTCACATCTGTTTAAGTTGACCTGGCTAAATTGCAAGAAGTAAAAATTAGTTGATCATGAATTTAAAATATTCAGGATGATATATTTAAACTGTCACTCTTTGTGTATGGGTTCACCAATCAGTTCTTTTTAAACTGCATAACATTTGGTATTACTGCTAACATCTAAGTTAATTACAGATGCCAACATGCAATCAAATATGATTACGTTGCGTTTTTGGAAACTGATCAAATGCTTCATACTGAAGCTTAAAATAGACCTTAAAAGGTGGTGTTAATTAAGCAAGCTACAAAGTTCTACTATTTTGTCAGCTTTAGAATTACAATGACAAATTCTCAGTATCCCATGCACTCAAAAGTTTTGCACTGGGAAAACTGAAAGGAGAACTGTGGGGAATTCTGTAATGACATCTTTTATACTCCAGG
Organism: Terrapene triunguis; assembly: GCF_002925995.2. Lineage (NCBI taxonomy): Eukaryota > Metazoa > Chordata > Testudines > Emydidae > Terrapene > Terrapene triunguis. Next base: position 278,145 of record NW_020664500.1, read on the forward strand.
AAAACGAGCCAAAGGAACGTTCTCAGGACAAGACTCAAGCTTGGGTAAGGGCTTTCCACTTTTTTCTTACTAAATCCCATAGCACCTTAGGACAAATAGCACACGTGCACTTGATAGTTTGGTTCATTGAAAAGGCAATGAAGAGGGTAGAGAAGTTGAGTAAACTACAATATTCCAAAGAAAAGAGACTGAAGACAGCAGCTGAGGGAGCAGCACTCTACCTGCAAAAAGAAGAGATAAGAAGAGGGGAAAACAAAAGGGAAATGGGGATAGAAGACATCTATGGAGTAAGTTGGAAACTGGAGTTCCATAATGCAATACGATAAGTTTTTAATATCACCAAGAATATACAATTCTCTCCTCTCCTTGAATCCCTACATTGGCTGCCCATTTTTTTAGCACATCAAAGTCAAGAAGCCTGTCCTTGCCGTCAAGTCCCTTCATCACCATGACCCTCCTGTCTCTTTACTTCATCACTCTTCCCGCATCAGTGCTGCCACTTACACCAGGTTTCCCTAGGGGTGCTGGAACAATTTGAATATTGGGGATGCTGAGAGCCATGGAACCAAACTGTAAACTCTGTATATGAGGAAAACCACTTCAAGTTGGGGGGCACAGCAGTACCCCTAGTTCCAGCACCTATGGGTCTCCCACAAAGATAATCCTGCTTTCTTCCACGCTGTCCTTTATGTGTGAAATGCCCATCCTGGAACTGATCTACAAGGATGCTACCCCCTTGCCTCCTTTGGCTCCCGCCACAGGATGCTCTTCTGCAGTGATACCTAAACACCTACTGTCATCACTATTGATGGTTAAATTAAAAAGGCAGTTGGGGCAATGAACATTTATTTTTAAAAGCTTCAAATAATTGGGAACCTTCAATTTGTGCACAGCCATCTAGCCTATGTAACTGTATTTCATAACCATTACTCCTGTACTTCTTCCCCACTGTTTGTTACACTCATTCATTGCATCTTGTTTAAAAATAAACTGAAAATTCTTTGGGGGCAGGGATGTGCCTGTGTGATTGTACAATGACTAGCAATATAAGGTGTCTGAATCTGATTGAGGTTTCTATGCAGAATTGCTATGCAAATAATACATGTATTTGACATAGTAAGCAAGATGGCATATGGTTCTGAGCTCTGTATGCATGGCCAAAACTGAATACTTAAAGACAAAAAGTCAAATTAGTTTTATACTTGGTCAAAATTCAGGCAAAAGTCTTCCTTTTCCGCCTTCTATGAAATAAAAAATTCTGTTACCTCACTGAATTCATAAATGAAATGAGAGCAGATGCAGTTTAAAATTAAGTGCTGAGAGATGTTAAAATAATAATGAAAAGCTCTGTTTTTATGAGTCATCCGAGCTAGGAGCCAGGCACTCAGGAAGCTGCAGCAACCAACTCTTGTTTTGCTCGGTAATATATTTTTCCACTTGTAGCACATTATTTGTTAATCAGTTTGCTATTAATGAGTCCCACAGTGGAACACTTCAGATGAAGAAAGTAGGGTGTGGGTGGATAGACAGATACAGCCTGTAGGTGCCTGATCAGAAAATGGAATTATTCGTAAATGGGGCTTTCATGTGCAATATTAGGTGGCAGAGCCATATCTATTTTCTTAAAAATAACTACAACCACAGCCCCCCAGGTCCAACCAGCACAAGCCCAAGTAGCAAATCGAAATAGTTTTATATTTCATATTACTAATCAAGGGCCTGATCCTGGGTGGTGCTAAGCACCTTCCACTACCATTTACTTCAATGGGACAACTTGCATGAATAAGCACCATTCCTGTGAGAAAGGGTTTGCAGGATCAGATGCCTCATGTAATTGATGTGCTGGAGGGATGTTTTCGAAAGCTCCCAGGGGCCCCTTATTAAAATTTATCCATCAAATTGAAGGGAAGATTGGGATGATTTCCCTGCTTCTGTTGGAGTCAAGCCCCTTTGGAAGCTGCTAAATCATCCCAGCTAGAAAGGATTATATCTCTGACACTTACAAAACTATTAATGAAGAGCATATTGTTGCCTTTGGAATGGACTGATTGCATCAAATGGCTGAAATTTAAAAACGATTTCCCAGGGAAGGACAGTCCTGAATCATACTACAAGATCTTCAAACCCACACCCACTCAAATGGCAAAAGGTACTATTAATATACTGCTTAGCATGTGTTTTAATAAAAAATGCAGCGTGAGGTAGTTACATCCTTCCTTGATTATTGTTCTAAAAGGGTCTTCATCCCCAATGCAATAATTTTCCTGATCTCTGATCCCACTCCTCTTCTGCAAACCTCTATCCCTCCAATCTCTCTTGTCAGCACAGAACCTCATTCCCATCACACCTATTCTGCACACTTCCCCATCCTTGAACAGTTAAAAAAAAATCCATCACAACTATCAAGACCTCTGCATAAACAAACTCTGAAACTGCTAAATTTTACTTCTGTAACCCTTTCCACCATTTCTTCTCCCACCGTCTGTGGCTCACTCTTTTAGTACATTTGGCTACATGGTGATTGTGAATGCTTCAGGGCAGGAAATGTGTTCTTTAATAGGTCTTGGAATCAAAATTAATACATACACAATAGAATGGAAATGCAGATGCACGAAAAATAACACCAAAGAAGTTAACCACTGCATTCCAGACTTTGAGTTTGGTTTGATTTTGGGGAGAAAATTGAAGGTGGTTTGTTTTCCCTTCTTTAATTTTCTTTAAATTGAAACTGTGTCCTCTATCCTTTCTCAGATAATCTCTATCTTTTCAGAATAGCTGTGGCTGTACTTGTTCTTTTATCATTTAGTTCTGCAAAGTTTTTTTTTTTTTCAGGCGACAGAGTGAAAGACATGAGGTTTGAGGCCAGAATTTACACATTTTGTTTTTTATTTGGGTGCATTGAGGTAGCACATAACTTTACTACACATGTAGGTTCCTTTTCAGAAATGGGATTCGCTGTGAATGTCAGACACCTGAAGCACTGTAAATGGTGGAAAGAGACCAAAGTGAGAATGTTGCAGCTGCCCAATAAAGTAATCTACTTTATATGTGTGCTTTCTCTCACAACAAACAACTCATCAAGTGGAATGATGCCATGGAGCAAGGCATAAATAATAGGAAACTAAGGTCATCTCCAAAGTAGCCTCCTACTCCTAATGAAATTGATGCTACAACTACAAGATGCTTCTTACTTGCACAGAAGAAGTAAGACACCAACCCAATGAATCATAATTCAAGGACACAATGGACCATACCTGTTCTTCACGTAGGTTAATTCATTTAAGTGGAGTTACACAAGGAATACACTTGACCCAATGGGTTGCTGCTTTAAAACTATGTTTTCCTAGGAACTGTAGTTGCAGCAGCAGCATTGCTGTCATTGATGCACTGGATGCAGGTTTAACAAAGACATATACAAGTTCAGGTTTGTTTGTTTTTCTCAATCCCTGTAACCTAGGCCTTCCCTAGCATTTACTGTGCTGTGACAGCTTCTTTAGAACAGGGGTTCCCAAACTGTGGCACATGTACCCTTAGGGATATTTGAGATATCTCTGGAGGGTACACGAGAGATTGTATAATGGGGGATTTTATTTATTCCATTTTCATAATAGACTACTCCAGATGAAGCTTTAAAACTGTGGGAATTTGTTATTTAAAATACAGTAGTTAATTTACTTCAAAATGTACCAATGAGAACACAGACACACAGAGACGCTCACCTCCAATCCCCATACAGCATGGGTTCAGTTGCCCAGCAACTGTCCACTCTAACTGAGCTCATAACATAGACCTTGTCTACACTGCCACTTTACAGTGCTGCAACTTTCTTGCTCAGGGGTGTGAAAAAAACCCTCCCCTGAGCACTGCAAGTTTCAGCGCTGTAAAGTGGCAGTGTAGACAGTGCACCAGCGCTGATAGCCGTGCTCCCAGCACTGGTAGCTACTCCCCTCATGGAGGTGTTTTTTTGTATAGCGCTGGGAGAGCTCTCTCCCAGCACTGGTGCCGCGACTACACAGCCACACTAAAGCACTGCCATGGCAGCGCTTTAACGTTGCTAGTGAAGACATGCCCTCTCAGGGTTTTTTTTTTTTTTCTGGTTGTATACATCACACTATAACTATACCTGTACATAACAATGAAATATGGACAGGTAGTGTTAAGAACACCACACAAAATATCAGTGATGAGAAGGGCAGGGACATGTGGGCAGCTGGTAGATTGGGAATGGGGTCCACAATAAAAAAAAGTTTGGGAACCTCTGCTCTGGAACACATACAGGCTGTCTCTGGGTGAGGTATCTCTACAGAACACACTTTGGGGCTAGAAGTACCTCATTTTGTTAAGGAACTTGTCTCTGTCTCATTTGCAACTGAAGAAATACTAGTGTCAGTGATCAAATGGCTTAGCGGAAATAAAAATGGAGAGAACCTTTTACATCTAGGTCACCATAACAAATCTAGACAGGACAGTACTGACTGAAGGATATTATCTGAAAATGGTTTGGGGATGGTGACCTTTGTGAAGGGATGTGATGTCACAATCTATTCCTCGTGAACAGGTGTGCACATTACAATTGGCAGTCTTGTTGACAGTCACCAGAAAGGTCAAGGATTGAATGGGAATGAAAAATGACAGTCCTCAACTAAGTAGCTGTGCTTCTTTCCTGTTCTTGAGGGACATTGGCAAGGCAGTGAGGGAAAACTTAAGAAGTAGTTTCCTGTGTGAACCAGTTTTGCTAATAAGTAAGGGAGACATAAGTCTTCAGAGCTGTCATCCCAGGACTTTTCACGAGCTTTGAATTCATGTTTTGAAAACTAAAGTAACAATCCATGACTTGTAGCTTTAAATTACTTTCATCTGTCAATTACAGTAAAATATTCTGGTTTTACAGCTTGTTTAGAGCAAATGATTAATTTGTATTACAAGAGTTATTTGCTCATACATTTTTAATCATTGCACAGGGATTCACACTTTTTTTTGCTATCATCATCTTCGGATACATTTTTTCTTTATCTTTTGATATTATTTTTGGTGTGTAAGTGCCAAGTTACAATGTGCTTAAGTTTTACTATTTAACTGTGAACATTGATTTATGTCGTGACTCTATCACATATCATTATTAACAAGTAGAAATATAAAGCAACAAGAATGCTCCTCTTGCTGTTATGTGAGAGAATGGCTGATATTCTAAACACCAATTCTTTACTGCTATGGTGCTAATTAAGGCATATATGTTCTAATTTTGCTTGGAACAACATAAGGATCGCTCTCTCTCTGCTAGCTATGTCTTTGGTTAAACATACATCTAGTTTAGATTTCGGAATAGCAAGGATTGTAAGTTAATCAAATGGCCATTAATTATTTAAAATGTGCCATTTGATGTTCAACACTATACAAATGAATGATACAGATTAAGTTATTCTAGTTAAGACTAAAAAAAAAAAAAAAGGATGTTTTAGCAATCAGTTAATAGCCAGTGTTTAACAAATACATTTGGCAGCAAATTGGTGTTTAATTATACATGAAGTGTCTTATTAAAATCAAACTTAAATCCCTGTTTTAAAAAAAGGCATGATCTCACTTACATTGGTTTTACTCCTTTAATTTCAGTGGGGTTATTCCAGTCTCACACTAGCATCATATCAGGATCAGGGCTAATGAATTTAAAGTGTGACCAACAATTTTAAACTTTCTTAAAACAGTATCATTAAAAACATTTTCAGCATAATATGCAACAAAACATGATCTCCATATTGCACATTGTTTGCCGAGAGTAACTTAATATTCAAAGCCAGGCCAAAAAATAATTTGTATTGGTTTCCTGTATTCTCCCCTTCTCATTTATATGGATACTTCACCATTTTAAACAAAAAGGTGCATGAACTGGCTTCAGAGACAATGTGATTTTATTATGAATAGCTGGAGCTCAGATAGATTAGACAAACTGAAGCTCAGCCTTTATAAGCAGATCTCCCCCTCCCTGCCTGCACTGGAGCACTGTGTCCATGTTACCCTCATCCTCCCAAGGAACCCAGGAGTGCCTCTATGAGTGCACAGTGAGGTTTTGTGGGTAGGAGCAGGAGGGGAGAAAGCAAGGGACTGGTTGATCTCTGTCATGCTATGTCCTGTTTAATGGGAATGAGAGGAAGGATGTTCTTGTGATCAAGTAACTGGACCGGGACTCCGGAGATCAGAGTTCAATTCCCAACTCTGTTTCACGTTGAGCAAATCATATAATCCTCTTTGCCTTATTGTCCCCATTTTACAGATGGGAAAGTAATACTTCCTTTCTCCAATCCTTTGTCTGTCTTGTCTATTTAGACTGGGGCAAGGACTGTCTCTTATGATGCAAAATGGGGTCCTGATCTCAACTGGGGTCTCTAGGTGCTACAAATAAAAAACAAAAACTAATGTGGAAGCCTGGGGGGTGGGGAATGACTACAGCATGGAGATGCAGTTACTTCCTCTGAGTAGCCTTTGCTAATGAGTAGCCTAAGGAAGACCTAGTCAGTGGAATTATGCCTCCTAGTGGAGTCAAGCTAGTCAGGCAAAGAAGGGGACAGATCCACAGAGCAGCATGGAGGCAGGAAGCATCCTGCTTCCACCAACCTGGGATCAATCCATCCCCTCAAAATTCTACAGCAGCCAAAAGTCCACAAGAGCTTTCCTGCCCTCTGGACCCTCCTGTAGATTACCTTGCAGTAGGGAGTGATCGGTTCCCACGGGTTTTAAAAAAGCCCAACACTCTATGATAAATAGGAAATTGTAACTGTGTCACACCATGTCCCTATAAACCAAACCTACAGGTCAACAACATTTTTGGATAGTGAGGATTGTTTTATTATTTAATAACATGATCATGATTGAAATATAAATTAATGCAACCAGGGCTTTGGAGCGGAGCCCGGAGCTAGAGCGCGGAGCAGCTCCGGAGCAGTGGAGCTGCCTGTTTTTGCCTGGACCTGGAGTGGAGCTGGAGCACAGCTCCAAAGCCCTGAATGCAACTGTCCACCTCTCCATGGATAGCTAGGGAAATGCATTGTGAATTACTCAGTTGTGACAGAATATACCCCTCTATTCACTCCCTACACATTATTGTAATTATTTTTGTACAAGGCATGTCTTGTGAGTTATTTAAAAACTCATAATTTGCGGATCGATAGTATCATGGCAAAATGCACGTAGTTGTGTTATATGTGAAGTTATAAACATATAAGCAGAGCTAATGACTAAAAGTATGTTTTCATAGAAGTGGCCAAACCAGTTCCTCAGAGACAAAGGGTAAGCTGACATCTCAGCCAGGCATAAACAAGGCTGATGGGTCATTACCTGCTAAGTAGGGTGACCAGATGTCCTGATTTTATAGGGACAGTCCCGATATTCTGAGCTTTTTCTTATATAGGCTCCTATTACCCACCTCCCCATCCCGATTTTTCACATTTGCTATCTGGTCACCCTACTGCTAAGTGACCATTCTTTGACTAGAAAGGGGACAGGGGTAAAAGAACCCTACATCTTAGCAAAGAAACAGCATGGATTTCCCTTCCACACAGACTGCCTGTTGTGTTGCTCCCAGTTAGAGATGCTTCTCAAAGGGGGGACAGGACTATTAAAGAAGGGGAAGACACCCCAAGACACACCTCTCTCTCGCCCTCCCCACCACATTCACTGCACCTGAAGCAATAAAAGAAGCATTCATTGGACTCTGGGAGAAGGCATCCTTTGGTCAGTAAGAGTGCTGAAAGCATGTGGTGAGAAATTTTGGTTGGATCTGATATGACATTTACTAATACCTAACTTAAACTATATCTTTATTTTTATTGTAATAATTTCTGACTTTTATGCCTCATTACTTGTACTCATTCACAATCTCTCTTTTTGTAGTTAATAAACATGTTTTATCTAATCCAGTGTGTTTAAATTGAAGTGTCTGGGAAACTCCATTTGGGGTGGCAAGTTGTGTGCATATTATTCCTTTTAAAGAAATAACAGACTTAATATAACCTGTATTGTCCCAGGAGAGGGATGGGTAGTACAGGACATACATTTCTGGAGGTAAATCTAAGAGTGGGTGATGCGGGGGTGTTCAGGTCCCCTGCAGTATAACCAAGGTTGGTGAGAACCAGACTGTAACCCAGGTGTGACTGACCAGCTGGAATTACACACAAACACTGCAGGCATGGCTTGCATGCTGGAAGGCTGTTTGTGAGCAGCCCAGGCGGGAGCTGCTTCAACCAAAGCATTGTAAGAGACCAAGGCAGGGCCGGCTTTAGGCCGATTCTCCTGATTCCCCCGGCCGGAGCGCGGCAAGCCCTGCAGCGCCACTACCCCGGCCAGAGCGCAGCAATCCGAAGTGCCGCTGAAGACTCGGAGCGCCGCCCAGTGAGTACAAGCCCCACGAATCGGGCCCCGCACTTGCTAAAGCCAGCCCTGCACCCAGGGCAGGGTTGACACAGCTGCTCATTAATCTGGATTGTACCTGGATATGTCACATCCATCCATGTATCATCCAGGACAAAACTGGCTCTCTCAATCAGTGCCACAGTCAGCAGTTTACAGACAAGACCCTTCTTGTTTTCAGTTTTTATTTTGTTTAAAATTTCCCAGGAATTTATCAGTGTTTATTACAAAAATTTTAAAAATGGATAAAAATCAGTGCAAAAAATAGCCTCTCTGTTTTCTAGCAAATACTGGGGTTAATATTGGGGGATGGGAGGAAATTAAAAAAAAAAAAACCTATTGGAGACAAGAAAGAATATTGAAAGTAAAGGCAGTTTAATGCTGCGGTTTATTTAATAAATTGTATACTAACATACCTTCACAGGTGCTTGTGTGTATCTTCTACATTGCGTTACTTTAACAGACAGCCTCACATTTACACTTCCACTAACATTATTAATATAAACATTTCTACCTAATGTAATATGTTGGATTTTCTTAATGTAATCAGTATTTTCATGTACTTGAGTGGTTCAAAATTCAGATGAAAAATCAGTGAAAACTGAATAATAGCTTTTGTAAAACCTGGGAAATTTTCAGTTAAAAAACAAAACAAAACAAAAAACAGTACAAACTGAAGGGCCCTATTTACAGATTATGGCCATGATTTCCTTTTAAAGTACCTATGCAATCCTCCTGATATTCCATGTCACATAACTTCCTTCTATAGGTGACCAATTTGCCAAATAGGAACATAAGAAAGATTTAGAATATAAAATAAATCCTGACAATTCTTGTTTTCTTAATATTATTGTTATTATTTATGTACTTCTCTAAAGGTATTCATTTTTGTGGAGCTTTTGTTTGTTTGTTTAGGAATTACAAATGAACCTAAAAATAATATTAATGAGATTTTCAAAGCTAGATAGGGGGTTTAAATTTCATAGAATATCAGGGTTGGAAAGGACCTCATGAGGTCATCTAGTCCAACCCCCTACTCAAAGCAGGACCACTCCCCAGACAGATTTTTTTAACCTAGTTCCCTAAATGGCCCCCTCAAGGATTGAACTCACAACCCTGGGTTCAACAGGCCAATGCTCAAAGCACTGAGCTATTCCTCCCCCAGGAATATAGGCATAGAGGATCCAAATCCCATAGGGCCTTGCAAAATCTCAGCCTGCACATATGTACTGCTTTGCTCAGCATCCCTTGATTTCTTGATGAGCATCAAGGTCTAGGCAAAACCATGAGTGTCAGTTTAGCAAAGCAAACCCAATATTTGGACTAATTTCTCTGCTACACCAATTCACTACTGAAATCAATAAAATTGCACCAATGTAACAGAGGGGAGAATAAATTTGTTTGTGAGAGGTACCTGGATGAAAATAGGGAGGCTGAAAATAAATGTATATAAGATTGAAAGAAACTAATGAAGAAATGGTTTGAAACATCACCCTTCAAATTCCTGGGCCTCATCAGTGAGTGGAAGCCCCAGTGGGGTCAAGGAGACATTCCCACATGGAAGTCTGTGTGATCCAGTTTCCTTTCTACTTTTTACTTACAGTGAAAATGATCAATCTATTTTGCATTTGATTTCCTCTATGTGGACAGCTGAGAAGGTGGTACCAACTTGTAAGGAGTTATACCATAATCTATGCTCAAACCTTCATTCCTTAGGCAGACGAAACTCCCGTTGAGTTCAATGGGACTTCAGTGGTACATGTCCAAGAACAAAGTTTGGTTCAGATTTTAATTTATTGTTGTCACTTACATTTTCTAATTTTGCATTTATTTGTGTAATGAGCTGGGAACTAACACTAAGCCACAGGGCTGACCAAAACTACTGGTAAGTGTTATAGGTGTGTATACAGCTCTGGACTTTAAATTATTATAAGCCATGGATGGTGTTGCTGCCTGCCAGCACAACAGCTAAAGGGTTTGCTTTAAAAGTATCAGTACACCTTTACCATTCACAAATTTGGGACTTAAGGGAATTATTTTGCCTTTTAATCTGTCCAAGTAACAGCATATTTGTCGCTGAAACAGCAAAATTACATAACCACACATTCCCGCCAAAACTGTGGGTGTTTACAAGTTTGAAAATGTATTATTTTCACATCCAAAAAGATTTCTCATGGTGAAATGACAGTTTTTAGCATATAGAAACACTACTTTTTTGTTTCCAAGAGCAAAATATGTTTCTTTCCACAAAACCTGGGCAGTGCTGGTGGTGGTGGGGAATGATTCTTTGCACCAGACCATCAGTGAGAATTTGCTTCCCTCATATGCTTATGCCAACAATCCTAACCTTAAAACAAGAAGTCAGACATAAATGGTGAGATCAGATTCAATGATGCACCTATTAAATATATATAAAAAGTGTATATTCTAAAGGCTTGACGGAAAGAGGGAATGAATCACTTTGACATAGAAAGGATCTGATGTCACCACAGAAAGTTCCATTCGCAAATGAGAAGCCTGATCTTAACTACTCGCCATCTCTGGATTACATTAGGCATAGAAGCCTAATGTGAATGGCATATATGCTGACACACCATAGTGGTTTGTGCTTTTATCTGCCTATCTAGCTAGTCTAAAGCCGTTCCTTTACACTTTCCCTCTCTGGCTGGCTCAGCTGCTGCTGTCTATGAATATTTTAATTCTCATCAAAAATACATCACCGCTACATTGCACTTATAGCTTTGCCAGGCTGCTGGAGGCATACATATAATCTTCCCATGCCTGTCCAAGACTGACAAATTTCAAGAAACTATTCTAAGGCCAAGCTGGACTCATATTCTGCATGTTTTCTGTGTGGAGATGGTCATTTATAGTTTAAGCCATATAGGATAATTACTCTTTTAAATTTTATGTAATGACACTACTTTGGTGAATTCATAACACCTTTTCACCCCTCAACAACTCACAGCTCGATAGTAATGTGTCCATTTTTGACTAAGATAAAATTGAGATGTTAAGATTATAAACTCTTCAAGTAGGGACCAGATGTTCCCACATCTTTATACAGTATGTAACACAATGGGCTATACCCTAATTCAGGCTTCTGGATGGTACTGAAATATTGCTACATTGTCAGTGGTAATAATACACACTAAAAGTCAAATAACTACTATAGATATAGATACATACATACATATTGCACATAAAAACATTGACGTTATCAAGGTTGCAAAGTCAAGCCCCCCAAAATTAGGAAATGCCACAATTAAGAATGCCTGAGCAACCTTAATTTGTCCCCCTTGCATGTATGGATTGAGATTGAGACAGTTTTTAATTACATCATCACATACTATTTTTTTTTCCCTACAGGACCCTTACATCATTCAGCACACAGGACGGACCTGCTCTGGGGATGAATCTGGGTTGTGTAGTGAAGGAAACACTTCTGCCCACTCCTCCCCTAAGCGTGACATCCTCTGCAACCTGTCCTTGTCCCAGTCCCTTTCCCCCTCCCCAGCTCCTCATCCCAGTCCCATTTTTCTCATTGAGACAGTTTCAAGTTACTCCTCAAGCTTCTCATTGTAGTCCCAACCTCCTTCCCCAACAAGTCCTTCCCCACTGCAGCCTTCCTGTCCCATCCCACTCATTCCCACCACTCCCAGCCCCAGTCCCCTTGCCCAGCCATTCCTAATTCCCCATCCCCAGGGTTCCTTGCCCAGCCTGTCACAGCCCTTTCCTGGCTACTCATCTGATCCCTCCCCCACTCACCCATGTTCTCCATCTTGACTGGTTCCCAGTCTCAGTCTCCCTCCGCAGACTCCTTTTCCAATCTCAGTCTCATCTTGCTCCCCAGCTCCTTGACCACCCAGCCATTCCCAGCTCTTTCCCTACATCCAGACTCCTCCCCAGATGTGTTCCCCGCCACCCCGTTTCTCCTCATATACCACCTCATATTCCCAGTCCCATGCTCCTTGCACAGACAGTTTTAGTCTCTGCCCCCAACTACTCACTCAATACTAGCCTTCCCCAACCACTGGCTCCCAATCCCAGCTTCACTCCCCTCAACATTACCATCAGTCTCCAGTCCCAGTCTCCCTATCACACAGGCTCCTTCCCTTGATCCACTTCAACTGACCATACAGAAGATACAGCTTTTATCCCATGTGCATTCAAATCAGGCCATTTCCTTCTCCCTATTCGTTGGGCCTAGCAGGGGGTGGTGCTGAATGCTCAACAGAGAGAGGTTCTCTGCTCAGTTCTGGTGCCCAGCCTGGCCTGCAGCAGCCTTGAACTGCAATCAGAGGGAAAGTCTGACTCAGCTCCTGAGTAATCTTTGGGGAATGTAGCAGAGAAGCTCTACTAAATCTCTACTGAAGATGTGCAAACTGTGATTTTTGAAAGGCTTGTAACTTGACCAAGTTTGGGCATATTTTCCTGGGGATGGCAAAAGGCACATGCAAAGGCACTCCCCTGCCAAATTTCAAGTCCCTCGGGAAATTTCACCAGATGTTTTTAAACATGGACAGAACATATTTCTCCCTAGCCTCATTCATAGAAATATCTAAACTGTTTAGCCTGAGGCAGACACCCAGCATGGAAAATTTCAGCCCAAATGGCTAAGTTTGGCAATTTTACAAGGAACAAAACTGGGTCTTATGATGGGAAGTGTCTGGTAACCTTAATAACAAGTGTCATTACACACACACACACACACCCTCTTCATATCACTTCAACATTATTTTCTAAATAAACAACACCAAAAATATTATTTCTCTATCTGTAGTGTTATTGATCACTAAAGAATCATTATAAATGAACTCAAAGATATGAATGATAGCAAGGGGCTCTTAGCCCTGGTCTACACTACGGGGTTAGGTCAAATTTAGCCACGTTAGGTCAATTTTATAATGAATGTGTCTACACAACCAACCCAGTTCTGTCGACCTAAAGGGCTCTTAAAATCGACTTCTGTACTTCTCCCCGGCGAGGGGAGTAGTGCTAAAATCAACCTTGCTGGATCAAATTTGAGGTACTGCAGATGCAATTCGACATTATTGGCCTCTGGGAGTCAATGTGACTGCTCTGGACAGCACTTTCAACTTCGATGCACTAGCCAGGTACATAGGAAAAGCCCTAGGAACTTTTGAATTTCATTTCCTGTTTGGTCAGCATGGCGAGCTCAGCAGCACATGGACTGAACGGGAGACACTGGATCTGATTGTTGTATGGGGAGAAGAATCTGTGCAGGCAGAACTCCGATCAAAAAGAAGAAATGCTAATATATATGCCAAACTCGCACAGGGCTTGATGGACAGAGGCTACAACAGGGACACACTGCAGTGCCGTGTGAAAGTTAAGGAGCTCAGGCAAGCCTACCAAAAGACAAAGGAGGCAAACGGTCACTCCGGGTCAGAGCCCCATACATGCTGCTTCTATGATCAGCTGCATGACATTCTAGGGGGGACCCTACCACTATCCCACCACTGTCTGTAGACACCTGCAAGGGGGGAGTCTCACGCAACAGGGAGGAGGATTTTGTTAATGAGGAGGAGGAGGAGAATGTGCAGCAGGCAAGCGGTGAATCTGTTCTTCCCAGCAGCCAGGACCTTTTCATCACTCTGGAGCCAATACCCTCCCAAGGCGGGATCCCCAACCGTGAAGGCGGAGAAGGCACCTCTGGTGAGTGCACATTTGTAACAACACTACAGGGTTTAAAAGCAATAGTGTTTAATGTTTGATTTGCCCTGAAGACTTGGGATGCATTTGTGGCTAGTACAACTCCAGAGGCTGGTGAGCTAATTCCCTGGACGACCAGCAGGAGGCGCCGCAGGGGTGAGTCCGGGACCCTCTTACAAACACTTTACCATGCCAAGCCAATAGCAAGTAGTCTGGAATCACTGCAGCACGAAGCATGGCAGCAAATGATGCTTGAATGCGACCAAAATCCAGGACCATTCGGTCTCTATCTTCCTGTGTTAGCCTCAGGAGAGTGATATCATTCATGGTCACCTGGTTGAAATAGGGGAATTTTTGTAAGGGAACAGTAAAAGGACCTCGATCATGCTGAGCTGTTTGCGCTTGGCTAAAAGGGATCATCCCTGAGAATAGACACACAATGGGATAGGGGGAGATGTGTGCTGCACATCCACCTGAAAACCGCAGCCTCTCCTTTTAAATGGCAAACCCAACCGGCATTGCTTGCTATGGGAAAGGCGGGTGCTACAGTTTGAAACCATTCCCACATGTTATGAAGGCATTAGAAGCCAACCCCGTGTACCCTTTGGCTTACCATGGCTGCCTGGAAACCGAATTCTGTTGCCCAGCCGTGTGTGATGTGTCACCATACCGGCAGGCGCTCAATATAAAAGGCAAAATGCAACCTTGTACCTAAAGCACATGTGCTGTCTGCTGTGAATTGCTTGATTCACTGTGAAAGAGTCTCCCTTTTGTTCTCAGAAATGTATCATCTTAAATTTTATTCTCCCTTTTTATCTCCACACAGGTGTAAATGTTTCTATGCTCCCCCTATCATCTCCATCCCTGAGATTATCGCAGATTAGAAGGCGAAAAAAATGCACTCACGATGACATGTTTTCCGAGCTCATGTTTTCCCACACTGATAGGGCATAGCTGAATGCGTGGAGGCATTCAGTGGCAGAGTCTAGGAAAGCATTAAGTGAGTGTGATGAGAAGAGGCAGGATGTGATGCTGAGGCTAATGAGGGGAGCAAATCGATATGCTCAGGTGTCTGGTGGAGCTGCAGGAAAGCCAACAAGAGCACAGACCACTGCTGCATCCACTGTACAAGAGTCTGCCCTCCTCCCCAAGTTCCATATCCTCCTCACCCAGATGCCCAACAACGCGGGGTGAGGCTCTGGGCACCCAGCCACTCCACTCCAGAGGATGGCCCAAGCAACAGAAGGCTGTCATTCAAACAGTTTTGATTTGTAGTGTGGCTACAATAAGCAATGTGGCCTTGTCCTTCCCTCCTACCCTTCTCCACCACCCCACCCAGGCTACCTTGTCAGTTATCTCACTTTTTTTTTAATTAATAAAGAAAGAATTCATGGTTTCAAAACAATAGCGACTTTATTTCCTTTGCCAGCTGTGGTTGAAGGGGGGAGGAGGTTGGCTTACAGGGAATTAAAATCAACAAAGGGGGTGGATTTGCATAAAGGAGAAACACACACAACTCTCACACAGTAGCCTGGCCAGTCATGAAACTGGTTTTCAAAGCCTCTCTTATGTGCAGTGTGCCTAGCTGTGCTCTTCTAATCGCTCTGGTGTCTGGCTGCTCAAAATCAGATGCCAGGCAATTTGCCTCAACCTCCCACCCCGTCATAAACGTCTCCCCCTTACTCTCACACATATTATGGAGCACACAGCAAGCAGCAATAACAATGGGAATATTGATTGCACTGAGGTCTAACCTAGTAAGCAAACAGCGCCAGCGAGCTTTTAAACGTCCAAAGGCACATTCTACCAGCCTTCTGCACTTGCTCAGCCTATAGTTGAACTGCTCCTTACTACTGTCCAGGCTGCCTGTGTATGGCTTCATGAGCCATGGGAGCAAGGCTGGATCTCCAAGGATAACTATTGGCATTTCAACATCCCTCACAGTAATTTTATGGTCTGGGAAATAAGTCCCTTCTTGCAGCTGTTCAAACAGCCCACAGTTCCTAAAGATTCGAGCATCATGCACCTTTCCCAGCCATCCCATGTTGATGTCGGTGAAACATCCCTTGCGATCCACCAGTACTTGCAGCACCATTGAGAAGTACCCCTTGCAGTTTACGTACTGGTTGGCAAAGTGGTCTGGTGCCAAGATAGGGATATGCATTCCATCTATCGCTCCAACTCAGTTAGGGAAACCCATTGCAGCAAAGCCATCCACTATGACCCGCACATTTCCCAGAGTCACTACCCTTGATAGCAGAATGTCAGTGATTGCATTGGCTACTTGGATCACAGCAGTCCGCACAGAAGATTGATTCCTGGCTGACCGGTAGCAGTCAGGCGTTGCAAGCTTCCACAGGGCTATCACCACTCGCTTCTCAACTGTCAGGGCAGTTCACATCTTGGTATTCCTGCGCTTCAGGGTGGGGGAAAGCAACTCTCAGAGTTCCAGGAAAGTGGCGTTATGCATGTGAAAGTTTCGCAGCCACTGGGAATCATCCCATACCTGCAACACTATGCGGTCCCACCAGTCTGTGCTTGTTTGCCGGGCCTAGAATCGGTGTTCCACTGTATCAACCAGCCCCACTGCCACCATGATGTCCCAATTGCCACATCGCGTGCTTTCAGGAATGTCTGTGTCCATGTCCTCCTCACAATCGTCCTTGTGCTGCTGTCTCTTAGCCAGGTTCTTCACATACTGCAGTATAATGCGCGAGGTGTTTACAATGCTCACTGCAGCAGCAGTGAGCTGAGCGGGCTCCATGCTTGCCATGCTATGGCGTCTGCACAGGTAAGCCAAGAAAAAAGGCACGAAATGATTGTCTGCAGTTGCTTTTACGGAGGGAGGGGAGACTGATGACATGTACCCAAAACCACCCACGACAATGTTTTTGCCCCATCAGGCATTGGGAGCTTAACCCAGAATTCCAATGGGCTGCAGAGACTACAGGAACTGTGGGATAGCTGCCCAAAGTGCACCACTCCGTGAGTCGATGCTAGCCATGGTACTGAGGACACACTCCGCAGACTTAATGTGCTTAGTGGGGACATACACAGTCGACCGTATAAAATCGACCTAATTTCGTAGTGTAGACATACCCTTAGAAGCTGTGCTATAGGCTGTCTAGAGGTGCATTTATAATGGGGTTCAATAGAGCTGGAAGCTAGTCTAACAGCTTGATGTAAAAAACAAAGTTTGCTAGCTAATGATATTAAAATGAACATCATGTGTTATCCTAAAAGGATCATTGGCATCCTCTGTGTTTAATAAAAATAATTTTCAAGTGCTGGAATCCAGTTATCAGTGACATCATGAGATTAATGCACAACCTTGACTTCAATAGCTGAAGCAGGTTATTAACTGTCACATTCTGGGGTGCAATCCAGACCAGTGAGGGGTTGTGTCATCACCTGCCCAGTAACCCTGGGTGCCTTAAAATGCTCTGCTGCTGTAGCTCCCTTGTCTGGATGGTCCCAGCCAGCATAACAGCATGCACTGAGTCTCTGTGTGATAAGCAACCCTGGGGATCAGCAGCTCTGTCCCTAGCAGCCAGCTTGCTACACCACAGCCACACTCTTGCCTCTACCAGCTTTTTGGTTACACCTGACAAAATGACCCCAGCATCTCTCCCCCACTCCCGAATTTTCCCCAAACCATGTGTTCTGCAATGTCCAGCCCTTTCCTGGACCATTCAGAGGAATGATAAGGTTTATTTACTCCTCTAAAGCGATTTCTCTCTTTAATCATTAATGCACAGCTTATCACTTTAACAGGATAACTGGATTTATCTGTCACTTCAGTTCAAACACAGCACTGGGCTGGTTTAGATTACAAATAAAAACAATTTTAATAACAATTTTAAGTGAATCCAAGTATGAAGGATAGAGTTACAAATGGTTACAAGCAAATAAAAGTGAAAAATGCTTTCCAGTGGCTAAGATTTAACAAAACTACAGTCGTGGTTCAAGGTAAGATATTTACCACACTACTTTCCAGCAAGATGGCTAACCAACCGCTCTGTTCAGAATCTCCCACGAAGTGCAAAGTGCTCAGTTCCTGTCACGAAGCTCACTCACTGCTGGTGGTGCCTCCTTCTGGCTGTCCTGGGGATTAGCTCTGGCCAGAAGTCGCACCCTCCCCTGGTGGTTTCTCTCCCATTGTCCTCTCACACTAAGGACACCTCTTACTCCAGGAACCGCAGCCTCCTCTTCATGACTCAGCCCTCTGGCCAGGTAACCATACAAGTTCCCTGCTTTTGAGGTATCAAAGCCCCACTTGACAAATGGGCTCAGGCAGTCTTCCTGCTCACTGCCCAGGGCCACCCACTACTCTGGTCCCAGCTTACAAGCCCTCATTAGCAGCCAAAGTTTGACCTATCCCATACTTGGCTGCTTTTCTCCTGAGCCTGGCCCACCTCTCTGGGCTTGCCAAGCCACCCTCCCCCTCCTCCCAGGGAGCAACTGTAGACTTCTTGCTCCTAGCCCCAGACACACCTCCCTTCTCCTGGGGAGTGACTGCAGACTTTCCCTGCAGTCACTTCTGTTACCAGCTTCCTGGCTTACATAAGCCCGTCCAGTTAAGCCTGTTTCCAATCAATTCCCTGATCCCTGGCTCCTCCTCCAGGTGCAGCCTGCGGAGTTAATTGGCCCATCTTAACCCCTTCCAATCCTGTGCGCAGTGGACACTCAATCACAGTTCTGATGTATCATTAGGTGAAAAATAAATTGGGTTTTTTTGGTCCTCTCTTATATTCCAGTGAATTTTTCACATGGATTCTTTTGAAGTTTATCCCTCAAAGTAAAGTTTATTCAAGCTGTGAGAAAGTAGACAAGGGAATCTCATGATGAAGGAGGTTTCAGGCTGGTTTCTTTCCCCAGTTGGTGTTTGATAAAATGCATGTTGATCTGGTCCTTCAATCTTCTCCCCCTGCTGTGATGCTGAGTGGTTATCTCCTCCCCTTGTTGGCTTGATGGTTTTGTTTACCTTTTATGTCAATTGCATTCCCTTTGTCTCTTAAAGTACCACAGGATATCTTCAAGGTGGTAGAACCACATTCCTTAGTCTGGGGTGGGGTAACTTCAGCACTGCCTGGCAGACACACTTTAAGAACACAGTTCCCAATATGTCTATAATTTGAATTTATCCTCCATACATACTCCACACAATTATATTAATGATCAGTATGTTATTAGCTTACTATTGATATGTTATAACTTGTATCTAAAAGGCATCATGTAACAGGTAAGTCAGGCCAGCTGAAACTCTCTACCAGATTCCAATGAGCCCCTTGCTCTCTTGCACTGGGAAGCTATTAGGGTCACATTAGAAAATTCTGACTAGGAAGTGATTCACAATCTTTGTATATTTGAAAGATGTGTGCATGATGTTGATCTGTTGTATTTCCCTACCTTTGTATTAGCATGTCACCCAATTGCTTGTGCATATTACAATCACAGCAGGCTAGAGACCCTAGAGGTGAGAGCAATCACATTCAGAAATATCTAATCCCCTTACTTTTCAATTTTTTATTATTACTACTGTTCTAATGAGCAGAAAGAATTAAAACTGCCTCATGTAATAACATTAAAAAAAGCTTGTACAGCCAAAACAAACCACCATGAATCTGAATCACCAACCTGCATCATGGCATATTGTAAAGCCAGGACATGTATGGAAATGTACAATAATGATGAAATAGAAGCAAATGGGTGACTCAGGTCTATCCCTCTGTTTAGTTAACAATTTCTTTCCTTCAAATATTTACTTAAATCCATTAAATCTCTTACATTAGCTATTCCTATTACTTTCTTCACTGAATCAATTCATTTTCTTAATACTGTCAGGCTGAAGGAGTTCCATCTGAATTCCATAGGACTTGATCTTTCATTACTTCTTTAGTATATCTTTAGTTCAAGACCCCTCATTCTTGGATTTGACATAGTTCAACTTGTCTTGTAGCATCTATCTTGACCTTCAGAACAGTTTTTGCCTCACTGAGGTCACCTTTCATCGCTTCATCCTTTTTTTCTTTTAATATTATACTTATTCAATGTCATGTTGAAACAAAGAGCATAAAGAAAATAAAAAACATAGCCAGAAGTGATCTAGTACAGGACTGTGTTCCAATTACACAGGTTTTCAATAACTTGTTCCTACTGTATGTCAAAAAAGGGAAAACCCAACAATTATACTAGATCATAACGAAAAAAAAAAATATTATAATATATATATACACAATTTTTCAATTGCTGAGGAGGGAGGAAGGAACTGGCAGAGACATTTTGTTACCCCTCATTTGATGGTGAGGGGGACTTGAGGTGGAATGGGGAAGGGGCCCCTCTCTTCAAAATAGTACCCATGGACTTCCACTGGTGGGAAGGAGGAGCTGATAGATCTTCATTTAGAAAGGAGCAGGTGGAGAAGCCCCTCTTTTTCTTCTACTTGGTGCTATTGTCAATGCAGCCCTGAAACTCCACAGCTAGACGCTACTTCCACTTCATATTTCTCTGAATGGTGAGGCCTCATTTCAACAGCCAACAATACAGTGGGAGGAGCAGTCTTGTGGGAGTGTGGCCACCCAAGCCAGGGAAAAGGAGAGAAAAGGGAACACAATGTACTCAAAATTTAGCTAAGTATGGAGCACAATATTCCAAAGCTGGCCTCAGGTTACCAATCCCTTACTTACAATAGAGCCAAGTGAAATATTTTCTGCAAATAATTCCATTGTCTTCATCATGAATGACTATGAATTGCCACACTGGGCTAGGGAAAGAGAGTGGACACATGACTCTATAGCCTGATGGTTAAGGCACTCACCTAGGATGTGGGAGACCCAAGCTTCAAGTCACTGCTGCAATAACTAATTATTTATATGAAGTGGAACAGCGTCAACATGAAAGACTGAGAAAACCCCACACTAGAATATCCCACAGCCCCGTAGCTAGGACACTGTTCTGCAGTGAAAGACCCCCAGATTCAAATCCTTTCTTCACAACAGTCAGAGGGGAAAACTGACCCCAGGGTCTCCCACATCCCATGAGAGTGCCCTGAGCAGTAGGCTAAATTTCATAAGGGAACTGCTGCCATCATAACCATCTCTTCCAGCCGTTTTGAGAACCTACTTCTCCGTTCCTTTGATTTTGTCAAAAAAGCCTAAAATCAAAACAAAAGTGTTCAAGTCCAACAAAACGTTTTGTTTCAACCCAACTCAATTTTTTTTTGGCTTTTCAATTTGCCAAAATGTTTCAACAACATCATTACTTTCAGTTTGACTCCAAAGATTTTTATTTTTCACAATTGACAGAGAATGGGGGGGGGGGAAGGGAATCCATTTTTTTGCCCAGCTCTCACACTACGGTGTTTTCAAGCTGACTTGTCCTCATTCTGATTCATGAAAGATTCTCACCTATTGATGCCAGCTGCCTGGGACTAGCTTACTTTTCAACACAATGTAATACTAGTGAAAAAACAACCACTGACAATAATTGGAATGGAAGGATGGGAGGCATTATTTCTCTATGCTGTTTAATAAACCTGAATCCTTGCAGCTGACCTCCTGCAAGGTCCCAGAGTACCCTAATGGTTAGACTAGGGCATGTAATGTGTGCGTACACCTGCTGCCAGTTTAAAGCTAATAGCAGTCTCCAACCATTTTAACAGCGGAATTGATTTCTTCCTCAGTAACAGCTGAAAACATCCAACACTTTGACCTCTGGAATATTTTCAGCAAAACAATTAAGAGTCTCATAGCAAGTTGTAATTATGAGGCTAATAATGCTGCCACTTTCCTGACTCTGGTGGCAGCTTAGAGCTGACCATGCATTAACCAGTATGGCATGATACTACATGGCATTATAGGCCTACCTAAAAAAGAGCTGTGTCTGTTTGAGAAGAACTGCAACGATGTTTTTCTGTGACATCCGTTATCCCCAAACTCATGTCACCCATCAGACACATGAGAAATGCCATATGTATGATGAACTAACTTGTCCGGATTAACACCGGTCGGACTGATCTCTCACCCTATCCCCGCTGTATCCTGAACTCTTTTTAAAATAATATCTATAAATTTTTTAGTGTCACTGACAGAGTGGAATCAATAGATAAATGGTGGTGGTGAACTTAATGACATTTGAGTCCAGGCATTCCAGAGTGAATTCACTGGACTTACTTGGTGGCCATGTGAAATGAGTTTAGTTATCTCATTCCAGTCCCCACTGGGCAGATGTTCGCAACACAGAAACAACTACCATAATTTCCTCCAATTGGTGCCCTTGTTGGCAGTGTCTGAAATAAGGTCAAGTACTGAATGAGCAGAGGCAATGAGTTACCTTTTCACTGCTGAAGGTGATTCATGAACATGAGAGTTTGGGCATTTAGGTAGGGTACATGGAGAAGCAATGTAGTGGTACCTGTTCTGTGGATGAACAGAGGACTTCTTCCTTCAGGGATGTCAATCTGTACTTATAATAAAAACTCTATTCTCATATATACAAAAATAAGAGACTCATTGGGACACAGAACCACTCCAACACGCTGTAGCACTTTAGATGGATAACAATTTCCATTAATGATCATTAAGATTGCCCTTGGCTCACAACCTTAGTGAATTTGGCAGCTCTGGTTTCTAAGCCTGCTTCCTTTATATGAAGGTTTACCCAAGCTCCTCTTGAGGAATAACAGATGGAGAAACACGAACATAAATAATGCCAAAAGATGTTTGCTTAATGATGTAGGGGGGGGGGGAGTGGAGAGAGGGAAAAGCTCATAAAGTTCCAAAGACATTTTTCTATTATAATGTTATTTTTCAGTAATTGTAATGGAGTTTTAAATAACCCATTATCAACAGAAGTATTTGTGAATTAATACAGAGCACTAAGAAGAAATGTAAAATGTGTTCGAAAAGATAAAAGAGGACAGCGTCATTGGCTGTCACTTGTTTCATTGAAGTAAAAGCTTGACTCCCCACTATTTTTTGGCATTTGGAAATCTAATAAGATATATATATAAATGCCATTTGTTTTGGTTCTCTATAATATATTAATATAAAGAATAAAATGTCATAACACTATGCACTCTGAATGGGGAACAGATAACAGGACAGGAGAATGCGGTTACACCTTTTAAAAGACAGCTCAGGAAAGGTCTCTCAAGGAGACAACTAAATGCAAAATCTACCAGACAAAAAATTGCAAAAAAGAACAGCAGCTTTCAAGTCTTCCTAGAAAATGTGTCCAGCTCTGGGCCAGATTCTTATCTCATTCACACTGGTGTAAATCCAGAGCAACTCCATTTAATTCCCATTATGCCATTGCAATCAGACATTGGTTCACAGAGAGACAAGTTTCCCAATAACTATTTCTTCCAAATGAAATCTAGTATGTTTTCCCTATTTGAAATCTGGTATTAGTGAATGAATTTGTACAGTCCCAGAGATTAAACACTAGCGGCATGTCTACACAGTAGCTAGGAGCTTGGCTAGATGCACATGCACTAGCTCTGCTCAAGCTAGCATCTAAAAACAGCTGTGTGCCCATGGCCACATGAGCGGCAGCTGGGGCTAGCTGTATGACCGTGTACCCAGGGGGTCAGGCGGGATTGTACTCAGGCAGTTAGCCTGAGCTGTTGCCCATGCTGCTGTCGCCATGGTGCTATTTTTAGGCTCTAACTGGAGCAGAGCTAGCACGTGTACGTCCATCCTATCTGAGTAGGCACAAGACCGGCTTCCATTCCTGCTTCTGCCTCTGACCTGCTGTATGCCTCAATTTTCACAATCTGCAAAATGAAGAAATGATCAGTCCCTTTCCTTCTGAAGTATTTTGTGATACATGGATGAACAGCACTATACAACAGCTAAGTGTTATCAACAGTGCACAGCAACATTACACAACACTTTAGAACAAGAAGCGAGGAAGAATGCCACATCCATTTGAAACCAGAGTGTAATAAACTGATCTGGGGTTTTCCTCGACACTGGGATCACCAACACTCTCATCCAAGTCGGAGCCACTGGAAGGCTTAGATTCAAACATTTCAGAAAGATGATAGCAATGCAGTTTACTACCTTACTCTATCACTGACTCCAGGGGAACAGTCAGGTAAATAATGATGGCTAATAACAAACACCTCCCTCATTAATTAACATGTGCCATATTACTTTGCTTTCACTACAGGTATGGACAATGCTTTCTTCTATGCCAGAACTGTTTGAGATTTTTAAGAGACGGTTCCCTTTTTTAACTGATACAGCCACAAGAGCAGTTATACCCCATGCAATCTTTCTTAGGTATTTACATGGCCCTCACCACCTCAGTACCTAAGCGCCTCGCAGCCTCTTAACATATTGATCCTCACAACACCCCTATGAAGTAGGGCAATGCTATTGTCCCCATTGTGCAGTTGGGGCACAGAGAGGCTAAGTGACCTGCCCAAGGTCACACAGGAAGTTGGTGCCAGAATAGGGAATTGAACCCAAGACTCTTGAGTCTTAGATTACTTCCTTAACCACTGGACCCTCTTTCCTCTAACCCAGTGGTGGGCAACCTGCGGCCCGGACGCGGCCCTTCCCACAGCTCCCATTGGCCAGGAACGGTGAACTGCGGGGGGCCATGCCTGCAGATGGTCAACATCAGCAAAATGTCTCCCAGCCCACAATCAGCTTACCCTGATGCACCACTGCTCTAACCTCATCACATATGGGCCTGTGCCCTACGTTCAAATTGAGATCCAAAGGATTCTGGTTTGGAACTACTTCTAAAGCTTAATAAACCTCACATTTATACCACTTTTAATATAGAATAGAACACGGCCCACAGTATTTAATTCACAAATCTTAGTTCAGACCAGTATTTACAATGCTGCTATTCTTTGGTTTCCTTCTTGTTCTCAGTAGATATGCTGAGATAGTGAACTTGACTGATATCTGCTGCCTGTCCAAATTAAATCCATGCCTGTTCTCTATTTCCACTGTTCTGTGTTGGTGGTTTCTATTTCATAGTCACTAACTGGTAACACAGTAATGGGAACGTAAGACTTGCCACAAGGGATCAGACCACTGATCCTGGTATCCTGTCTCTATATAGGCGCACATTTTTCAGTATTGGAGTTTCATATTTCAAACAAGCTTTCTGTATGCGATGGGAAGAGTTTAACACAACTTCCTCATTTGTTTTGGGTTTCATTTTGTTAGTACCTGATTTGGCTGAATTTAAAACCACAAAAATCAAGGGTGCAAAAAGTTACAAAATAGTTATCCAAGGCATCAAGTGCCCCAACATCATCAACTATGTGGGTGAAACCAGATAATCACTATGCTCTTGAATGAGCTCACACAGAGAAGCAATAAAAGACAAAAACACCCTAGCTAGCCTGTGAGTGATCACATTTTTCACAAAATGATCACACCATATCTGACCACTCAGTACTTGTCCTCAAAGGAAACCTGAACACCACCTTCAAAAGAGGAGCCTGTGAACTTAATTCATAATTCTGCTGGACACTAAAAACCATGGTCTTATTAGATCAATGGTTTTACGGCCCATGACAGCAACTTGTAACACAGCCTGCTGTCTACTACTCCCCATTGTCCCACCACAGCAGGGGTTTTAATTGACCATTTCATTTTTAAGTGGTCTCCTACACTATGTGTGAACCCCTTATGCTTAACTATCTGTCCCATCTTGTACTTAGCTTGAACGCTCTGGTGTCCTTCCTCAGACCTGAAGAAGAGCTCTGTGACGCTCAAAAGCTTGTCCCTTCCACCAACAGAAATTAGTCCAATAAAAATTATCTCATCCAACTTGTGTCTCTCATATCCTGGGACCAACAGGGCTACAACACTGCAAACAAAAAAGTTAGTCAATCTAAAACCAAGTTAAATAAAACAAGCAAATCGCACACAGCTCTCTCTCTCTCTCTCTTTTCTTCTCTCATATACGTAATATAAATAGTATATTATTTACAAGAGAGAGAAAGAAAGACAGATTTTTCAGTCACCTAAGGGATTTAGGCATCCAATTCCCATGAAATTAATGGGCATTGAAGAGCAAATGCCATGGGCAGCTATGAGATTATCAGCAATAATAATATTTCTCACTCACAAACTTTCTGCAGTTTAAAAAAAAAACATAGAGAAATAAAATCAAGTTAAGACTGCACACTCTGTATGCTTGACACAGCATTTTTCCTTACCAAGTGAAATGGGTAACAGGCCTAAATATCCACAGGCATAAGTAAGTATCTATCTGGATATCTGCAGATTGAACTAAGCGAATCATTGCATGCGAGCATGTGTTCATGGAGAGTCATCTCACACTCAGTGTACTCTCATTACATTTATTTTATTTAAAAATCAAACACAATTTAATGCAAAGTCAATACACAGTTTAATACAAATACAATAATGAATGCAAGATTGCAGTGGAGAAGTTTAAATGAATTAAAGTGAGGAAAACCAAACCTATCTATCCCAGTCACATTGTGGTGCTAAACCTACACACACACACATACACACACACACACAGTATACTATACATGCACAAGAGGGTCTTCAGTGAACAGCTTTAAATCTCTTGACTTCTGTGCATTTAAGATTCTCAACCTTCACATGATATACACAGAATTGTTTGGCATTAACGTAGCAGTGAATCGGCACTGTCCACCCACAGACAGTGGAAGTGCCACCAATAAACCAACAAAGCAGTAGCATCCAGATAGCATATGGGGTTGGTAACTTGGGGCTTGACACTCAGTGCTCCAGTGCTAAGAAAAGAAGAGCTGGAAAACACTTCTAAGTACTTCTGGAAGGGGATAGTCCTGGAAGTACCAAAAGGCTGGTACAAAGTGCAGGTACAGCGTTCTGAAGTCTTCCAGCACAAGCCCTGTCAATGCTGCATGTCAACGGGAGTTCCAGACACACAGAGCTTGCAGCATCAGCAGGGCCGGCGCAACCCATTAGGCAACCTAGGCATCAGGGCCTACAATGCAGACAGTATACAGGTGCCAGGCATTTGAACACATCATTATGCTAATAAGGCAGCATCAGGAGGGATCTGGCGGCATATGGAGGCAGGATACAGGAGATCACTGGAGTGCTGTGACTACACTGGCAACAAATTTGTTTAACAGCAAACAGAGTTTGGAGTGGAATTAGCCCTAGCACAGCATGTCCAAGATAGGGCAACTGACACTGGATACAACCAGGAGCGCCGCCAGCTTTTTTGCCACCCTAGGCGGCGGAAGGTCCCGCCCCCAAAATGCCGCCCCCAACAGAGGCGGCGGAAGATCCCGTCCCTGAAATGCTGCCCTCAACCGGGGCGGCCGAAGATCCGGCCACCGCAGTCACCGCCCCCCAAATGTTAGCGCCCTAGGTGACCGCCTAGGTTGTCTAATGGGTTGCGCTGGCCCTGGATACAACACAGTCCGTGCAGAAAAATAGGGTGACCCAGAAAGTAGGAGAAAAAGTAAATACTCCTTCTCTGTTGTTTGCCATTGGTGCTGGACCACAACATAACCAAGATCATTTTGTGGTTTAGATACTATACACTTCTGTGATCATTATATGGAGACAGCCAGGCTTGATCTTGCACCATTGAAGTAAACAGGAGTTGTGCCATTGATTTCAATGAGTGCAGGGTCAGGCCATCTATTTACTCATTATGGGTATGTAATTGCAAGTGTCAGGCAGCCTTAACCATGGACAATGCTACCAGCTCCATCTATCCCACCTCCTCTTAGGAACCCAGTATCTCTAATTCCTTGACCCGCATCTGGTGAATTTTGGGGACTGGAACACAACAGCTTGCACATATCAAATAATGGACTTTGGTTTTTGTTTTGTTCCCCCACACACACTTAATTCCCCAATAGTAATTCCCTGTAGGATTTCCCCACAACTACCCTCATTGCATTGAATGTCCTAGCTTCCAAGAGTTGAGCCTCAAATATTCTTAACACTTTCTGAGGAATAAATACTATTCTCCTAATTGTTAAGCCACAGATCCCTGGAGCTAATCTGCATACAGGAAGGATTTCACAGAGCCTGTTGTGTTTTTCCTCTTTTCTAATTCCTCCAGATGCAGCAGCAGAGATTGGCTGAACTGTCAGCTCCCATTGCCTCGTCAGACAGCGAGGAATGGCTGTAGTTATTGAGAAACCAATTGCTTTGAACCATGTTTATAAAAGTCAGCATTCCTTGCTGACATCAGGCAGAGGAAGGTGGTCTCTGAAGACTTAAACACTCACAATATGCTGCATATCCAAGCCTGGAGGCTGGTCAGAATATTTTCTACTAAATGAAATTTGGTTGAAGCTAAATTTTTCACGGAGACATATCCATCCTCTACAGATCTGTGTGATGTTGTGACTACATAGATCCTAGACTCTGGTCACCTTAGAGTTCAGGATTGTATGTGCAGAGACAGCAATTGTCCTTGTTAAAATGAAAGCAATAAGTTTAATAAATAGAGAGTGTTGAAAGGACAGGGAGCTGCTCTTGATACACTGGGCTTACAATGGTACAAGTTTATTTCACCCTCTGCAACCAGATACTCTATAAAGCTCTCCAGTGAAGTACATTGCTTTCTGAAGTTTCTTTGAGCAGTAATGTAGGAAACAAGCACTGCACACTAGCTGACTTTTACCTTTAAGGAGTTTGTGGAAATTAAATCTGATAAATTATTTGCCCTAGTTTATTGCAAAGGGGAAAAAAGTGAGCAGGTATCTAGGGGATTAAGAGGTTGGGAATGTTTAGGGTTTTGTGCATGAAATCTCTCTGCCTCTTCAAACCAAACTAAATATCAGTAGAAACTTATTTTGGATCTGAGACTCTAGTGGGCTGGACTATAGACCGTGGGCTGAGAGCAAGGAGACTCTTCCTGCTACATCTGTTTTTTCAAGACTTGTAATCCCACTGGATAAACAAAATTTTGTTTGTAGATCAGATATATCTTGTGCCTGACTGCATCAGTGGTTCATACTAACATGAGGACCTTGTTTTCAGTGATAAGCAGAGGGGTTGAAAATGGTATAATGTGCACCTGAGGTGAAAAGCCAATAGAATTTCAATTATCTTTCATCTCTTTGGCCCCTAAAGTCTGTACATTCACATTTATTTACTGGCAGAAATCCCCAAGTATTTCATCCTGTTTTCCATATTAATATAAACTAAGAGCCTTTCTTTTTACATTTCTGTGTATGGAGCATTTTGCATGCATATTGCTTCCCAGTGTAATTTTTGCAATGTGGAACTTTACTCGGGGGGTAGTACAAGGTTGCCCTAGAAAATTTTCATAGCTAGGCACCACTCCTTAGTGGACAGTTTCACTGACAGCAGAATCTGAGCCAAAGTGTTATAGTAGGGCTTCAGTGAAGCAAGCCCAAAGAAATTCCACCAGCCAGGAGCAGCCAAGGCAGGGACAGTCGGATTGGCTGTTTGCTCCAATCCTTCCCTTTCCCCTCCCTCATGATATCTTCATCTCAGCTTCACTCCATCCTTCTGTCCTGCCCTCTGAAGTAAACACCACCCCACACACGCATACACCCCACCCCACACACGCAAGCACTCCCCCCCCCAAATAATTATGACACTCATATGACATTTGGCACCATCACATTGTTCACTTGGCTTGTGTGATCCACCCCTTCCCCCACCCTGTATCTAGTCTATTTAGACAATATGACCTCATTGTTTCTTTGTACTCCCCCATCTATGTCCATCTGCTGTCTCTTACACTTACCTTGTGAGCTCTTTGGGGTAGGGACTGTCTTTCTGTTCTGTGTTTGTACAGCGCCTAGGCAAATGGGGTCCTGGGCCATGACTGGGGCTTTTAGGCACTACCAAAATACAAATCATGTAAGATACAGTAATAAAACTATATATATTCTACCCATTTACTTTGGGGTTATTAATATACTTGGACTATACTTTAAACATTTACTAGCTATAATCTATACAGTAATGACTGACTACTTCAAAGTCTGGAAATCAAGTTTTGATAAATGTATTAGATTTGCTTCAATTTGGCAATAGGACTTGGAAGTCTAGACACTCTCATAATATTACAGTACTACTGCCCTCTGTACCACCTAAAATCATCATCACTGAGTACCAAGAAGGCCTAAAATGAACTGTCACAGGAGGATAAGAATTGCTCAGACTCTGAATATTTATAATCATGTTATCATTCTATATATCATACAGATTGTAAAGGATATGGCTTAATTTAGCTTCCAGTGTTAGTAGGTAGGTAGTTTTTAATCAGAGAATTGATTGCCAACATTCTTTTTCATTGTTGTACATGATTCCAAATGGATTTAAAATATTTAAAACATGTTTGCCAGAAGCTGGGAATGGACAACAGGGAATGGATCACTTGATGATTACCTGGTCTGTTCATTCCCTCTGGGGCACCTAGCATTGGCCACTGTCAGCAGACAGGATACTGGGCTAGATGGACCTTTGGTCTGACCCAGTATGGCCGTTCTTATTTATCTTTCTGTCTCTTATGCCATTAGTCTAGTGACATGCTATATAGTTACAAGGTCATATTTGCCTTTTTCTATTTAAATACATAACTGTACTTGACTGCAGCTCCTGACATATGTCTCATTCTACAGTAAGGACATAGTGAGAGCATCCTGTACATTATTGGATGAGAAATTAACTACAGCAGAACATCTGAATTACAAACACCAGAGTTATGAACTGACCAGTCAACCAGACACCACATTTGGAAACAGAAGTACGCAATCAAGCAGTAGTAGAGATGGGGAAAAAAATAGCAATTATAGTACAGTGCTGTGTTAAACTACTAAAAAAAATAAACGGAAAGCAGCATTTTTCTTTTGCATAGTAAAATTTCAAATCTGTATTAAGTCAATGTTCCGTTGTAAACTTTTGACAGAACAACAATAAAGTTTTGTTCAGAGTTACGAACAAAATCTCTTCCCAAGGTGTTCGTAACTCTGAGGTTCTACTGTAATACTTTTGTTTCATTACAGTAGCACGCATAAAAAAACACTGAGGCTAGACTACTCTAGCTGCAGAAAGAGCACACGGAACATAGCTCTAAAGAAAATAGCTATTACTATTCATAATATCAGTGCTGGTGTCTTGTCAGAGTCCTGTATGCAGGTGATAAATTACACCAGTACAGAGTTGAAAAATTGCCTTCTTAAAATACAGTAGTAACTAAAATAAGGGAACTGATCTCAATCAGATTAGATCTAAACACCCTCCTAATATATTGCTCTTTTTTTAAATTAACAGTTATGGCACTACATAATGTCATGCCTCTCAAGTGTACCTGACCTGAACTCCAAATTTTCCATCCCTGTGTTGTCTGTGAGTAAACAACTGCCAGAAATGAACTTCAGCATAATATTTTGACATTGCTCCTCTGTTTCTAATATTTGCTTAGGTGACATCATCAGGGAGCCAACAGGTTGCATTGCAATAGGGTCACATTAATCCCCAACCTTCCACTGTAATTCAATATGAACGGGCAAGATAACTTTACTGTGCTTCTTCCTTTCCCCCATACAGAACAGACCCTATTACAGAATTATCCAATAACATACCCCTTTTTCTTAAACTCATGGATTCTCTAAAGCAACATAAGACTCATCTTCAGACCTTGCTTTGATAATTGGGTTTTAAGAGGGATGGGGGATTTCTCCTTTAAGGACCACCAGCAGTCCTTCCCCCTCTTGCCTCAGAGAGACATTCAGCCTTTTATGTTCCCGAGTTAAACCTCAAGATGTGCCTGGGCTAGTTACCAGTGTAAATCAGAAGAAAACCTCTGTTTCAGCCCACAGGGTTCTGAAGCCTGATCTCCAGTGACAACTTCCAATATACATCTCCATATGACATCTCTTTATAGCTTCCAAGATTGGAAAATGGCAGTCATCCAAAGTTATATAGTGTATTACAAATATAGATGGGTTCAAGTCAGAATCCTAAATAAGCCCAAACTCTGAGGCTATATGTTTAAAAGCCAAACCCACATCTAAATATTGCAGCTTAGGGCCAGTTCTAATTAAAGTTAGCCTTTCACCAATATGTGATTTTTCTGAGCAATGAAACCTTAAACTGCTTCCAGACTGGCTGTTCTTGATCTTTCAGCTGTATGTAGTAAGCATTTTAGTCAAAGGAGTGGGAGTGAGAACTTGGATTCTCTTCTAATTTTTACTACTGAGATTCGCTGTGTGACCTTGAGCAAGTCACCGAACCTTTCAGTTTATCCATCCATAAAGCATACCATTAGCTCTGTGTGAAAAATAAATAAGTACATAAAAATTGTAAAATAACAGTGAAAAAATATATCAGTTGCATTTTATGTCTCCAAAATTGCACCTATGAAGTTCCAGGGCATGGATATTAAATTTGTTGATAAGAAGTGGAAGTGGGATAGCAGCCAATATTGACATTTTTTCTAGAAAAGCCACATGGAGGGGCAGAGGAAATAAGAAAAGCAGAAATTTTCCATGCTGCATCATGTACTTTCTTCAAGATCTTCTATCCCAGTCCAGACTCTTGGATTATAGGCCTATCAAACCAGCTAAATGAGACAGAATATAAAGGGATGGATTCTTTAATGTGCTACGGCTACTTTGTGTCTTATACATGACTCAGAATGGCATTAAAACTAGAGCTGGTTGGGAATTTTCCAACTAAACCGTTTTATCCAACAGAAAATATCAAATTTGTTGAAACCAAAACTGTTTGTGGGAAAAGGCTGGTTTTCATTGAATCTTCCTGTGGCAAGGTTCCTGGGGTGCAACCTGAACTGTGGGACCACTGAGCCCTCTGTCCCACAAACCTGGGGTATCCCTCTCACTCTGATGCTGTTGCCAAGCTACAAACCTCTGACAGGTGCTGCACTTACACAGACATCCACAGATAGGGACACACCCAGCTGAGTTACATGAATGCTTCTCTCAGCCACTCATGAACCAACAATAGAGGCGCTCCAGCCAATCTCTCCCCCGCATCAGCTCCCCAGCCTTGCACCCCAGAACTGGAGCATCTTGCTCTGGTCAGAAGCCTGACCAGTGTAAGTTCATTACCCAGTCTTCCCCTCCCTCGATGTGAAGAGGACACACACTAGCCTTAGTAAACTGAGTGGAGATTTCCCAAACACGTCAACCAAAATGCACTGCTTTAGGTAAAATATAAAACAGATTTATTAACTACAGAAAGATAGATTTTAAGTGACTATAAGTAGCAAGTATAGAGATCAAACTTCGTTACCTCAGAAACAAATATAAATTTGCAGTCTGAGTTCTATAGACTAAACAGGATTTGAATCAAGCAGTGCTCACCCTGATAAATGATACAAACGGGTCACAGATCTTTAATACACAGGCTGGAACTGCCTTTCAGTCCGGGACCACCCTCCCCACCAGTTCAAAGTCTTCATCCTCCAGATGTGTTTCCAGGTGTTGAATTGTGGTGAGAGTGAGGCCATGTCATGTTGTCACTTTCTCTCTTTTATAGTTTCTTCCAGCTTACTGGAAAGATCCTTTGCTATGACCTGGATCAAGCAGTCTCCATTGTATACGTGCTCTCTGAGAAGTCTCCGTTGTATACAGTTCATGAGATAGTGGATTCCCTTTAATGGGCCATCAGCACGTCTGGCTACTCCATTGTTGTACCTGAAAGGCTGGTTGTGGGCGTTCCCAACCTCAAAGCATGGGATGGGAGAAATTTTTGAAGCCTCAAAAACCATTACCCACCCAGCCAGTGGAGAATTTCCCCTGTGTACAGGAATTCTCTACTAATGGAGTCACTTCCTGAGCCAGCTGCTGCCCCTATCACCATCACACAAATCCCTGGCATAAGAGGAGTGATGGGGCTCCACTGGCAGGAACTTTACAGCAATGGCCAAAGTCAGAATGGGCTTCCTGTTGCTCTAACTTCTGCTGGGGCTGGTCAGCCTAAGATCAGGGAGCCACAACCACCTCCCTGCAGCCACCGCTAACCATGTAGCCACCACTATATCTGGACTACACTAATTACATCGTACCCTCACAAATTAACATGGAAAAGTTACACTGGCCATTCTCCATTCTCACAAACAGCTTTAAAAACAATGATTTGGAAATTTCAGTGACTCTGTCACGCATCTCAAACAAATCAGACAAATACAAGTTTTTCCAGGATAGGGTCAGGAAAAGAAGATCTTGCAGAAACAAGCAGGGACTTTAAATGAGACTTAGGCTCCTAAGGGCCTAAATCACTTTTGAAAGTGGAACTTGGGCTTTGCAACACTGAGCAAAGAAAAGCCTAAATGCAGTTAAAAATCTGGGCCCAGGAGCCCATTCTTTAAGCGCTAGGGCAGGATGAATAGTTTCTGTGACTGACCAAATTTAGCTGTCCTTACAATTGTAAATCCAGAGTGCCCTATGGATGTCCAGATAATATAACCTTCCCTGGATGCCATCAGATGTCTGAAAACCATCCCAAATTTCCAAGAATATGGTAGCTTCCATCAGCATACAATCCCCTTTCCAGGAACAGTTCTTGTGATAAAACCTTCCTCAATCAAATTCCAACATCCCTCTGTTTTCTTTCTGGGCAAAGAACCATTGGCCTGCTACCCCTACCAATGTTTGTGGTGGTTGGCAGGCCTGCTTCCCCCTTCAGCCATAATTTGGAGACAGCTCCTCACTCCTACATAGGCCAAAGCAAACTAGTCAAAATGAATTTTAATATCTCACTGAGAATATGGGGAAGAGCCAGGCCATCAGGGAATGTGAAGAAATACAATAAGGCTTCAATGTCAATCCACTTCAGAAATGGAAAATGTACTACAAGAAGTGACATGGACACACTGTGGACTTTCAGGTCATGACTATAAAAGTTATTTCCATCATCAATTATTTGAATTCTATGGGATCGCTGAGATCTCCAAGAGCCTCCAATTTTGTCATGAATATTTCACACAGCCCTAGGAACAACAACACTTAAATACGTCACGGGGTGTTGTGAGGCTTAATTAATATTTGTAAATCACTGAGTTCCTGGGATGAAAGGTGCTACAGAAGAGCAAAGTGTTATTGTTAAAGCTAATAAGGCCAGCTTCTCATCTGGTGTTAATTGGCATTGCTCCACTGAAGTCAAAGGAGCTATCCAATTTATATGAACGAAGAAGCTGCTCCATAAAATCAAATGGGTGTTTACAAAAGCACAAATACTATTATTTTTACAAGGACTTTTGCAAGAGAAAAGGGCAGTATATCAGCATACGTCATTTGCTAGTCATCATAAGAGTTTTAAAATCATCTGAAAGGAATTACTTTATTTCTGATATATGAATATACAAAAGAAAGACTGTTTGTGTTTTGTAATTTAAGAAAGTACCCAACAGCCCAGAACAGCAAAATGTTCCATTTGTATTGATAGAGATAGAGATCTTTCTTGGTTTCTTATATGGCAGCAATCAGATAACACAGTGACAGTTGTCATATAAAATATATTAAATTGGAAATGAGGGGTCAGACCCTTGGCTAATGTAAATTGGCAGAGCTTTTTGGCTGAGATGACTGCATTAGATAGATCTAGGTACTCTATTGATGTCCACCAGACAGCTGGAATTTTAAAATAAAGATATTTTCATATCTATGTGGTTTTGTTTATGAACAATTTTCAGTGCTCCATAAAGAGTACAAAATTGCATTGCAATTCCTCAGCTCTATGACTCACACTTGCAGGTGCAAATGGTTACCAAGGTGACACAGATTTACTGTGTACACGTCTCAGAATCACGTGCGATTTCTTGCCATATCCTGCAACAAGCTTCTGTACCACAAACTAAAATTCCTTCTACAGGGGTTCAATGCAATTAACCCACAAGACATTAACTGGGGGGAGCTTGCACCGGGAATGAAGCATCAGCATCCTTTCAACTGCCTGACTGTGCTTCTAATGAGGGATGAGAGAAGAAGTCAGAGACAGTCAATGTTTGGTATTAAGATTGTGTTCTGAGGTCAAACTTGCATTCAAAAAAAGTAAAGATTTATAAAGAATAGAACAGAGGCATTTCATGAGGATTTTTGCCATAACAAGTATTTTAGCATCTAACAAATAATCTCAAAGTATTCATAAGTGCGCACACATGCAATATTCTGAAAAGCTATTTTCTTTAACATAATTAGCTTGCGAGGAGTAAAAAAACAAAGAACAATCAACATCAAAATACCAACCCTGGTATAACAAACAAAAGGAAAAAGGAGCCAAAGCCTCTTGTGCCTACATAACCCTCTGCTAAGTCCCTTGAAGACATTGTCTCTCTCACCAGGGACAATAGGTGGGACCCAAACTTTAATCAACCTTCATTCAACACTATTTGCTGTCACTAATTCACAACTGCTGCACTAGGGTGTGTCACTGCAGCTTTTGGAATGCACACTCTTAACAACACAATCAGTAAGTGCAATATCATACTAATAAACCAACCTAGAATGACAGGGTCTAAAACAGCCCTACAGTTCAAAAATAATTATAACTAAACATGAAATAAACATTTCTGCTTACTTAGGACCTTCCAACCAAGGACCCCAAAGTGCTTCCTAGAAACATGAATGAATTAAGCCTCACAGCACCCCAAGGGGTGGTTAAATATCAATATCTTCATTTTGTAGATAGGGAAACCTGCAGTGCCCCACATATTTTCTTCTCTGTGCTATTTGGGAAGACATATGTAAGTCTCATTACAGTATCATTATTGCGTTCAAAGCATTTTGAATATAATTAAGAGGTTGTCTTATAATGAAGATGATTATAAGAAGTTGTGATGTAGCTGGGAGCCACAGGATAGAACTCATCATTTAGAGAGAGGAAGAGACATACAGCCAAAACATAATCATAACGAAAATTAATTGGAAAGAGGAATACACTTGTTTTGTCATACAAGACAGTTATGCTAGAGGGACTCTCCTTTTATCCAAAGTCCTGTGGAGGCACTGCAAATTTCAAGGCAATCTGAGTCACCACATGGATTTTAGAGCACTTAGAATAGTCAACCTTTAAACAGCAAAGAGTCCTGTGGCACCTTATAGACTAACAGACATATTGGAGCATGAGCTTTCGTGGGTGAATACCCACTTCGAAGTGG
>NW_020664500.1:315735-324980 GCF_002925995.2 Terrapene triunguis
GTTCTTCCAGTGACATGCTTTGTGGCTTTGGGCAAGTTGTTTAACCTCTGCATGCCTTGGTTCATCCATCTAGAAAAGAAGCATAATAATACATACGTAACAGGGATGATGTGAAGTTTAAGCCATTAAATGTTTGTTTTCCTGCTCCACATAGGAGGGGTTTATAAAAGTGCTAAGGCTGATTATCTCATGCACTGTGTGAAATGATCAATGTTTTTCCATACTTTTTTGCAATTTGTTTTGGACTGCTTTGCACTTACAAAATTTAAATGGAGGAGGACAAGTTCCCTTGTCATTTCTGTTATCCTCGTTTGGATTCTTTCCATCATACTTCTTTAGTGGTATACACATTAGAGCTTGATGCTTTTAAAAATAAACTGCAGACACTCCTCCAAGTGTAGCCTAACCAATGTTGTAAACAGAGGAATATTTACCTCTATCCTACACTTACCACTTTAAAAAAAACAAAACATCACAGTATAGCTTTTTCATAGCAGCAGCAAACTGCATGTTCAAGTTAATTTTTTTCATCGCTCTCAGTTATAGATATTTTTCTCCAGCACCATTTCTTAACTAGCATTCTCCTAAATTACATTTACGAATCAGATTATTTCTCCTCAAAGGAACCACCTTGACTTTTTATTCTAATTAATCCTCATTCTATTGATTTCTTCCCATTGTTGTAACTCCCCTAGATTCTGTCTTCTTTCGATTTTAACATCTCTCCTGAGCATTGAATCATCAGCAATTTTGAACAATAAACTCTCCACTTTGTACAAAGTTATTAGTCTCCAAAGTTAGTTCATTAAGAGTGGCAATAAGCTAATCAAAATGAACCAAACACAAATAGTTTGAGGATGGAGGCTACAGAATACATCCTACAACACTGGGGCTTTTTCTTTTGTGGCATTTTCACAGCAAATCGAAAATTCCACAGGTTTTGTATTATGAAAAACAATTCAATTTTATGTATGCAGTGCAGTTGTAACTATACTGGTTCTGGATACTAGAGAGGTGGGTGATGTAATATCTTTTATTGGATCAACTTCTGCTGGTGAGAGACAAGCTTTCAAGCCACACAGAGATCTTCTTGACCTGAAGAAGAGTTCTGTGTTAGCTCGAAAGCTTGTCTCTCTCACCAACAGAAGTTGATCCAATAAAAGGTATTACCTGACACATCTTGTCTCTCTAATTCAATTTTAGATAATTCTTTAAAATGGTTATTTTTAAATTTTATGGACATTGACATCAGCAACCGGAAATTTACCTACTTCTTGCTACTAAGTATGTGGGGGAGGGGTTGCACTCTCAAAATTATATGAGGTGAGGTGAGCATTCAAGATCCACACTAGCGTAGGGCTAGTGCTGTCAGGTTTCCACCCCAAATGATAGAAATCTTGTGTAATCAGCTGTTCTCAGAAGTTTTTCACTAACTTGAGGTGTTGGCTGCATCCCAACTAGATGTGGAAAACAGACCATTTCTGGTTTTGGATTCAATGTGCAAACAAAGCCTGACAGCTGGGTTTTGATTTGGTGATTTTCATCTACTCCGACCTCATGGGATTTGAAGAGGTTCTGATTCAAAGGTCTAATTCCAATCCATTTCCAATACAATAGGATCCCTTTCAACTTGCTGCGAAGCTGTCCAGAAGCCAAGTTTTATCAATTTAACTTTCATGCAAACTATTTAGCACAACCCTCTCTCTGCCCCTGGATGTAGAAGGAGGGGTGATGGGACCAATTTCTCTGTGTTTTTCATCCTGTAACTACTACCCTTTGAGAAAGTGATGATTCCCCATGAATAACGCAGATGTACTGAACACACAAATACTTGAGAGGCCAGTATTCTTCCCAGAACTATTACCTTTCATAGGTGAAAGGGTCTGAAGTGGACAAAAATGTCTTAATTCTTTGCTATTGAAACCACATGGTTTTCGTGTGGATAGTCTACGTTTACAAGGATGTTGGAATCCACTGTGAAAAGTAAAGTGTCTTGTCCTGATCTGGCAGTCAATTATTTGAGAGGTATTTATCACAGCTTGGCATTGTCTTTTGTCTTTCAACAGCAAAGTTACCAGAATTTTCAATTAAAATCGATTTGTCTCTCTCTCTCTCCCCTGCGCCCCATATGCTACTATCTGGATGTTTTCTGCTTACAGGCATAAAACGGATACAGTAGCAGTTAACTGTAGAATTTAACTTTGACAGACTATTGAACACAGTAGTTTACCCAGTTTTAGTACTATCTCCTGGGTTACCTGGTTTTATCAGCTATTTATAGGTGAATTTTTCATGGTGGAGGTTTGAAATTTCAGTTGTAAGCCATACAAGAACAGACCTGGCTTTGACAGAGTGCAGGACAAAGGTATTTTGATATTTAAAACATGTGTCTTGGAATTTTATTAGCAAAATGAGATAACAAAGAGAACACGTCAGCATCATAAAACTGCGTTGTCTGGCTTTTTCCCTGAGATGGAACGGGGAATTTGCAGATGATGTGTTAGTTTGATATAGAAGTCCTCAAATAGGGTAGCAACAACAATGATGGAAAGTGAAGTACACCAGCTTCTGGTCAGTGCTTCCCTGTTCTCACCGAGCATCCAAGAGAGGACATGAACTTCCTCGTCAAACCTTAATGGTGCAGAAATTTCCCTGACTACAGCAGTCTGAGGCACATGCTCTAATTTATTGCATTTAGGGCTATAAAGCCATGTTTTACTACTGAGACTAATTGTACTTGACACTTTCATCACATTAACACGCATTAGGCACCATGACCTTTGGATGATCAAGGAAGCCCTAATTTAATAATTTAGAGAGCGTGTCAGGTCTCTGCAGACCCAAAGGGGAAGGAGATGTGGTGTGAAAAATTATCCTATTTTAGTAGTGGGCAGATTTGTTTACTAAATCTGCCAGATGAACTTTGGGGGATGCTTCGCTGTAATATTTATGTGTCACATACGGTACTCCATGCTTTCACAGTACGGTTAGAAAACTGTGTAATGAATTGTTTTAGTCATATATATATATTCGAGAAATTCTTTTGTCTATATTGTGTTATAAAAAAATGAAATGATGCAGCATTTCATAAGTTAGCTGAAATAACTTCAAGGTTGTGTAAACCCCTGCTGGAGCATCTTATTTGTAAAAATCTTGGTCGGGGTAAATAGTGGGGTGAAGCTGAATGTCCCAAGGGAATTGGTAACTAGGTGCCCCCCAAGACAAGCTAACAAGCAAAAATCCAAGGCCCAAAGAACAGACTAATAAACAGAATAACAATTGTAAGATAAGAATGGCAGAGAGCCAGTGAAGTGAACAGCAAAGAATAGATGAGAAAAGTAGACAGATAAAAGTTTTTGCAGGATCAGCAAAATTGCATTAATTTAGGTTAGTTAAAACATTCCCATGCATAAATCTCAATAAAGTAGGGGTTTAGAACTACAGGTACATAGATGAGGTAACTAAGTCTCCGCAAAGTTTTGGAGCAAGGGATTAAAAAAATAGGAGTTTCACAACAAGAGAGTGGAAAAGACACAGGGAAAGAACATAGCAGAGACCAGAGATTTGAAGAGTCATCCTGTTCCCAGGAAGCCTAACAATCAATTATCTTTCTTGCCTTGTCTGGTTTTGCATGTAGATGTAATTTGTAGGAGATAACAACAGTGTCTTAAAGCATACAGAATAAAGGCTAAAAGAAACTGTTTAAGCAGATCTCATTTTTCACTCAATAGTACCATCTAGCCCCCAGTGCTGGTCATGTAGTGTTCTATCACACACAGTCTTCAGATTTAAAAATTTTATTAAGATGATGTTAAAAAAATAGTGAACAGAGTTTGAGCATAGAAGTTTCTGGTTATCAGGGAATAACATACAGATTATCGAGGGTGCAAAGTTTGGTTTAAGATAAGGTGGCATGAGGAATACATAATCTGCAATATCCCTGATTGGGGGTAAAAGGTTGATGGCGTCTGAGACCATGAGGCGCTGCATGAGACGTGCGTAGCGTCGACCGATCCCGCAGGTCCGCAGCACACGCTCGTTGCAGGGGTCCCAGGCGCCCAGGGCTACCACAATCAGGGCGTCCATCTGCACCTCATAGCCCTTCGCTCTCAGGGTATCAGCCAGGGGGGCGTACTTTTCCAGCTTACGAGCTCGGGCTTTGCGAAATGCCGAGGTCCTGTTCTCAAAGGAGACCGTGACGTCGACGAAGATGATCTTTTTCTGGGCCTCGTCGGTGACGACCACGTCAGGTCGTAGCTGGCTGTCAGTACCGGCGATGGTGCAGTTCACGGAGATCTCCCCTAGGCGTGGCGCAATGGCTTTCACCAGGTGGTTCTGGATGGCATTGTGGCGCAGCTGCCAGGCTCTGGAGTGGGGTTTGCAGCTGCACAGGACGTGGGGCAGGGTCTCGTTGGGGTAGCCGCACTTTCTGCAACGCTTGTCTCGGTTCCCGTGGCGGACGGCTCCGTTGAGCGGGACGCAGTTGAGCCGGGCACGGTGGATGAACCGCCAGTCAGCGAAACGGGTGAAGCCACCCCCGGCGAGGAAGTGGTTGCTGGCGTCCCACTTGCTGGTCAACTCAAAGGCTTTACCCTGGTCCGGTTTACGCTTCAGGGTTTCCACGTACAGCGAGCGGATGGCAGCCTTCAGAGTCCTCTCCAGCAAGACCCTGGCCGTCGGGGTGACGATGGTGTTGTCGTCCGACCTGATCTGCGGCACCCGGACTCCCAGCTCCTGGCGCTCCTCGCACCACTCCCAGCGGCAGCCGATGCGCTTCCCCAGGCGATGCATGGCGTTGCGAGTGCAGGACCACAGTGAAGTGATGTCGCGCCCATCCCGTCCGAATTCCCCATCCAGGGAGCCGCTCAGGAAGGTGGCGATGTCTTGGTTCGAGGGGGCTCTGCCGATCCGCTTCTCTGTTGCATCACGCAGGGCGTTCGCCGCAATGTTCCTCACCGTGGCGTCGGGACATGTCAGCAGGCGGAAGGCGTGGGTGATCACCGCGACGTCGCACAGGTCATCCATGCGGGGGACGTTGGCACCGCCGTGCCTGTGGGCGATGTAGACCAGCTCATTGCTGGCTCTCTGGGGAAGGAACAGCCACTTCTTCACCAGCTTCCGGATGATCTTGTCTGCTTTGTTGAGGGGCACCTTCGCCACGGCGGATCCCCTTAGGGTGAACGAGATGAGTGGGATCAGGAAGGTGTTCAGGGTGTTTATCTTCTGCCACGGTGCCAGCAGGGAGGCATCAATCTTGGCGGCGTCCTGCAAGATCTCCTGGATGGTGTCCTCGGGTGTCTGCCGGACACGGAACCCTGTTGGTGTGCCCAGGTGCTGGTATGCCTGCCCCTCTGCCAGGGGGATGACGGGCTCACCCTGGATCTGGAACCCCGTTGTCTGGACCGAGTCCCTTTTGCTGCCGTCAATGTGCAGAGTTGCGCACTTCTTTGCATTGAAGTGGAGCCCCATCCAGTCAGTAGCTCGGCTGGTGGCATCTAGTATACCTTGGAGGCTCTCTGGGTCGTCCGCGGTCAGGACCAGATCATCCGCGTAGGCCAGAATGCTGAGTTTCTTGCCATGCAGGTCGAAGCCGGTCGGGCCGCTGGAGATGGCTCGGATGAGCGGTTCCATGGCCAGGTTGAAGATGATGGGGCTAAGGGGGCATCCTTGTTTCACGCCGCGGCGGATGGGGATGGCGTCCGTCTCCCCGTCCGTGGCGCGGATGGTGGTGGTGCAGTCCTTGTAGAGGTCCCGGAGGATCTGGATAAGGCGTTGGTCAGGTCAAGCCATGCTACTGCGCACTGCCTCTTGGACCTCCTGGCCTCCTGGATGGCCATCTGAAGGAGGAAGTTGTGCTCACAGCATCCCTCGCAGGACATGAAACCCTTCTGCACTGAGCTGATGGCGCCCCCGCACACTGACCAGTCTGTGATCCTTGCCG
Organism: Terrapene triunguis; assembly: GCF_002925995.2. Classification (NCBI taxonomy): domain Eukaryota; kingdom Metazoa; phylum Chordata; order Testudines; family Emydidae; genus Terrapene; species Terrapene triunguis. The sequence goes on from NW_020664500.1 coordinate 321,677, forward strand.
CGAGGCAGCTGGCATACAGCTTGTAGATGGTGGAGCAGAGGGAGATGGGCCTCCAGTTGCCGGGATCGTCTCGTTTGCCTTTTTTGTGGATGAGCACGGTCATGGACTTTTTCCAGGAGCGGGGAACGCGATGGAACTGCTTGCATTTGTTGAAGATGGCAGCGAGCACCAAGCAGCCGGGGTCTCGCTTCTTCAGCAGGGGGTAGCGGATGCCATCTTTTCCAGGGGCGGTGTTTTTGGTCCTCGACAGCCTCGCCTGCACCTCCTGCGGGGAAAAATCTTGCTCCAAGTCCTCCGTGAGGTCGATCCGGGGTAGCGGGGAAAGGCACTCTGGGCGTCGCAAGTTGGTCTGGGCCTCGTGATCGAACACATCCTTGAAGTAGGAGTAGAGCCTCTCGGGCTGGATGGCACAGTAGGAGGAGGTCCCATCGAGGATCTCCCTCATGGCTTTCGTCCGGTTCATCCTGTATAGTTTCTGAATACGGGATGCAGCCGCCGGATCGTAGCGGCAGCCGACGTCCCCTCTCCTGCCTTCTCTGGCGGTGTTGTTACGGCTCGGTGCAGGGAATCTGCGAGTGGCCCGTGCGGCTTCCTGGGGTTCCCTCCTTCTGGCCGTAATTTCCGCAGACAGTTCTGCAGTCAGTCTGTCCATCAGGGTGTCGAAGTTCTCAAAGTCCTCAGCCTTTGCCAGCTCCTCCATCCAGGCGGATTGCCACGGCGTGGCGACCCTCGCTCGTGGCCGTCGCTCTTCCTGCTGCGTTGTCTCTGCAGGTTCGGGTGCTGCGGGGACGGTTTGCAGCCTTGTTGTCCCTCGAACTGTGGAGCGGTGTTCAGGTGGGTGTTGAGGCGGGGGTCCTGGTGTGGTGGGGAGGGCAGCTCTCGGTGTCTCCAAGGCAGCACTGGATCTTCCGGGAGGGAGTGGGGTTCTGGAAGCACCGGTGCTGGGCTTTGTCGGGGTGTGGTCGTGTTTGAAAGTGCAGGGGATGGTTCTGGTTCTTCTGCGGGCGGCATCCGGCTGGTGGGTCCTCGGTGGGCCATGGGGTTTTTGGCGGTCAGAGGCTCTTTGGGTAACCTTGGAGGAGGTGTTGGGTCTCCCAGGGGCGGGGTCTGGCTGTGGGATCTGGTGGCTACGGGAGGCTCCTCCGTTGGCTGGATCTCGCCGTGCAGCCTGGGGGACGATGCTAGTTGCTCCTATGGCAGGGCGGCATGAGGTTACCTGTGGGGGAGCGCTGCAGCGTCTCGTGTCCGTGTTGTGCTGGATGGTTTTTATGAGGTTGCTGAGGCGTCTGGTGAGATTGTTGACCTGAGAGGTGGCGGTGGTCCCCCTCACAGTGGGGTCCGGCGTGGGGATTCTGGAGATGGGACTGGTCCTTTTGGTGGCATCGTCAGTCCTCGAGGCGGGGGTTACGCTTCCCTCAGTTGGCGGTTGGTCCCCCCTTATCTGCTGTGACTCTGGGGATGCTGGCTGGGGTGCTGAAGCCAGATCATCGGTGGGGGTCAGGGTTGGAACCCGGAGGATGTCAGTGGGATTCACTTTCGCGGTTGTGGGAGGTCCCCTGCACGTGGCTTGATGAAACTTACATTTCTTTTGGGTCTCGAAGGGGAGATCGCAGTGGCTACACCGGAAAGCAATCTGTTTGTTGTAGGTCTTACGAACGTGTTTGCTGAGGGCCGCGAGGGTCTGGACTCCATGGACAGGGAGACAGAAGGGGCAGAGGAGGAGACCTGTAGGGAGCGGGTACTGGAAGTAGATGCAGTCTTCTTCCCCTGCCTCACCCTCCGTGGGGTGGATCTCTGTTGTGCCTGCAGACTCGCCAGGCGATTCCTCTGGGTCTGGTAGAGAAGCTTGGGGAGGTGAAGTCGCTCTTGGGGGGGCGCTGGACTCACTGGCCACGTTGTCTCTTTGCCCGGAAGGGCAGCATGCGGCTGTGACGTTATTGATATAATCTGGGACCATATAGATCATTGTTGCAACCAAGGTCCTGTAGTGGCACCAAAATCTTGTATAAAGGGGGTCAAATGGGGTGTCTTAGACAAGGTTATGGTTTACCGGTTATGATTATGCTGTCTATATGTGTGTATCAATTTTGTAGTTGAAGTTATGAATATTGGCTCTATACTGTCTGTATTTCAAACTTATGCTATGCTGCTGGGTGACATCCCAGACAAGCTGGTGTTAGCTCTGCCTAGCCTGCTTGATGGCCCATTAAGGACCATCAGCTATACAATGGACCCATTGAGAGAAGGCAAATATGCCTTGAGACTCAGCAAAGTATGCAGGGACTGGCCCATGTGACTCCAGGCTCCATTTTGCTGTAATTTTCCACAGTAAGGACAAAGAGGTGTTCTTACACCTGGAAAAGACTATATAAGGCTGATGCCTCATCTCCATCTTGTCTTCAATCCTGCTTCATACCTCTGGAGGAACTTTGCTACAAGCTGAAGCTTTGAACAAAGGACTGAGGACCCATCCCAGCGGGGGATGTATTCCAGAGACTTAATTTGAACCTGCAGTTTATTCTATCGCTGCTGCAAGCCTGAACCAAGAACGTTGCCATTACGGTATGTAGTTGATTCCATTTAACCAATTCTAACTCTCATCTCTATATTTTTCCCTTTATGAATAAACCTTTAGATTTTAGATTCTAAAGGATTGGCAACAGCGTGATTTGTGGGAAAGAGCTGAGTTGTATATCGACCTGGGTCTGGGGCTTGGTCCTTTGGGATTGAGAGAACCTTTTTTGTGTATATTGGGATATTGGTTTTCATAACCGTTTGTCCCCATAACGAGTGGCACTGGTGGTGATACTGGGAAACTGGAGTGTCTAGGAGATTGCTTGTGAGACTTGCGGTTAGCCAGTGGGGTGAGACCGAAGTCCTCTTAATCTGGCTGGTTTGGTTTGCCTTAGAGGTGGAAAAACCCCAGCCTAGGGCTGTAACTGCCCTGTTTGCGCAATTTGTCCTGAGTTGGCACTCTCAGTTGGGTTCCGCCAGAACCACATCATCACAGCGGCATCGAGATCTTGGGCTCTGAGGTGCATTCCCCTTCGAGTGGCCCTCCTCCGGACAGCCGGGTGGTAAGTAGTTTTGGGGTCTGGAGTTGAGGAGGTGGTTCCTTCCGGAGCATCCCTCTCTGGAGCAGCGGGGCAGCGATCAGCATCCTGGTCCTGGGTCATCTGGGGGGCTCCTCCAGTGGCGTCCTTCCAGGCGGGGCGGCGCTCAGCATCTTGGTCCTGGGTAGTCAGGGGGGCTCCCCTGGTGGCGTCCTTCCCGGCGGGGTGGCGATCAGCATCCTGGTCCTGGG
>NW_020664500.1:324990-328752 GCF_002925995.2 Terrapene triunguis
TCCTTCCCGGCGGGGTGGCGATCAGCATCCTGGTCCTGGGTCGTCGGAGGGGCTCCCCCAGTGGCGTCCTTCCCGGTGGGGTGGCGATCAGCCTCCTGGTCCTGGGTTGCCGGGGGGGCTCCTCCACTGGCATCCTTCCCGGTGGGGCGGCGATCAGCATCCTGGTCCTGGGTCGTCGGGGGAGCTCCCCCGGTGGCATCCTTCCCGGCGGGGTGGCGATCAGCCTCCTTGTCCTGGGTCGCCGGGGGGGCTCCTCCGCTGGCATCCTTCCCGGCGGGGCGGCAATCAGCATCCTGGTCCTGGGTCGTTGGTGGGGCTCCTCCTGTGGCACCTTTCCCGGTGGGGCGGCGATCAACATGCTGGTCCTGGGTCGTCGGGGGGGCTCCCGCGATGGCGTCCTTCCTGGCAGGGTGGCGATCAGCATCCTGGTCCTGGGTCGTCAGGGGGGCTCCCGCGGTGGCATCCTTCCCGGCGGGGCGGTGCTCAGCATCCTGGTCCTGGGTCGTCGGGGGGGGCTCCCGCGGTGGCATCCTTCCCGGCGGGGCAGCGATCACACACAGTCTTCAAACTACAAACTCTCCTCCTCCCTCTGGGAGCTCATTGACCCTAACAACACTACCAAAAAAGAAACATTCCAAAAATGGCAACCAAAGTAGCATCAGAGTAGCACATATAGTTAAAATAAATTGCATTAAGAAAACACATCTGCAATTCAAGGGACACTCGTGTAGTTCAGGGTTCAGATTTGACATTTGTTAAAGGGATAGTTACGCAAGAAATTACAGGGCCAGATTTGGCTCTTGGATGACAGCACACAACATTCAATAATTTAACTGCATGTTCGTGTGAAAGCAGACTGCGGTTCAACCCAAACAGAAATGTTTTAATAAATTCTTCTTTTAAACACAAACCAGTGGAAACAGATTCTGGTTAAAAATTCATTATTTCCCCAAGCGGTGGCACTCAGAACTAGCAACACTCTGTGAGCACATGAGAACTAAAAGCTGAACAAATGGGAAGAGACTGGCCAGCCTCGTTTTATTTCTCAGCTCAAGCTAAGGTCCCAACACAGGAAGCACATAAGCATGTGCTTAACCTTAAAGTAAATGCTTATGTCCCAATCCCACTGGGATTTAAGTACAGTATGTCCTTAAGTGTTATTCTGAACAAGGATGTGTTACTGAATCGGGGCCACAGTGAATTGCCCAATGTGCCTTGGGAAGTTAGAGTTCTAAATTTTTCATCTTTAATTCATGGCTTTATTATTCCAGTAATTACTTTTATGTGAACATATGCTCTAAATTTCTTACTTCAGATATTAATTTTAATTTAATAAAACAGTTATGATATGTTAAAACAGTAAATAGGCTTTTAACAGGAAACAAATGTTTAATAAATCCATAATAGTTACTGCATGGTTTTTAATCAGGAGAAAACTGCTACATGCATTCACACAGCATGATTATTTTTAAGCAAATTTAACACTCACCAAAAGGTGACAGATGAACAGCATTGGAGAATGCAGTCTTATTTATCCACAGACAAGGCATTATATGAGCCACAGTAACAAAATTTCACCACACCACCTTTCCAGTAAGCCTCAGACCTGCTTGGTAATACTCTGATGTAAAAAATTTCTAGTGTTTCAAGAATTATCAGACACATAAAAGAACATGCTTTGTTGGGGAAGAGACAACAGGGTTTTTGTAAAGGGAAGTCATGTCTCATCAATCTACTAGAATTCTTTGAGGGAGTCAACAAGCATGTGGACAAGCGTGAACCAATGGATATAGTGTACTTAGATTTTCAGAAAGCCTTTGACAAGGTCCCTCACCAAATGCTCTTAAGCAAAGTAAGCTGTCATGGGATAAGAGAGAAGGTCCTCTGATGCATCAAGAACTGGTTAAAGAATAGGAAACAAAGGGTAGGAATATATGGTCAGTTTTCAGAATGGAGAGAGGTAAATAGTGGTATCCCCCAGAGGTCTGTACTGTTCAACATATTCATAAATGATCTGGAGAAAGGGTTAAACAGTGAGGTGGCAAAGTATACACATAATACAAAATTACTCAAGATAGTTAAGTCCAAAGCAGACTGTGAAGAGTTACAAAGGGACCTCACACAACTGGGTGACTGGGCAACAAAATGGCAGATGAAATCCAATGTTGATAAATGCAAAGTAATGCCCATTAGAAAATATAATCCCAACTAGACATATAAAATGTTGGGGTCTAAATTAGCTGTTAATACTCAAGAAAGATCTTGGTGTTATTGTGGATAGTTCTCTGAAAACATCTGCTCAATATGCGTCAGTCAAAAAAGGTAACAGAATTTTGGGAATCATTAGGAAAGGAATAGATAATAAGACTGAAAATATCATATTGCCTCTATATAAATTCATGGTATGCTCACATCTTGAATACTGTGCACAGTTCTGGTCACCCCATCTCAGAAAAGATATATTGAAATTGGAAAAGGTACAGAAAAGGGCAACAAAAATTATTAGGGGTATGGAACAGCTTCCGTATGAGGAAAGATTAATAAGACTGGGAATGTACATCTTGGAAAAGAGATTAAGGAGGGATATGATAGATGTCTATAAAATCATGATTGGTGTGGAGAAAGTAAATAAGGAAGTGTTATTTACTCCTCATAACACAAGAACGAGGGGTTACCCAATGAAATTAATAGGCAGCAGGTTTAAAACAAAAGCAAGCATTTAGTTACGCAGTGGAACTCTTTGCCAGATGTTGTGAAGGCCAAGACTATAACAGTGTTCAAAAAAGAACTAGATATGTTCATGGAGGATAGCTCCATCAATGGCTATTAGCTAGGATGGGCAAGGGATGATGTCCCTAGCCTCTGTTTGCCAGAAGCTGGGAATGGGTGACAGGGGATATATCACTTGATGATTACCTGTTCTGTTCATTCCCTCTGAAGCACCTGGCATTATCCACTGTTAGAAGACTGGATACTGGGTTAGATGGACCTTTGGTCTGAACCAGGATGGCCATTCTTATGTTATTAAGTGTTGCCAACCCTCCTGCAAATTGCATGGTGCTATTTTCATGACTGTGTGTACTCAGCCAATCAGTGCCTGGGCCACTGCAGTTCTTACTTATGGTCACTAGAGGATGTAATTTCACCTGCTGAGCAGGCAGATTCTGCTCCCCACAGTTACTCCACTCCTTGATTTGCATTTTGAAACAGGATTTTCAAAAATAGAAATCTATGACATGGGTCCTAAATAAACGGGGTGATTTTCAAAGGTGCTGGGTGTCCAGCAGCTCTCACTGAAGTCACCACAGCTTTAGATTCTACCAACTAAGTTAACTTTTCTTTCTTTTTTACAGTAGGGTTCCTAACCCACAAGGATATGAAGACATCATTCCAAATATGAACTAAATGTAACCTAGAGCAGCATTAGTTCCCTGAGTCTACAGGCAGCCTGAAACAATAGCTTTAACAGGTACAAACTCCATTCATCTCACTGGGGCAATAGCTCTAAAACCAGATGACACTAATGTAAGAACTAACTACTCAACTACTGATTATGTTAGTGGATTAAAGGTGAGGGAGTGAAGCCCAAGGGAGGTGGGACCAGGAAGGAAATGCAGAAAGAAGAGTAAAGATGCACAGATAGGGAAGAAAGAGAAAGAAAGAAAGATTCATAGATTCATAGATTCATAGATTCTAGGACTGGAAGGGACCTCGAGAGGCCATCGAGTCCAGTCCCCTGCCCGCACGGCAGGACCAAACACC
>NW_020664500.1:329152-379257 GCF_002925995.2 Terrapene triunguis
TCAACGAGTTCCTCCCTATTTGTTAAAATCAAGTCTAGAACAGCTTCACCCCTAGTAGCTTTTTCCTAGATGCAGTAGGAAAGGGGGACAAATTGCATAAATGGTAATAATCCTAAAGGGGAACATATTTCCTCTCCGAGTAGTGCTGAAACCAACAATAAGGTACTGAATAAACTACTATTAAAAGTTTAGTTACTACATAACAGCCAGATTCTACCCCTTATCTTTATGCAAAACTCCCATTGACATCAGTAGGAGTTATGGTATTTAGTGAGGAGAGTGTGCAGTCCTAAATTTATACCCTGGATCATAATTAAAAATGGAATCCAGCATTTCCCACAGAATTAATTGGACACCTCTGTTCTGGAGAAAGAAAACCTTGGAGAATATCTCAAACGGAAAGTGCACACTTTTTCAGCCATGCAGCATTGTATGCTTCTTGTTATACCCATAAAAGTTATTTCATTAGAAATGGGGCAGCATGATGAAAATGCATAAGCTGTTAAATTACAGGGCAGCTCTGCTGCTGACTCAGCCTCCATGGAATTAATAAGCTCCAAACATCTTGATCTAAATACAGACTGAGAAAGGTAATCTGTTGATACATATTTCACTCTACAGAATGTAAGGAGACTACTTAGTTTTCTCTCTCATTAGAAGGGATGCTTCATTCTTGCCAAGAATAGCATATGTACTTTCTGTGGCAGCTGTGACTTCCAGTCTGCTCTAAAACAAAGAGCAAGGAGAAAAGAAACTAGTTACATTCACTTTATGAGGGTGGGCAATATTTATACTTAGGCTGTTTTCACACTTTGAGCAGAGTGGCCTAGATTTCTGATTTTCTTCACTCACTACACGATTAATAGTTGTGTCATGCTTCTCTCTCTGTAATGCAAGCAATTTTGTCTTGGACACGGAATTACAGTCTTCAGCATTTAGAACCCATTTCATGAAAAATTTCTGCCCTAGTTATACTAGGATTTTGCAGTAACTTTATTGTAAAAGCAATTTAACACACCTTTACTCACAGTGCATTCTTCAACACAGCTTGTACATGGCAGCCTGGTTCCTTGGGGAAAGCAGTTTGCAGTGCCATCCAGGACAGCTAGGTTTCAGGAGGACATCTAGACTTTCATTCCCTGGGCCAATGCAGCTCAGACATACAGCAGCGGTGATACGTTCACACCTACATGAGGATACTTATCATACCCTTCTGACCCCTAGGGTATATTCACTGCAGAGTTTACCTGGGTCCAGGCAACTAGACTAAAGGAAAGTAATGTAATTAATGACAATCTACGTGGATTTATGGAAAACAAATCCTATCAACCTAACTAGAGATTTTTAAAAAAAAAATGAGATTACAAGTTTGGTCAATAAAGGTCATAGTGTTGATGTAACATACTTGGACTTCTGCAATGCAATTGACTTGGTACCACATGACAACTTGATTAAGAAACTAGAAGAATACAAAATTAACATGGCACACATTAAATGGATTAAATGCTAGCTAACTGAGAAGTCTCAACACATAGCTGTAAAAGGGGAATCATCATTGAGTGGGTGAAATGGCATTGCTTCCACATGCAAATGAACTAAAATCCATCCCATAGCATGTAATATCCTCCATAATAATAAATGCATTGACTATAAACTGGTGAAACCCTCACACTTATGATGCAATTCCCCCCAACAACAACAGTGGACTGGCAGTGGACTCTTAAACCCTGCAGTGGCTGTGCTTCTGATGCTGCTGCTTCTCCCATCTGTTCCCTAATCCCCAAATAGATCTCCATGGACTCTGGGTTGAAGACATCCTTTAGTCCCTCTGCCCTGGTGGTCTGCTACAGCTTAAGAATCTGTTTCAGTTCCCCTGGTCCAAAAAAAGGACATTTGGTCACAAAAGCCCATCAAGCTTGACAAGAGGCTCAGTGCTGAGCAACTGTTCAAACTCCTTGTAGTAGGTTGATGGAGTTTTCAGATTTGCTGTTGGCAATTTCTGCTTTGCAATTCGTGTCCTTCATATTTTTATTCTCTCCCTGCAGTGATTTACTCTCTGCTTAATTCTCTCCTCTAAGAGGCTAGAGGAGATGTTCTTGTGGAGGGGCTGATTTCAGATACATTTCCCAAAAATCATCTCCAGTGCCATGAAGAAATGGAGCAGGTAGCATGGAATGAGGAGTTTGGATGCAAGTCAGGTGTGTATAAACTGGTAGGTGACTTCTGGCACAGAAGAAATGAGTAGTTAGAAGAGCAGGAAAATACAGCCCATGGGAAATTATAGGAAGGCACTGAAGAAATATCAACACCAGAAACGGAGCCTTCAGCCTGCAACCATATTGCAAAGTGGGCAAGTTAGAGCCTGTGTTGATGTGAAACATGGGCTCCAATCTATACCACCAGCAAGGTAAGCAAACACAGGTTCAAAGCATATATAAAGCCAGGTAAAAGGATTTTCTTTGTGGATGGCAGGAGGGTTTGGGCCAAAACCCAGGCATGAGCCCAAGTTAACTCTGCAGTGCAGATATACCCTTAGTGAGTTTTTGGCTTGATTGGTTTGTATTCCAGTGTAGTGGATATTGAGTCTCAGTCTCCAAGTAACAGAACATATTTAGAAATCTCAATTCCCCAATAATAATTTTGAGAGACCTTGAATAGTGTGTGCACCAGCTAATAGTCTGTTCTACATTCTGGAAGGGTAAATGGGTATCCTGACCTGGGGGAGAAACCCATATTTCTTTGCTCTGGTCCTGCTACTGGGTATTGGTGTGTAAAGGGCTAAAGGACACAACAGGCATGTTCTCAGCTTAGGGATCAGGACTAAAGCCACATGTGTATCTGTGACCAGGGTCCTAAAAGAGCTAGCTGAAGTAACTCAATTAGGGTGAACTGCAAAGAATGGGGAAGATAATCCCCAAAGCTGGTAGATATTACAATACTTAGATTTACGAAGCCAGCAATAACAGCTTCTATTGTACCTTACTGGTTACTCAGAAGTCCAAAACACAGTTCCCTTAAAGCAACCCAGCCTGAGGCCTCCACCTAATTACCCAAGTCAGATATGATGAGGATTAATGAAAATCCCAAAGGATCGGGCACATTACCTCCCAGATTAATGAATATTCCAGATCTTACTCAAATACACGCTTACAGCCAATTCTTATTAACTAAACTAAAATGTATTAAAAAAAGAAAAGAGAGAGTATGGTTAAAAGATCAATATACATACAAACATGAGTTCAATTCTTGAGGTTCAGATTCATAGCAGAAATGGCGAGCTTTGTAATTGCAAAGAGTTCTTTTAGACTTGAGTCCATAGGTTATGGTCCAATGTCCAATATCATATTCAGGGTGTACCAGCTTAACTGGGACCTCAATCTGGCAACTCAAACTTCTCCTGATGAAGCTTAAGCACACCTGAGATGACAGGAACAGGACCCAAGGATCTTTTATACAATGTTCTAGCATCCACTTGATCATACAGTCCTGGGTAAACAATAGGCAATCAGGACGACTTTGAAGTAGGTCCATCACTGGTACTTAGCTACATGAATTAACATAAGGCAATTGCCTGTTTCTCCACCATTCACAGATGATTAGCTAAACATTTCAAAGGGCTGGTCTACACTACATCATTAGATGGACGTTCCCCTGCACTAGGTCAAATTTATAATGTGCTTGTCTACATTACAAAGCCCTTCCCACCGACCTAAAGGGCTTTTAAAATCAATGCCTGTACTCCACCTCAATGAGAGAAGTAGTGCTAGATTCAACCTTCCTGGGTCAAATTAGGGGTAGTGTAGACACAGGGCAGTGTATTTCGACTTGTTTGGCCTCGGGAAGTGTCCCAGAGTGCTCCAATGTGCCTGCTCTGGAAAGAACTTTCAACTCCACTGCACTTCAGCCAGGTAAACAGGAAAAGCTCTGGGAACTTTTGAATTTCATTTCCTGTTTGATTAGCGTGGAGAGCTCACCACCACAGCTGACCATGGTTGCCCAGGTACGCAAACGCACTCCAGTGTGGAGCATACAGGAGACACTGGATCTGATTGCTGGGTTGGGAGAAGAGTCTGTGCAGGCAGAGCTCATAACCAGCAGAAAAAAAGCTGACATCTATGCCAAAATCACACAGGGCCTGGGGGAAAAAGACTACACCAGGGACACAAAGCAGTGCTGTGTGAAAATAAAGGAGCTCAGCCAAGTGTACCAGAAGACAAGAGAGGCGAATAGTCACTGTGGTGCTGAGCCACAGACATGCCGCTTCTATGAGCAGCTGCATGCAATTCTAGACAGGGACCCCACCAGTTCCCCAATACTCTATGTGGATACCTCCCAGGGGACCCAGGTAGCCAACAACAAGGAGGACATTGTTGATGAGGAAGAGGAGGAGGAGGAGAATGCGTAACAGGCAAGCAGAGGATCCATTCTCCCCGATAGCCAGGACCTTTTCCTAACTCTGGAGCCAATCCCCTTCCAGAACCCACTGAAGCGGGACTGTGATGGCAGGGAAGGCACCTCTGGTGAGTGCACACTTGTCTAACACTATAGGGGTTAAATGCAATTGTGGTTATTGTTTAATTTGAGGTAAACAATTGGGATCCAGTGGCGGCCAGTGTAGCCACGCAAAGGGTGCTCCCCGGAAAAGCCCTTGTTTATGTGCCAATAGTTTCCACACTAAAATTTTTTCCTGAGTGTGCGCTTACACCGTCTACCCTTTTGTGTGTGCTTACCATGCCTGCCTGCAAACCGAAATCTACTGCCCAGCGCTCTGCCATGTATTGTACCTCACTGGCAGGCTCTTCTTTTAAAACACAAAATTTGGCCAAGTACCTTAGGGAATGTATTTACTGCTGTGAATTATTTCATTCATTACAACAGTTAACCTTTTGTTTTCAACAATGTATGCTTTTCCTTGCAGCTGCAACTTTTTCTCCGGGTGCTTCCTCCACTCCAGCACAAAGGCTGTCCCAGATTTGAAGGTGAAAAAAGCGGACAAGGGAAGACATTCTGTGATTTGATGCGTTCCTCCGAGACTGACAGGGCCCAGCTGCATGAATGGAGGCTCACACTCTCAGAGAGCATGTGCATCGACTAAGAGAGCAGGAAAGCAAATAGGGAACAAGAGCATAACATGTAAGAGGAGCTGTTGTGGCTTATGGGGGAGTAAACAGATATGTTGAGGCAGACGTCCTAGAATGTGGCGGGGGGGGCAGGAAAGGGAAGCTCCTTTATCCCTTGAACTCAACTCCAGGGGATGGTTCATGGAGCAGAAAGCGCTCATTCTCACAGCTTTAATTGCTAGACAGTGCAATTGTTATAAGCTATGTGTCCTTGCCTCTCCCTCCCTGTGTTATCAGGTCCTTACCTGGTTATCATTGCTGTCTCTGTTCAGTGTTTGTTAGCATAATAAAAATGCATGAATTGAGGACAAGAGGCTCTTTATTCACTGTGCACATTGTGGTTGGTGGGGGTTTAGTTTACAGGGCAGTATATGTGAAAAGGGGGGCAGGTTGGTAAGGAACAACACACAGAACTGTCACATCAGTGTTGGATCATTCATGAAACTGGTTTTCAAAGCCTCTTGGAAACGCAGTGCACCTTGATATGCTCTTCTTATTGCCCTTGTGTCTGGCTGCTCATAATGGGCAGCCAGGCGATCTGCCTCAACCCCCCATCCCGCCAGAAACTTTTCCCCCTTACTTTCACAGATTATGTAGAACACAGCAAGCAACAATAGGAATATTGCTTTCACTGAGGTCTAACCTAGTGAGTAAACTGCGCCAGCGCCCCTTTAGACATCCAAAGGCACATTCTACCACCATTCTGCACTTACTCATCCTATGGTTGAACTGCTCCTTACTGCTGTCCAGGCTGCCTGTTTACAGATTCATGAACCATGGGAGCAAGGGGTAGGCTGGGTCTCCAAGGATAACTATTGGCATTTCAACATCACCAACAGTAATTTTCTGGTCTGGGAAGAAAGTTCCTTCTTGAAGTTTTCTGAAGAGACCAGAGTTCTTAATGATGTGTGCGTCATGTCCCTTTCCCGACCATCCCACGTTGATGTCGGTGAAACGGCCCCTGTGATTCACTAGCGCTTGCAACACCATTGAGAAGTAGCCCTTCCAGTTTATGTACAGTTTATGTACTCTTTGGCAAAGTGGTCTGGTGCCAAGATAGGGATGTACCTTCCATCTATTGCCCCACCACAGTTAGGGAACCCCATCGGGGCAAAGCCGCCCCTATGTCCTGCATGTTTCCCAGAGTCACTACCCTTCTTAGCAGAAGTGAATGGATTGCCTTGGCTACTTGGATCACAGCAGCCCCCATGGTAGATTTACCCACTCCAAACTGATTCCCGACTGACCGGTAGCAATCTGGCGTTGGAAGCTTCCACAGGGCTATTGCCACTCACTTCTCAACTGTCAGAGCAGGTCTCATTTTGGTATTTCTGCACTTAAGGGCTGGGGAAAGCAATTCGCAAAGTTCCATGAAAGTGGCCTTATGCATTCAAAAGTTATGCAGCCACTGCTCCTCATCTCATAAATGCATCACGATGCGGTCCCACCAGTCTGTGCTTGTTTCCCTGGTCCAGAAGTGGTGTTCCACTGTGTCAATGAGCCACTGGCTGCCACTGCCAGTATGTGCAAATTGCTCTGTTCCATGGCTTCCAGCACAGCTATTTGCATGGCATCACATTCTTCTGCGCAGCTGCTCCTGGCTAGGCTCTGCAAATACCACAGGACAGTGTGCGAGGTGTTTGTGACGCTCACAACAACAGCGTACAGCTTTGCGGGGTCCATGCTTGCTGTTCTATGGCATCTGCATGAGTAACTCAGGCTTAGGCGCGAAAATGATTCTTTGTCATTGCTTTCAAGGAGGGAGGGAGGGAGGGAGGAGCCAAGTGCATCATGGGAGGCTGATGATATGTACCCAAAACACCTCAAGAAAATGTTTTTGTCCCATCAGGCTTTGGGAGCCTAACCCAGAATTCCAATCAGCAGCAGGAAGTGTGGGATAGCTGCCCACAGTGCATTGCTCCATGAGTCGATGTTACCCCTCGTAGTGGGGATGTGCTCCGCCAACAGAATGTGCATAGTGGGGACATACACCATTGATTTTGTAAAATCGGAGGCTACATGTCAACTTTAATAAATTGGACCTTATTTTGTTGTGTAGACAAGCCCAAAGAGACATGAATACAGCTTCCTTTCTTTCAGTGCTAGATCTTTCCCACACCCTTCATTCTCCTTCATTTCCCATGAGAGACAGTAATGCAGAATGTACAGTATATGTTAAGAGGCTGTTGTAGCCCTGGGTACGCTGTATAAGGGTCCCTTAATGTGCAACCTGCTGTGTCCTTATGTAACCCTTCTGCCAGGCCGAGTTGATAGCAGCAAGGGCCGGGTTCAGTACATAGGAGTCCGGTCCCAACAACCAGCTCAACCCCCCACCCAGTGACCTGGGAAAATCTTACACACACCCCTGGGCACCTCAAAGAGGCAATACTTCCCCACTCACAAGCACAGAGTCTCAGTGTAGCAGAAAATTTTTAATAACATGAGGTAAATGACATCAGCATTAAATTGGGAAAACTCCACAACTAGGATTCATAGACCAAACCATGAGCAAAGACCCACCCCAGCAAATTGGGCCGTGTCCTTTCCCTTTGGTTCTTGAGTTCAGCAACCCAAAAATCACCCAAAGTCCCAAAAGTCCAACAATCCAAAAGTCTCTGTCCCTGGTCACTGCAGCCCCAGAGTTCAAAAGTTTATCTGCAGAGTTTTACCCCCCTGCCTGGGAGGAAATGGGGTGTTAAGGGGCACCTTACGTGGTCCGAGGCCAACTGCCCTGCCTCGCCATGGGGTTCTGCTGCAACCTTCACCATGAGCCGCTCCACTCCACCAGCCATCCTGTGAGCCACTCCAGCCGCCCCGCAAACTGCTCAGCTCCGCTCCGCTTCACTCCACCAGCCGTCCTGTGGGCCACGCCAACCATCCCACAAACTGCTCTGCTCTGCCAGCCGCTTAGAAATATATCTTCAGCACCCCCCCCCCCACTAGTTAACACAGCACTCAGTGATCTCAGCTCTTAATAATTTTAGCTCTTTAGTGATTTCAGCTTGTAGTAGGGAGCCTCAGTGCTGGTACACCATTGGCCAAAAGTGAATTCAGCTCAGCAGCCTGTAACTAGACTCCTAATAGAATCAAAATTAGCTCTGATATTCCACAGTGGAGAGAAGGTGGTACAATTGGTGTTTCAGGCCCTCAAAAGGGGCCCACACCACCAGGTACCTAAATACCTGTCCCCAGCCTCTCTCAATTCACTGAGTTTTGGAACCCATGTCCCTTGTCTAGCGAGTGCTACTTAGTTGATGGTGAGTCCCTCTGTCATAAAACAGTTCCACTGGCCTTGATTCACATAATCAGGGTAACAACACTTTATTCTTTCTGCCCCAATAATAGAGAAACTGGGGATCCCACAGCAGCCAAAGTGACCATTTGGGCGGCTGTGGGCTCATGCTAGGCGGGGTGGGTGTGCCTATGCAAACAAGATCAGCCCCTGAAGTTCTTTTGCACAACTCACCACAATTCACCACCAGATGTCAAGGTAGAGCTCATCCTGACTCCGCTTACATTTAGATACTTATAGGGTTAATAAAAATGACGATTTCTTATCTGGGTAAAATTACAGGGTTCTCTAAGCAACCAAAGTACTTTTTCCTATATTTAAATATGTATTTACCCCAGACAGAAAATTATTAGTATAAAAATTATTATTGTTGGAGGGAAACGAGGGAAAATTATAGCCTAAAATATTTGAAATATACTTCTGCCTCCCGTCTGAAGGGAAAATTTCATCTATAATTTACACAAAACACTGAATAGAATGGCATCCTTCCTTGAAATGATTTTCACATGCTCTAGTGCCTTATTTGGTTTTGACGTGATAACTAACCTTTAAAGTGCGGACTATCCATCTAAAGAACAATCAGAGAAACACTGGTGCCATGTGTGAGCATTGCATGGAATAGTTGGGGGAAGGGGAGAGGAAATAAAGGATGATGCATTTGGGACCACTTTACATATTGGCTAAGAAGAGCCTTACAAGAGATTAAAACATTTCAAAGAAATGGGCTGATAAAGTTTGCGGATGACACAAAGTTGGGAGGCATTGCCAACTCGGAGAAGGATCGGGATATTCTGCAGGGAGACTTGGATGACCTTGTAAATTGGAGTATTAGTAATAGGATGAGATTTAATAGTGAGAAGTGTAAGGTGATGCATTTAGGGATGACTAATAAGAATTTCAGTTATAAGCTAGGGACGCATAGGTTAGAAGTGACTGAGGAGGAGAAGGACCTCGGAGTCCTGGTTGATCGCAGGATGACTATGAGTCGGCAATGCGACGTGGCTGTGAAAAAAGCTAATGCGATCTTGGGATGCATAAGGCGAGGTATTTCTAGTAGGGACAGGGAGGTGCTGCTTCCGTTATACAAGGCGCTGGTGAGACCTCACTTGGAGTACTGTGTGCAGTTCTGGTCTCCTATGTTTAAAAGGGATGAACTGAAACTGGAAAGGGTACAGAGAAGGGCAACTAGGATGATCCGAGGAATGGAAAACCTTTCCTATGAAAGGAGACTAGAGGAGCTTGATTTGTTTAGCCTAACCAAAAGAAGGCTGAGGGGGGATATGATTGCTCTCTTTAAATATATCAAAGGGATAAATACCAGGGAGGGAGAGGAACTATTTCAGCTCAGTGCTAATGTGGACACGAGAACGAATGGATATAAACTGGCCGTGGGGAAATTTAGGCTTGAAATTAGACGAAGGTTTCTAACCGTCAGAGGGGTGAAATTTTGGAACAGCCTTCCGAGGGAAATGGTGGGGGCGAAAGACCTCTCTGGCTTCAAGATTAAGCTAGATAAGTTTATGGAGGGAATGGTTTGATGGGATTACGGGATTCTAATCAATTAGGCAATAACGGCCATCGCTGGTAAAATGAGGGTCTGGCTAGAGAACCTTGCCTGTATGCTCGGGGTTCTGCTGATCGCCATATTTGGGGTCGGGAAGGAATTTTCCTCCAGGGTAGATTGGCAGTGGCCCTGGAGGTTTTTCGCCTTCCTCCGCAGCATAGGGCAGGGGTCGCAAGCTGGAAAATTCTCTGCGACTTGAAGTCTTTAGATCACGATCTGGAGACTTCAACAGCAGAGTTAAGGGAAAGGGGGGGGGTCAGCTTTTGTGGCCTGCATCATGCGGGGGGTCAGACTAGATGACCATATTGGTCCCTTCTGACCTTAAAGTCTATGAGTCTATGAGTCTATGAGTCTAAATATAATTTCACTGTAAAGGTGCAAAGTGAATTTGGTCTTGCAATTTACAGTCTGCAGCCAAAGTCACTAAATGCTAATTAACCAGCCTCTAAAAGTGCAGAAATCAAGAATGTGAGGAAGAGAGAGAGACAGAGAGAAAGAGAAATTTTGGAGACAAGAAGAAATCTCCATAACTAACAAGAGTCTTATTGCTCTTATTTTAATATTAAGAACATGGAAAGGGGCAGGTTAGAGTGAAAATGAACCTCTCTGAATAAGTGCGCTGCATTGCAATTCAACTCTCAGGGCAGAGAAGCATTCTGTTACCATACATCTCCAAAGGGCTGGGGCAGAGAGAAATGTGAATGGCACTACATGCCTCCTTCATATTCCTCATTGACACAACACATCTACTGTGAGTTCTATGAAGACATCTTCCTCAGCAAGTTAGTATTTTCAGAGTTGTAGCCGTGTTAGTCTGTAACAGTAAAAACAACAAGTAGTACTTGTGGTCAGGACCGGCTCCAGAGTTTTTGCCGCCCCAAGCGGCGGGGAAAAAAAAAAAAAAAAAAGCCGCGATGGCAATTGCGATCGGCGGCACTCCGGCGGCAGCTCCACTGCATCGCTTTCTTCTTCGGCGGGAATTCGGCGGCAAGTGCTTCCCTCCAAGAGGAACCCGCCGCCGAATTGCCGCCGAACAGCCCGACGTGCTACCCCTTCCTCTTGGCCACCCCAAGCACCTGCTTGTTGGGCTGGTGCCGGCCCTGCTTGTGGTACTCCTAGTTGTTTTTAGTATTTTCAGATGTTTTCCACTGTTGGTCTAGAATGGACACACATGTCTTTTCACTTTTTTGCCCACCTACGAACTTGGGGCAGGAATTTCAAAAGCACCCAAGAGGCTAAGGAGCACAAGTTGAAAGTCAAAGTGACTTGTTCTTCCCAAGTCACTTGAGACCTATTGAAAACCACACTGTGACATTTTGGGGTCACCCAGACCGGTAAGTGGTTCTGTCACTGCCTGACCTGTAAGCTCAGGTGTCTTGGTGCCTGGTGGCTATAGTTCAGATTCCTGACATCAGTAGCCTGCCCACAAACACAAGGTATCATCACCCTAGCTTCCGCCAGTCGACTCCCTCCTTGCAGGGTGACATCTACATCCCTTCCAATCCCAAGTCTCCCCAGATCCATCTTCCCTAAGTTCCCAAGTACCAGACACTTGGGATGTTCCCCTATGGTTCATCACCTGCAAATGCAGGAAATCTGCACCCAGTTATCAATTCCTTTTTGGTGTACACACTCCATGGTTTGCACAACAGAGATCTTCCTGAGGTAAACATGAAAAGTATATTTAGTAAAAAAAAAAAACATAGATTTCAAGATGAAATAGTACAGGGGAAGCAAACACATACAAGTTACACAGTAAATAAACAAAACGAAATCTCAGGTTTTATACCTCCACATTAGATAAAATCTCTTTTCTAATAGAAGTTACCTATTGCCTTTGAACAGTTTCCGCCATAGCCCCTAGCACAATAGGGAACCAGCATTGATGGACAGCTTCCTGGCTGGCCTGCCTACAGGCTGTCTCTCAGTTTCTAGATGAAAACGTCCGTTTCAAGCCTCCTTTTTTAAAGGCAAATTTTTCCCGCCCCCGCCTTGGCATAGTGACTCATGGTTATTCAGGGAGGGGGAATTCCCAGTTGTCTCAGTGTCCTTCCATTAACTCTAATGATCCATCATTGTAGGTTGCACAAAGGATTATTACTTGATTCTGGTTTTCTGTAAATACCTGGTTTGTGAGGGGCCTTTCTCTGTCTGACCACCCCGCTTTGAGGGGGAGCCAAAATGTATGAGCCCAGTTCTCTATATGCACAAATACATACATTCATAACCATAGCCTGTATACATATCTCATAATGATTAAGTTATGAAAGCTTGCAATGTTCTAAAAAGACCTTGCTACATATACGTCCATAGTACAACAATACAGTACACAATTAGTTGGTTCAGTTGCTCATTTTTGGGGTCTAAACATTCTGTTCTTCCCTTAGGGCATCGGAACCTTTGGTCCCAGTAAAAAGGTGAAAAGAAAGTCATATGTCATTACCTTTTGTTGCCATCTTTATAGGTATAGGAACATCATGTTGTGCCAGCTATTAATTTATGCTGAAACTCCCTGCCCAGAGTTGCTATGTAAAAATAATGTTAAAATAGAAGAGTGCTTGAATATGACATTTTCCCGATAGTGCTTCAAAATCAGAGCTGTGTTCTGCCTCTCAAGTCTGCACATTATTTATTATCCATTTAGCACATTAAAAATGATTCACCTTGTGGGGGCTGGATGGTTTCAGCACCACATCTGACTGGCATGTATTTTCTTTTCTATTTTGATGGCAGTCAAGGAAGGTGGGGGGGGGGGATCTTTTTGAATCAATCCCCTTCTAACGGTGAAATCTTTGTTATAATGCTCTGATGCCAGCTACGGTGATTTTGTTTTAATGTCCTCATTTATCTTTCTCATCCCTTATCCTTGTTGGCCACAGAATACATGGCCCTCAGACCCATGTTCAGAATGGCCAACTATTTTATTTTAGCAGTGTAGCCCCAAATGTCAGATTTTATTGAGTGTTTCATAATATTTGGTGTTTTCCTTAAAACTCAGCTACTGGAGTCATGCGTTTATATGAGAATTTCAGCTTTCATTAAAAATATTAGCTCTCCTGGGTGAGAAAAGTTCAAAAACGTGAACTTCTCCCTCGGTGGCTGCAGTCTATTGATGATATAAGCCCGAGTACACTGATCTACTACAGCTATTGGAGATTCTCCATCAAGCAGTAAAAGAGTTTGTTCAAATCAAAAGCTAAGTGAATCAATAGTGCCAAACCTGCAGAAAGACCTCACAGGGTTAGGTTGCATAAACTATCTGAATCCAGTCCTGCAGATTTGATTCAGCTCTACTCACAGCAGTGATAGAAAATGACAATCAGGAACCTTTTAAGTGGAAAACATGTAGCAAAATCCATTAGATGCTTGAGTGTTTTACTAGATTTACAAGACATTTCAGAAATGAACTAGAATAGCGTGAAGTCCAACAGCTCGAGGCGCTGCCAGGGCTTGTCATGCTTTGAGTGGACTGCCTGAGAAGCCAAGACTGATTGTATGGAGTGTCTAAAATAGCACTTGTTGGGCACATCTCTGTGTTGCAGGGACCTTTTATTTTGGCCCACACTTATCTCCTCATATCCCATTAATGTTTAATAGTCTTCTCTTTGTCATGCCTTGGAGCCACAAAAATTGCCATGGTTTCCTGTCAGCCACCCTATAAAAAAATCAGCTGAAATTCAACTATCTGCTGACATTTTGAACACAGACATTTTGTCTTATGTGGCAGCTAGAGCTGCAAAGCACTAACAGAGGATGTAATAGCTAAAAAAAAATTAAAATTCTCTCAATCATGCTCTAGAAATACATTAAGTGGATGAATATTCTCCCAAACAAACTGTTTGAAGCCCTGTCACTTGGCACCTTAGCCAAAGACTAGGAAAAACTGAAGATGATGATAGTCCTACATCTGCAGGGAAGGTAGCTGTGATCTAGTAGCACAGGGTGGGAAAGCAGGTGCCAACTTGGGTTATGCTCCTGAGTCAGTTGCTGACTTGAAGTGTGTCCTTAGGCAAGTCACTTAACTTGCATTTCAATATACGATGGTAGCTCAGAGAAACCCATAAAATGTGTAAGTTTCGAGCCCAAATAAATCTTAACATGAATCTCCTTGTCATCTCTCTCCAGATCTGACCCATCTGATGAGTGACCCATGCCTCCATACTTGTTTCCTCTGTTGCATCTATCACCTTTAAAAAAAAAAATTCCCATGAGTCCCTTTAGTTTAAGCACCCGACATGGCATCTCCTATAGATGTACTTCTATATCTAAACTCATCTAAAACACATTATGTTCCATCCTACATTATCTCTAATTTTCCTAAGACTTCAAGACACTGATCCCAAATTCTTCAGCCTTTCACCAACACTGCAAAAGGAGAGAGAAATTAAGAGGAATAGGACAAAGAGAAAGGATGTTTTCTTTCAACAGAGATTTCCAGTGACGTGTATGGCCAAAGAGATGGGAAGATACAGGAAGACTATTCCAGATAGCAGGCACTGCAGGGATGAATTCTCCCACCCTAAGAACTGTGGGATTACCAGAAGGGGCAGGGAGGAGGCTAGTGATAGGTGAGCAGAGAGAGGGTGTGGGACACCTTTTCTTAGTATTACAAACCTTACGAGTACCACCAAAGTCTTCCTCTCCTTGTTAATCAGAAACATTTCTTTCCCGAGAGCAGGTACTTTGGCAAAATGAAGAACCTGGCGCTGGAATCATTTCCTATATAAATAACTGTCTAGAAGTGCCACGATTTAAATGGAAAGCTGGGACTTTATCCAAATCAATAAACTGCATTGCCTTCCGTTTTCCATAATCCAAAAACAAGCAAAGCAGCCAAAGAATGACATCTGTGTATCCCAGATGCAAGAAAAGCACATTTATATTTTATATAGATGCCTAAAGACAACCATAGCAATTATTAGCATTTTCTCAAAAAGCAAACATAAGAGAAGGTGTCCCCTCCAAGAAGGATAAAACTGGCAATCCAAAATGCTTGTGAAAAAGGGTATCTCCCTAGCTACAAAAAAGCAATTAGATGGAAAGTGATTGAAAGAAAATATATATATTAACTTGAGAAATGGTTCCACATAGTGTAGCAACACAATCTTCCGAGCATATTAGAAAATGTTGGGTGCTCATTTTTGTGAGCTTTTTGCATGGTTGGTCAGCATCACTCCTTTAACTACCTCTTTACAAGCTGTGTTTTTGGCGTAACCAAAGTTAAACTATGGGGGGGAGGGGAGAGAGGAAACGTTGAGTCTAAAATACTCAGCCCCTGCAGGGCGGGGGGGGGGGGGGGGGGAATCTCCAAATGATGTGGCTCTGCCATTTTATGCAATGTTTTATTACTTAATATCTCAGATGGTTCCTGTAACAAAAGTAAGGCAATAGTGTGCAAGACCATTAAAGCGGACAAGAATCAAAGAGGTTCCTAAAATGTATTCTTCATAAAAGCTCCCCTAATCCAAATCACCCCAACACAAAACAGAATAATTTTTAGTCTAAAGCAAGACTCAGTGCCAAAAAAAAAGGGGGTGTAGGAGCATGATCTAAAGCCTGTCATATTTGGGCTGCAATGGATAGTTAGAAGGAGCAAAGCTGTACAAGGCAAGTTTGGGGGGCAGGAGAGAATAAAATGTTCTGAGATACACAATTACGGGGCCTTGCAAATGAAAGTGTTCTAATGTTAACCCCCTGATCGAGGCAGTAATGACAGCTTTCCCGGCAGACCTCAACTGTCACAAAGGGACTAAGGATGCTTCTACTACCTGGTGCATTCACCTAAACACGGAACTTGTAGTGTGGTTAGCTTAGCAGCTTCTGCATTCCTATTGCTTCCTTAGCTGGATCTATATGGGTAACTCAGAGGGAATCCATCAGGTATTTTACAACCTTCATCCCTGGACACCAGGATATTTGTATGATATACACAGACATTTAAGGATGTGAGTCTTCTTTGGACAATCATGCTCCTTGTGATAATGCAGGGCACTTTGAGGAAACACTTTCTTTATGAGAGCAGTTATGCTATTTAAATAGTCTAACCCTCTGGATGCTACTTCCAGAATAAGGCTGAGTTTGTACAAGGCCAAATGGTGTTATCTTTATAGGCCGGAAGGTCCTTCATATAATATGGTACTGAACTGAATGAACTGGGTAAGGACTTCTGGATTTGGCCTATGTAATACAAGTCATATGAATGGCATTGGAAGACACACCATTCAGACCAGATCTAAAGCTTTATTTCATGTGTCAGACATCACACCAAGAAATGAAGAACGTCGTTAAAAATCAATGCAGTTATGAAGAAATCCTGACTGACTGAGGTATAAATTACTTCACCCAGAAACTCAATACCTACCAAAATAGATTGCTTAGGGTATGTCTATACTACCCGCCGGATCGAAGGGCAGCGATCGATCCAGGGGGGGGCGGGGGAGTTGATTTATCGCGTCTAGTCTAGACGCGATAAATCAACTCCCGAGCGCTCTCCCATTGACTCCTGTACTCCACCGCCACAAGAGGCATAGGTAGAGTTGACGGGTGAGCAGCAGCAGTTGACTCACCACAGTGAAGACACCACAGTGAGTAGGTCTAAGTACATCGACTTCAACTATGTTATTCACGTAGCTGAAGTTGCGTAACTTAGATCGGCCTTAGTGGCTCTGTCCACGGGATGAAGAGAGAGAGCAAACACAGTTCGGCCAATACAGATAATCTCATTCAGAATTAAAGACACAGAAAATCATGGCCTACTTTGCAAACTAAGCTCCTGAGGCTTCCTACTGGGCTGGGGAAGACAAGCATGTTTCATTTATGGAGAGTTCCATCTTTGTGAATTGGCAGAAGTCGTTTCTTGAAAAAGGAGACTTTTTTTTAAGGGAATCTCAGCACAATTCACAAAGTGCAGCCGAAATGTATTACAATCTTTCCTGAGGATGGTTTTCTTGAGCTAAACTGCCAGGCAAGTGGTTGCCAGCAGGAACCCACACTCTCCAACTTCCTCCTCTTTTCACTCCACGGGTGGTTGTATTTGTTTTAGATTTGCATTTAATGAAAGTTTCCCATGATTTATTTCCTAAAGTAATCAAGACAATAGCAGCCAGAGTGACAGAAGTTGACTCTCAAGGAAAAAACAAAACTGCCTGGTATAACTTAGCTAAGCCAGTTGCCTGAACTAAACTTGATACACAGCCTTTGCCCCTTTCTTCTCTGAAAATTTAGCAATCTTTCTACAAATCAACCATTAACATTTTACCTGCCATACAGCTGTGCTTTACTGCAACCAATCTACAAAATCATGAAATGTATAGCGCATTCCAGTGAGAAAGTAGTCCGCATGGTCTCCTCAGCACACACTGCCCCCTCTTGAGGGGGCGTCATTCAAACAAACAGCAATTTTCCCTGGATAAATTAGTTTTACCTATGGCAATCCTTAATTCTCACCCAAAGTAAGTCCTATGTGCGTTTTACCCTGGTTTACTAAGAAAGATGCATTAGAAGGGACTTGTAGTCATACTTATTTAATTTTACACTCTACCCCCACTCCCCTCCCCAGAGCACACAATCGTCTTGCTTGGCAAATAAGTTCATTCCCCAGTTATCAGTATCAATAGACAGAGTGAAAAATATTTGTAAGGTTTTCTTATTTTGAATCAATTCAATGAATTGTGGGTTCCATTCTCTGAATGCTGCTGACTGCAACACCAAATCAAATTGTTAGCTTTCCAAATGCCACCCACCTGCATCAATGGGTGGGGGAAATAGATGGAGCTGGAGGTGAAAGGGGGACAATGTCAGCCACAAGGGAGGGAGACATTCACCAAGCGACAATAGGTAGCTCAAAAGGGAGTCACTGGCACCCATTGGCCAGCTGGGGGAGACGGTGCCGATTGGACAGTATTCCCCAGCTCCCAGGATTTAGATGGGTGCAGGGGCCATGTGGAGCTTCTTCTGGCTCCTTTCCAGCAGCCCAGCCCACCAGTGGTGCAAGTAAGTGGGTACGGTCAGGTACGCCATACCATTAAGACATTTATTGCTGGTACACCATACCAGAAAGACACATTCGGTATCGGCTGAACACTGCAGAGCTCTCCCGGGAACTGCAGCAGTGAAAGGAGCAGAATGTGGGGCTGCCCCACACCTGCAGGTCCTCCAGTGTGACTGTAATGCCCCCAGCCATACCCCCAGTCTGTGTTTCTGAAGAGTATAACCAAAGCCAGCACAAGGACATGAGAATGAGAAAGCATGGAATCAAAGAGAAGATGAGTTTTGCTCTCAAAGAAGCGAAGGACTTTGGAACGGTAGGCGACAAACAACTAAAAGCAATATTTGGTGGCCCATATAGTGAACAATTCAGCAGTGTTTTGCTTTTTGCTGTGCATTAGTATTACAATTAAATACACACTTTTTCCCTTTTTCCACATGTAATGTTGCTTTCATTTTGTTAATTTCTGCAGGATGGTGTCCTGGATAATTTCCAATAACTAAGTTAAATAAGCCAAAATTGTTAAATACATAACCATTGTCCTCCTGCAACATGAATTTAATCCAGAATCTTCATTCTTCTGCCATTTGCTGTACAATTTCAACAGTTAGCCATTTACAATAAAATATTTTATAGTCAATAAAATGGCATTGTTTTATTCAGTCATGTTACTGTATTGCACTGGGCAGTAATTTCCTATACCCTTTATCAACTAGTTATGCCTTGAAAAGAAATCACAGAATAAAGCTTAATCTGGCTGTGTATTCCAAAAAGCCAGAAATGTTGTTAATATAATAGGAGAAACTGAAAAACATACTTACGGGGATGATCCCATTATATTCACTCACTTGAGGAAAAAGTTCAGTTATTCAAACAGTGTGGAAAGAAGCATTATAATCTTCAATGGGCAAGATTTACATTTTTACCAGTCAAGCAGATTGCAAAAAATTAGATTTTAACATTCCCAAAATTTTGAATGCTTACCAGATAAAGACCTTTTCCTAATACTTATTCACATAAGACCAATCCAATTAAATTTTTAAATAAAATCCAATTTTCTGCAACTTGATTGATTGGAACTATAAAGAGCTTAAAAAACCCACACAGCTGGATAGCAGAAAAATGGCAGAAGACCGAGAACAAAAAAAAACAAATAAACCCAAAACCAAACCCCAAATGGGCACATGCTTTATTGCAACATTTGGCAGCATAAAAACAAGTGAACTTGCCTGAGTATTCTTGTAGAATATATGTATACATGCACTGTACTAAAAATACCACCATCAACAACCAGGGTTCATCAGTATGCGTCTGCTTATTGCCTTAGAAATCCACCAAGTAGAAAACATATCACCAGATTACAGTACACTGCAAGCCTAGTAATTGTTTATATACTTTGACAGCATTTGCTTTGTTCTCATATATCCAGATAATGGAACAAAACAAAGTCAAATAAAGGCAGCTTAGAGCAGAATGATTTGTGAATTTGGTAATAGTATACTTGGCATTTTACATGCACAATGTACAACTCTTCCTTAGTTTCACTGTCAGATATCATTGCTGCAGCGCAGAGCTGGTCAAATTAATAGTTTGTGAAGAAAGTAACCCCTTTTCTGTTTGCAAATTGCCCATAAGTGGCTTGGGGTGTGTGTATTTTGTTTTGTTTGTTTTATTAACTTATTTTAACGAATGCGTTTGTTATTTGAAACATTTGACAAGCACTTTGTGCAAACAGATTCTAGCCTACAGTTTGTGCAGGATGATGATGATCATCAAAAGGATCAGATTAGATTAGAATCATTTGGAATTTTTGATGTTTGTACCCTTTGATACATCACATAAACCATATAGTATTATTTGTTTTTCCTTATTGGATGCCCTAAGCATAAGGTTCCCAAACTTTGCTTCATGCTGTGTTAAGCATTCATTGGTAGGCTGCAGAGATCTGGCTAACTACCAGGAGCAGCATTGTTAACTATCGTAAGTCTTACGATAGTTGGCATTTTACTTAAACACCCAGCTTCTGAAAACAAGTTACTCAAGAATCTCAGCTTTCATCCCTCCATCCCTCGCAAACACACACACACACACACACACTTTTAGTCCTCATAGTTGTGGAGAAAAGCTTGCAAATGTGACCCATGTGGATCCTAAAGGCTTAGAAACCAGAAGGAAATGAAAAGAAACCAAATGTTATGCATATATTTGAAATTTCATGATTTGGGGGGGGGGTCAATTTATTTATTTATTTTTTAACTATCTGGGGTTGACAATACTTTGAAGTTGGCTCTGCACCTCGTTACCAGTTGAAGAAAACAAAACAGATGGAAGTGGGAGAGAAAAAATATCAAACAAAGAGCAAAAATCAGTGTGGTTTTCTTTTTTCCAAAACCATCCAAACGCTTGATCACCCCAAAGAGAGCTGAAAATGTACAAATACTTTCCTAACATTTATTCCTCCATGGAAGCAATTGCCATAGTTGACACTGAAGTCATCTGATGTTAAATGGGAGAAGAGATCGTCTGTGTGACTGCAAAGAGGAGGGGACAGCTCATGCATATGGGCAGCCACCTGCAGGAAGCCCCAAAGGAATCACTGCCGACAGAGTGAGTGGTAAGAAAAGCAGTGATGAGACAGGTGACAATATGTTTTTGTAGCCAGGTGGAAGCCTAACAAAAGCAGGGTGTATTTTAATGTAGAACAGGGTTACAGTTTGTAGGTCTTCTTTAAAAACAGTGCAGTTTGAGAAAGGATTTTAAGAGCAGAGGGAAAAACATGTGGTTGAAATTGGCAGGTAGTTCCAGGCATAGCAGGAAGTGGGAAAGAAGGCAAACATGGGCTTGGGAAGAAGACATAATGGAAGAGAGCATCTAAGTGAAGAAGACTTGGGGGAGGAGAGTAAATGGGGGCCTTGAAATGGAGCAAATATAAGTGTAACCCACACACCTCCTGGGTATGGTGTTTTGTCCCATCTAGTGGCACCAAGCCCACTTATAAAGAGAGATTGAGTCTGCTCTACAGCTTCAGCTAACAGCTAGGTAGCTTTTAGCTCATGCGGTAGAGGCTCATGTACTAAACTCCAGAGACCCTAGGTTCAATCCCGCCTTCTGACAACTGGGGTCTGTTGGCATTACATAAGCAGATAGGAACATCCCAAATTAGGGCCTGACCCAAAGCCCACTACAACCAACGTAAGACTCTCATTTGACTTTGCTGGAGCTGAATTGAGCCCAGGTCAGTTCTGTAAAGGGTTTTATTATTGGTAATGAGTGGCCCCGACACCCAGAGGTCTGGGGGAATATGGGTAGAAAAGGCACTGGAGTGAGGCTTCCCTTGGGGAAAACTATGGAGCACTGTTTCTAAGATGTAATCTGCAATCCAACTCTGCTGCATCTGTTTCCACAGTGTGGCTTGCTGGAGCGGCACTGAGTGATATGACATTGAGATGCTCTCTCTACCTTTCTCAATGATCCTACAAGTAAAATAAAGGCACTAAAGGGAGAGCCACTGAATAGTTAGAAGGGATAAAAAAAACAAGATGTGGACTTGGACCAGCTCAAGACTTGGGCAAGTTGAAATAAATGGATTAGAAATGAATAGTTATATTTTCCCATCAAATCATAGCATGATGCAGATTGGTTATTTAGAGTTAAAATATTCAAATACCAGTTGGGGGCCATGGTAATATCTTGATTTCAATACTACTGGGTGATTGAATTTCAGAAATATCTCATTAGTTTGAAAGACTGCCAGATGTAGCAGTCAGAACAGGAATCATATTAATACCTTTCACTCCACAGGTCCCAAAGGCAATGGATTTCATGGTGGGTGGGGGAATCTAACTGACATGAGGGAGTTGGTCCAACATAGAACAGAATATTTCTTGCAGGATCATAATATTCCAGAGAGGAACAGACGATTGAATACAGCATATTTAGCCTAATCAGAGGGTTCTGAACCACTGAACAAAAATTACTGTCACTTTAAAGTGTAGTTCAAATCCTGAAAAAACAGCATTGTGCAATTCCACATTTGTTGTGCACCCGCAATCTCCATATTACATTTTCTCAGTTTCCTAGTAAAAAGATGGATTTTATTCCTTAACTACTAGTCCTGCATACACAGTGTAGGAAGTAAAAGTCAAGCTGTATTCTGTTGGGCTCATGCATCATCACCAGGAATAAAGATTCTGCAAGGAAGTTGCTTACCTCAGTTATACCTCATTGTGCAACCCCATTGTCCTTAAATTACATGCCCCGATACTCCTCTGAAATTCTATTGCCTTCGGTGGTGAATTGCACAGGTGTAACCAAGTACATAGTTTGAAGACAATGGAGTTGCATAGGTGGCCCTGCAACTGGAATGTAGTTAATAATTTTGCTGATAACATTTGAACCAGAAAAGAATCCAGTTCATTTCACTCAGAGCTGTGTTGGTTCTGCGGGACAGACAATAGAAAAAAATCAATTTACTTTTACTGAAGCTAACAGATCTAAGTCTGCTGAATGTTATACCTAGTCCTTATATAGCACTTTTCATCCATATATCTCAAAACACTTTACAAAGCAGGGCGGGAGCATTATCATGGTTTTATAGATGGGGAAACTGAGGCACAGAGCAGGGAAATGACTTGCTCAAGGTCACCCAGCAGGCCAGCGGCAAAGCCAGGAGTGGAACCCAAGTCTCCTGAGTCCCAGTCTAGTGTTCTAAGAATAAGAGTAAGATGGTGCCTTTTGTACAGTCCTAGAGCCCTAAAATTCCACCTGTTCTGCAATAGACACACTCCGTCTGCAGGCTACATGGAATGGTAAGGCCCCAGAACTGTACATCATCTCTGTCTCACATTAAAAGGGAGGTTGAAACAAACCTCATTTATCATGCAGACAAGTCACACAGACTTGTGCATCAGAATTACACACACACACTGCACAAAAGCGTAGTATAAAGATTTTATCAGCATGTGTTTAAGATGGCTGCATTACTCAAGTGTCCCAAATAAATGCCAGTCAAACCTTTATACCACTCCTATCGCCCACTATTCTATGCATGCCACATACGTTTCAGAAAAACAATTTTACAAACGTTTTAGAGGATTTTTTTTTTAAATTGGAACTATTTTTTTAAAAATCCTATCCTATTGATGGAAGGAGGGGTAAATGTGTTTCTGGAAGGCTGTTTTTTGTTTGTTTGCTTGCTTGCTGTTTGGTTTTGTTTTTTTAATGGCAGCTGTTTGTAGCTGCTTAAAGATTTGAAATGTTAGAATGATTCTTGGGAGATTGACTAGTGGGCAAAGGGAAGGTGAAGAGGACAGAGGTTTCATGATACATTTGTTTATCAAATGGCCCTGAAATTTATTAATGATTATAATTTCCACAGGCAGGGTACATGTGTGTATACAATGTGTGCACTTCATAGATTAGAAGGCCAGAAGGGCCATGATCATCTAGTTTGACCTCCAAACTCAACTCTGCACCGGCCAGGACCCAAACTCGGGCTTCCCACATGGGAGGCAAGATTTTTACACCCTAAATTTTACCAAACCACTAATGTGTGTTTGACATAGAGCTGCAGTGATGCAAACTGTTAGGTTGATAAACCAGACAATTCTATATTATTCTAAAGCAATATTTTCTTGCAGACTTATGTGCCTGTTGTCATAATGTTCAATGGATTGACAAGGCCAAATCGAATTGGATTTTAACCATTTTCTATTGCGCACAAGACGACAGACAAAGCAATGAACATTTGTTGCCTGAGATGTTCAATTTGCAGTTGAAGGGATGTTATTTAATTATAGGGAATATGAATAAGGGCATGATAATTAAATTATGACCTTCTTCAGGGCAGGGAATTTCATATCACAAAGGAATTCATGTTGTTACATTGTAATAAATCAGATCTATTGTGCCATTTTGAATTCAATTTGATAGCCTTTTTATTAACTCTCATACATCTCAGACCCACGAAACACAGCCAGTGGATCAGGGTGGAAGTTTTAAG
The DNA here is from genome assembly GCF_002925995.2 of Terrapene triunguis. Taxonomy (NCBI): domain Eukaryota; kingdom Metazoa; phylum Chordata; order Testudines; family Emydidae; genus Terrapene; species Terrapene triunguis. Next base: position 353,117 of record NW_020664500.1, read on the forward strand.
GATAAAAAAGTCTGAATGTTATAAAACTGATTTAGATTGCTCATAAATATAATTAACTGGTTTTCCTGCTAAAACATTTACCAGAGAACTCTGCCCTATAACATGTTATGCTGATAAGAAGCCCCATTTACTTCTTGACAGCATACAATAGCAATTCAAAATATTACATATACTACACTGTTGAACAAAATGATTCTGTTTAAATGTTCCATTTTGGAAGACAGAGAAAGAGGAACAGAAAGATGTGCTGGTTGTTGATTCTGCAAACAGAACAGCTAGTGACATATCCATTATACCGTGCCTGACTTCATTAGTACCATGACTTCATCTGCACCATTTCCCAGGTTTCAGCTACTGCAACCGTGGACTACTGACCAGAAAGTGCATTACTATATAATTATTTGTATGTCCTGGGCTCTGTATCTCCATCATTATCACATTAGTGCAGGTTAATGTTTATGCTACAGAGGGAACAATAGAAAGACTATAGAGAAATCAGAATGGTTAATGACTTCTTTCTTGGTATGCAGGCTACTCTTTACATGAATGGAACTCCTCAGTGACAAAACTGATACTCCATTTAGGCAAAGAGTACCAAGAAGGTAAGATGATATAACCCCAACTCGCTGACACAGATACTTCCTGCTGTTAATCACCCCATCTTTTAATGTATTAACTCATCCATCCTCACATTGGCAGGTCAGTGTGGAGCTGGCTCAGCTACAGACAACTAGCATTCGCAGTGACATCCATATGGCTCATGTGCTACAGCAAAAATGCCCAGAGCCCCTCAAAAAGGGGGCTGTGGGGTTTCCCCCAGGGCAATGTTACAATATTCCGTACTAATGGGTCCAAACCAAGGTAGCAGCATGATAGCACAATACAATGTTTTAGACCAGTGTTTTCCCAAACTTGGGATGCCGCTTGTGTAGGGAAAGCCCCTGGCGGGCCGGGCCGGTTTGTTTACCTGCCGTGTCCACAGGTTTGGCCAATTGCAGCTCCCACTCGCCACGGTTCGCTGCTCCAGGCCAATAGGGGCTGCGGGAAGCAGCGACCAGTATGTCCCTCGGCCCACGCCGCTTCCAGCAGCCCCCATTGGCCTGGAGCAGCGAACCGCGGCCAGTGGGAGCTGTGATCGGCCAAACCTGCGGACGCGGCAGGTAAACAAACCGGCCCGGCCCACCAGGGGCTTTCCTTACACAAGCGGCATCCCAAGTTTGGGAAACACTGTTTTAGACCATTCTGGCAGTATTGTCTGTAAAAGGATTTGTGGGCTCTAGTGGCTGGTGTTGGATGGGGAATCCTGATGGAAGACCGTGAGTAACCACCCTCAGGGAAAGTGACCATACAGGAACTCTCAACTCAACTAAAGTTGTTTTTCATTTTAAACAACTCTGCTACAGATAGCACTAGCGATTAGTTTGAAATTAACACAGAGGTTAGCATTGCCATTTAAAGCGTCCCAAAAATAAAGCGTCCCTGGCTGCAGGCTTAAAATGCCAGCCACATGAGATGTTGAGCCTACAAGCCTCTAGGTTACCAGTTTGAATCCAGTTCAGGTTAGTGGGAACTGCAGACCAGACATTCTGCTCTTGCAAAGGGTGGCCAGAGGTGCAGAAAAACTCCACAGAGGTACCTTTTCAGAGTTTCCTTTGCATTGCTCTATTGGGGGGCAGGGGGGAGGGGCAGAGTTTAAAGGGAAAGAGTCTTTGGTTGCCAAAGCTCTCAGGCCAAGATGGTAAAGATTTAAAGAGGCCTGATTTTAGAAGGTGGGAGCTCATCATTTTCTGAAAATCACACTCCTTTAAGATCTAAGATTGTGCACCCAGCTATAAATGCAACCAAATTCACCGGTCACTTTTGAAAATCTTGGCCGGAGAGCTCTGGCAACCAAAATTTAGGGGATCCACAGGATGTGAAGGCAGTATATCTGGAGACCCAGGGTTTCACGCCTGCCTCCTCCTTCCCCTGGCAATGTGGTCACTGAAGATGCATTGCATAGGCTGCTGCAGATAGTGGGTTCCTCCAGACAACCCTGCAGGCAGGGATTCCAGAATGTGGAAGGAGCACACAGCAGAAAGTTAATAACATCTCTGTCATAATAATCTTTACTGCAGAGTCCTAAGTGGGGGACGGCGGGATCTACTGGCCCTGACCTGAGCCCATGCATGGGCCCACTACTCTTCAAAAAGACATCTGCAAGAAAGGGAAATTGTTCCGCAGGAGTCTGTGGAGATTTTCATCCCTCTGCACATGGAAGGCCAGGGTGGGGAAATGGGCCTGTGTTATTGCCCTTTGACAACTGTTCAGCCACCAGCTGGTGGATTCATTGCAATTCTTAGGCTATGTCTACACTACCACTTTTGTCGGTATAATTTATGTCACTCAGGGGTGTGAAACCCCCATTCCCCCACGAGCCGGTGTGGACAGTGCTATGTTGGCGGGAGAGTTTCTCCCACCAACATAGCTACCACCACTCGATGGAGGTGGTTTAATTATGTGAACAGGAGAGCACTCTCCCATCGGCATAGAGCGGCTACAGGAGAGATGTTACAGTGGTGCAGCTACATCGGTACAGCTGTACCGCTGTGAGCTCTCTAGTGTAGACATGGCCCTAGTGAAGGCATTTTTCAGCTGGCAAGACATTACTATACCGCCATAACTGACACCTTTTGTAGGCAGCCTCTGTAGAGAGGCCAACGAATGCACGGGAACAGAGAATCAAAAGCCTTCTCATTGCTAGAATGGATCCCAATTCAGGACTGAGGCAAGTTAAAAGGCTGATGTGGGAAACTGTCATTGTCACTATCTATGTTATACCTTTTCTATGAATTAAAAGAGGACTTGGGATTTCCAGCACTGTGAAGCTAACGCCTTTTATGAGTTCAAGGTATGTAAATGAACTATGCAGCTACCGTACCTATCAGCAAAGTGTAATTAGTCACAGTACAGCATTTATGGCAAGCTAATCTTCTCCCAAGTTTATTTATCTCACTCATTTGGCCTACAGTCTGATGTTTTCTATGTTCTCCGTTTCTTTTTGGAACATTGCATATTAACGCATACTTGTCATGTATCATGATGTGTGGCCAAAAATCTAAGTGGCTGAAAAAGCCAGTTCATAGATCATCTCCTTTTCAACCATTTTTCCTTGTTACGCTGCATAATACCTTGACTTACTGCAACGCATATACACAGGAGAACATGTTTTGTTCCTCCTTCTAAGACAACTGCATGACTACAAAGCATCTAATTCTAGCTAGAAGAGCCCATTAATAGGATAATGGATTTTAAAAGTGTTATTAACAGTATTCAATGCCCCAAAGCACTATGAAACCCAAACAAAGTGTCTTTTTGTCAAAGGGAGCAGATTAGGAATGAAAACATTCCTTTATTCAGTTCAATTTCTACAGAGTGAGAAGTGGCTGCAGTGAAAGGAAATGTCCCTTCCATGCAGACTGTTCCAGTATGAAAACTTCCTATTCCATCATTCTGCTTCAAGACTGCACAGCAAGTTGGTTTCTTCAGACTGCACTACATGCAGTCAGGGAGAATCAAACACGTACTGAATGGAGGCAATTGTGACATCTGGCCGTCAGACACCTGAAAGGAAGAACTCACTTGATGCTAAGTGCTAGTGTAAATGCCATTGTTTTTGACCGTCATGCAAATACTGGCTAATAGGAATCAGAGATGGGATTGATTTCAAGTACCAAACACCTCGATGCTGATGAAATTCCAGCATATATTCCTGGATATATTTCCCGCAGCTGGAAACACAAAAGTGCAGAAATGGTGTTACAGAAGCAAAAATAAAATAAAAAAAATAAAATTGACAACTATTTTTCCCCACAGCATTAAAAAGGGGCTTAGCGTAGGGTTATCTCAAGTTTGGGTCATCTCTTTTCTTTATCTTATTTATTCACTTTGCCTAAGGTTGTTTTCTATAAGGCCCCATTTCAGCAAAACATTGAAGGCCATGCCTGACTTCAAGCATGTGAGTAATCCCATTCACTAACTACATACTTAAAGCTAGGCACATGAGAGTGGGTGAGGATTTTTTTTTTCTTCAATGAAAAATTGAAACTTTTGTTTTTGACCAAACTTTCCCACAATTTTTTGGGGCTTTTCATTGAAAAAAATGATTTTTTAGATTTTTTTGTTTTTGTTTCAACCAAATATTGAAAATTTTCACCCAGCTGACCAAAACCAACAAATTTTTGCTGAAAATGGACCTTTCTTGGGGAAATATCAAAGGTATTTTCATCAAAAAAATTTCAAATGAAAAAGGTTCACCCAGTGGTATGCCGTCTAAGTATGCAAGGCATGCATTTCATGCCCTACTAGCTATGCATTTTTCAACTGGCAGCCCATGGGACAGATCTGGCCTGTGGGACAATTCCATCCATCCCCCATGGAGGATGCCATTTTGTACACAGAGTGACTTTGCACACACCCTACCTGTGAGGTCAAGCTGCACAGAGGACGCCATTTTGGACCACCTAAGGCATGCAAGTGAGTTGTTGCATGTCTTAATAGAGCTATCACAGTATGCCACTGAGTTCTAGTAAGTACCTTGCTGAATTGAGGCCTTAAGGTTTAAAGTTTAACCATTTATGAAAAAGTTACTCTTACTAATGCTTTAATTTTTGTGTCCTTCTCAGCAAACAGAAGTCAGATCTTTTAGGTAGGGTAGGATGTGCTTTTGATGGCTCTGAATGTCATTGTTTTGCCTCCTTCTCCAAGATGGAAGAAATACACTAAGGTTATTTTTCTTTATCCTCTGTTTCATAGATGGATGGAAGGGATCTGAGGCCTCCGCCTTGCCAAGTAGAGTGGGACCACTACCTCCTATGTCTTACATATGACATTCCTGTTAATATATCCCAGAATGATATTAGTCTTTTTTGCAATTGTATCACAAGGCTGATCTTCACTATGGGGAGATTGATGCTACTGCAATCAATGCAGCAGGGGTCGATTTAGCTGGTCTAGTGAAGATCCACTAAATCGACGGCATACCTCCACCTCTCCAAGAAGAGTAAGGTTGACCAGAGAGCATCTCCTGTCGACGCAGTGCAGTGAAGACACTGGGGTAAATCAACCTAAGCTATGTGGACTCCAGAATAGCGTAACTTAGGTAGACATACCCCAGTAGTGAAGACAAGCCCACATTGTTGACTCATTCAATTTGTGATCCACTAAATCCCCAGATCCTTTTCAGCACTTCTACCACGTAGCCAGTTATTCCCCATTTTATAGTTGTGCATTTGATTTTTTTCCTTCCTAAGTGCAGTGCTGACAAAACTAAGAAAAGCATGATGAACTCTACTGTGATTGTCCAATGGTTGTTTCAGTAGCCTTAGTGAAATGGGTTGGTAGTGTCAGTCTGTTTCCTAGTTGACCAGTGTCTATTCTGTCACACAAACTACCACAAAAATTGTAGTATGTGGTAGGGTCCCATGCCAGAGCACGCACCCTCATATCACAGCATTGTCACAAGTACCAGGATATATCTTTGCACCTAATAATAATGTTTTTCTATGAGATGGCGGTGGGTCTTTATGGTGTTCAGAGATCTACGGCTTATTGAAAATTTCCCAGCTAATGAAATTATAGTTTTGCAAGCCATTATGTAAAGATGATATGCAAAATCATAACAAATTAATGACAAAGTGCAATGTAGCAATAAACATGTCAAATGCGGAAATTCAAAGATGTGCTCTGAAAAGCAGATGAAAAGCCTTTTCACATAAAGAGGTCTTTGATAAACAATTAAAAGGTAATTTATATTAAAAAGGTAAGATTTCTTTACAATGAAAGACTAGCAGTTCAAGAAGCAACACCACACACTGGGCTATATCCTCAGTTGAAGTAAATTGACATAGCTGACATGACACTAACATGGAGCTAAGGCTATGTCTACACTAGCACTTTTGTCAGTAAAACTTTTGTCCATCAGGGGTGTGAAAAAACATCCCCCTGAACAACAAATTTCACCGACAAAAGCGCCAGTGTGGACAGTGCTATGTCAGCGAGAGACACTCTCCTGCCAACATTGCTACTGCTGCTCATTAGGGGTGGTTTAATTATGCCGATGGGAGAGCTCCCTCCCGCCAGCATAGAGCGGCTACATGGGAGACCTTACAGTGGCACAGCTGCAGTGGTACAACTGTGCCACTGTAAGAGCTGTAGTGTAGACATAGCCAGAGCGCCAAGTGACCTACAAATATACTGATCTACCCTAACTGAGGATCTGGCCCTTCTAAAGCCATGGATGCAGGGCTTCCTGTGGACAGCGAAAGAGGAGAAACTCATCTATAGCTATCTAACATCTAAAAGAATTTCCAAGGATGGAGTCTAATTTTACTCCAGTGGGATGCTGGGGAATGACTTCAGAGAGAAATTGGGGTATACGTGGTGCCTCCGGAACTCTAAAAGGGGGGTGGTGTTCTCTGTAACTGTAAATCAGCCAGGGAGATGGAATAGGCCCACCTGGATCTCAAGAGAACAACATTCATGTTCACATTTCAAAGCAGAGCTATCAGTGAATCGGGAGGACGTGTACTCTCATCCTTCCCAATGACCTTTAAAATGACCCAAGATACTGAATATTTTTCTTATCTTTTCAAGAGTTCAGGTCCCTTTCCCTCTTTCCATTCCTAGCCCTTGTGTGAAAGAGGAAAGCATTGAGATATGCATACGGCATATGTATGTGTGTTCATTCATTTACATTACATCCTTCAGCACAAGATTGGGTCCTGTCCCTGGAGTCCTCTGCTCTCCTGCACTGAACCCATCATGCTTGGTCACCCTGTTGCAGAACCACCCCATCCCTCCCTTTCATACTTAGACTGTAAGCTTCTTGGGACAGTCTTTTTTGTTCCATGTTTGTACAGCAGCTAGCACAATGGGGGTTTGGTCCACGCCCAGGTGTCCTAGGGTAATACAAATAATATATATATATATACATACACACACACACACACAGTCACTGTTCTCTTGAAGTTTTAGTCAACATGTCTGTACTGAACACAAGGCTCCACACATACTGTCCTAACGTTTATTGGGAACTCCAGAACTATAACCGAGCTACAATAGGTAAGGGAACTTTGTGGGGGGAGGGGGTGTGGAGGGTCTCCTGGTTTTCTCACACATAATCAAAGACATCCTGCACCTTTAAGCAAAGAGTAAGACTGCTATTGAAAAAGGGGGAGAAAGGGTCTTGTAAACACTCTTTAAAATGTTAATTCCAATGTTTAATTGTAGCTCACTGTGAGCCTATTAAACCCTGACTAAGTGCACCTGACAGACTGACAACAGCATAATGCTAATGCATGCCGGGGAAGAGCAGTAATTAGCTTTTTAAATGGGTGTGATTTAGGGGAACTGCTATCAGAACAAAAGGAAACACTTTTGAATGGGGGGGGGGGAAATGACTTTTTTGTGGTTATCATACCTTTTAAGCCTTTGTGCAGATCTCTCCCCAGAGCACAGAAGAATACATGGGGGAGGGGGAGGGGGAGGGGAAGAGGGAGGTGCAGAGGAGTTTTGAAAGGCAAATGAAGCCAATGACAGACGTTTCCCCCCCCCCCTTCTTGCGTGGTGTATGGATAAAGTAAGACAAAACTAAAATTAGTCTGGGGGAGGGGGCGGGGAAGTGTTGTACTAGTTCCTAGACTTCACTTGTCAGAGATATCTGCCATCTTACTGTGTGGAGCTGGGGGTTTATTCAGTGAATATAATCTTGTATAATTAATTCCAATCTTACCATAAATGTTAGAGGACAGAAGAGCTCCAAACAGAGCAAGGGAGAAGTGGAATGGATGCATACCCACACAGAGCTCATAGTAGGCAATCTCCTCTTCCGCTAGCTGGTGACTTTACATTTAACTGCATATGAAAATTGAAAGCCAGCACTGGGATTTACAGTGCAGCCCTGGTTTACTGAATTCCAATTAAACAAAGGTCAGTTGTGTCCTCTAAGGCCTGGTCTACACTTAAAAATTAGATTGACCTAGCTACATCACTCAGAGCTGCGAAAAATTTTGCACTCTGAGCACTGTAGTAGATAGACAACCTGCGATGTAGACATGGCTAAGGATGACAGAAGAATTCGTCCATCGAGCTAGCACTGCCTCTCAGAGAGGTGGATTAACAACATAGACATAAAAAACCTTTTTGTTGATATAGAAAGTGTCTACACTGCTGTAGCATAGACTGGCCCTTCGGGCTTTGGTGCTGTGGAGCACTGAAGCACCTTAAGGGTGGAGCTTCGCTTTAGCTCTCTAAATGTTTCAAATTTCCCCATAGCCATTAATAAAAATACGTATTTACTTGAACATTAGAGCTGGTCAGCTGTCATACTGAAAACACAGCAAGCTTGGAGGGGAAGTCTGGTTAGTAAATCATTGATGAACTAGTCCTGGTGGATGCTAATATATTTGGTATATTCATAGCTATTCACTGAATACTTCAGAGGAAAGATTTTCCAACAATTGGTTGTTCAGGAGTTGTTCATTTTGATGATCTGCTATTTATGGTGATTGGTCATGTGATACCGTTCCTGCTCCTAACTGGAGGACAGGCTATGTAACAAATAATGCATTTCCAGAACAAATGACTGAGACTTTTGAGACCTGTGAATGCAGCAGGGTGCCTAGTTCTAGAACCCTGTGGAAGGTTACAACTCTTCTGCTGAGGAAACATGGGCAGAGCCAGAGGGGATCTTTCGGGCAACAACCTTAGAAATCACCAAGCTCAGGAATGAGCTCAGGAAGAAATCTGTTTGTTATTTAAGTCTACAAGCAAGGAAAACTCTAGGAATTCTGCAAGTTTGGACCATGTTCAGGGACTATATACTGCTTGGTGCAAGGTGGGAATGCCACCTGCTTCAGTTATAACTAATATTTTATGAAGTCCCAGGGGTATGTGTGTGAATAATGGAATAGGATGATCCCTTGAATAGGAATGAACAGATGTCATGCTTCTTATACTCTAAAATTTCTACGTACTTGTTTTATTACTAGTCGGCTAACTTCACCGTACACTTTAGAGTCCTATTCAAGATAAGCCAGATGGATCCAAAATTCTTTACTTCGCCAATTTCAATTTTGATTACTATACTTAAACCACTTAAAAACTAATTTGATTCTCACTTTTTGCATTTCACTCATCTGGGACAGAACTGCGACTATAATGAGTTTTACTTTCTGCTTCTAGTTTCATTTTTTGGTTCACATGCACTAGCACAAGTCTGCTGTGTTTAGCCTCCCAAAACTTCAGGGAATATTTACATTAAAAGTAATCATATTTTGTTTTGATAATATGTTTAATTTCGTTAGGTTTGTTAAAACAGCTCTTTTGCAAAGCAGAAATGTGAGTGCACTTGAGTACATCCCTTTAACTGCTATTTAGTTAAGGGTTGTAAATAGCAGAGCAGTGTACAATACGTCAGGTTATTTAAGAGTTACTGCTCTTATAGAGCACAATTCCCCCTCAGGCCCTCAGATTAAGAACCATAACCACAGTAATTAGCAGCCATTTTTGTTGTAGAGCTTTTTGTGCACCTGGAAGAGTGCTGTTACTCTAAATGGCTGCCCTAGGGAAGGGGAAAATCTGAGAATTGAAGTGATCCAGTACTAGCAGCACAAGCTGTTCAATCATTGGCCAAACACCTGCTCTTTGTTGTAGGTGACCTTGCAATGTTGCGATGTGTGACCCTAAATGACAAATGCCATCTGGTGGTGTTGAGGGGAATGCAAAATATTGAAAATAGGAGGGGGGACAACAAAAGTGTCTGTGCGGGGAGAGAATAATCAGTCATCCTGCTGTTTGCTCATAGAGGGTTGCTTTTCCTGGATTTCCCATCACCCACAAATATCTTATTTGTCATATTTATTTATTTATTTATTTGTGGAGCAAAATTCAACACAAATTCCCTACCAAAACAACAGGATGTTAGCTTGCAATCTATTATGTTTATCATCCACAGTTTTGGTTGCCAAGAGTAATAGTGGTGAGCTATTCAAAGCTATTTTATACCTGAGATATACCCCTATGTATTGCACATTGGCTCATGAATTGTAACAGCTCTTAATGTTTCTGTGGGTCAGCACATCTCTCAGTACAATCAATTACTGTAAGTAAGAGTCTAAATCAATTAAGTTGTCTGTTTTTGCTGTTGTAAAGAGATTTGTGATAAAAATGATCCTGTTGGTCTCAGTTTGTGTCTTTATAGTGACCCACCAACATTTGAAAGCACTTGTTCACAAGCTGCCTTTGTTCCTGGATCATTTTCATCATCTCTGTTTCCCCACCTGGGATCTGTGGTGATTCACATGATTATGCCAACTTCCTCACTGTGATACCATGTGTCTGTATGGGAGGCAGTCATTCTCTGTGTGGCTTGTCCTGTGGCTTTTCTCACACCTAATTCAGTTCATCATCTGAGCCATATAGTAAATGGGGGAGGAGATTTGGAGAAGGGAGAACTATAGGTCACCAGCTGTTGTTGGAAGTCGCTTGCTGTCCTAAAAAAGGGCACCTCCAACTAGCTCTCAATTTCCCCCAAGGCAATGACTTGAAGTATGTCAGCCGGATCCCTATAGGGAGAGGAGTCTGCCACTTTCTCTTTATTCCTATCATTTCTTCTCACTTTTCCAATAATCATCCCTGGAATACTTAGCATTTGACATATAGTTGGAAAAGCAAGCAACCAGCCTCTATCAATGCTTCTATTCATCCCACCTCATAGACCAGCCAGCGGAGGGCACTTGAGACCACACCAAGTTAGTTACCACAACAGACATACAATCTCTTCTAGGGGAGTAAGCACAAGTCCCAGCCAACTCAGATGGTTTTCACCCACATCAATGTGTTGCACTCCCACTCAAGACACCAAACTGCACTATATAATTTGTTATCCATTCATTTTGTCACAAGAAGAAAAAACAAGGGTCTGAACACTCTTAACAAAGATCCCCCTGAACTTTTCACAAAAGCAGTAAAGTTTTGTGCATTTGAAATTTCAGGCAAATGTGTCACAAGGATCATCTGTGCGAACGAGGAAATAGTAAAACACTATCACAGACATACCATACACAGACAATGAAAGAGGGCAACAGCTAGTAGATCTCTACTCTGGATGGGAGCAGACCATAGTCCAAAAGAGACCAGCCCTCTTTTTTATTTTCTATTTTATTTTCCTCTTTGCTATACCGACTGGTAGGGAAAACAGCCATTGAAATCTAGCCAAAATTATCAGGCCAATAAAGGAAAAGCATTGAGGAACCCTACAGCCATTCAAAATAACATTTGTAAAATCATGTAAGGACTACTTATTGCACATTTTCTCATTCACTGATACAGCTGCCGCAAGCACTTCAAGAAGCAACCCAACCCAAACTCATTTCTTAGGTTCAAGAAAGTTTGGGAGACGTCTTTAAAAACAAAAAACAAAAACAATATTTGTGCATCTCTGCAATTAGTTAGTTTCATGCTGAAGTGAAAATACCACAAGAAAAGCTATTCTCACAACATGTCTGATTAGGCTGACAGAATTGGATTAAGAGTAAACAAATGGAAACCAGATCCACCAAAATAATCAGCACCCTATATAGAAGCTTCCCTTCAGTCCCACTACACCATATGATTCTGTGTCTTCCTCCTACAGTCCCTTAAATAGACAATGCCTTCTTTTTTCATCGCTCTGGATGGATCCTTCCTCTCGGTTACCCCCTACACATCACCTAAACTCCATCTTCTTCTCCTAGCTGCCGACAGACCCTTGGTGCCAGACGTTCTACTCATTCACACCTGCACAACACAACTGGCTTTAATGGAGTTGCAAAGGAGTAACTGAGGACACAGACTGGCCCTTGGATTCTCAGTGGCTCACTGCTCCGTCCAGGCCCCCTCTAACCAATAAGGCCCAATTCAAAGGATACTTCATCCAATAGCGAGATGTAATTAATTTTTCCTGAGAGAGCTTGTTCTCTTGCTGTTTCTAGACAAAAGAGGCTCACAGTTAAGCATTTTAGAAGTCTATTCTACCCAAACTGACAAACATTCCTCCACCACTGTGAATGATAAAATGGGTTCGAGCCTTAGTTCAGAGATCCTCATGAAAGACAGGTAAGGTAAGGTAAGGGCGGGGGGGGGGGGAGAGAGAAAAGAAGAAAGAAAACAGAACACATTCTAAATGTTATATTTGATATAAAAATTTTAAAACCCTTAAGTCAACCATGAAATTAGTGATTGAACAACAATCTGTGCTCTTCAAAAACTGAAATCGCTACTGCAAAAACTCCCATTTACAAAAATCAATATCCCCACATAAAGATTACTCAAATTCCTCCAAGGATATGTTTTTTTTAAACTGCTACAGATAATATTCTCATTAAAATAAAATAAACAGAATGCATTCTACAGTGAAGGCTTAAAGCTTATGCAATCTCTACTTGCTAGAGAATTCTGGCGCTTTGTGTCCAAATAAATAGCTCCTAAGGATGGCTTTCCAATTTGAATTCTGGAAAGTGTTATATCTCCTGCCATGTTTTCCTCAGAACACGTACGGAGCTCAGCATTTTAAAGAAGGGAACAGTGTGAAAGGGGCACACAGATGAAATAGTGAGAATTTACTTTTATGTTCAAGAAAAATTTTTGAACAGCACATGGCCAAGTGTATTATTATCCTCTAGTAGCAACAGATTCAATAATTGACTACATCATATCCAGTTTTGGGGGAGGTGTCTCATGGGATACTATAATAAGGTCTAGGGTTTTTAAAAATATCTTGATAATGATCTAATGTGCTAATGAAATTTGCAGACAGTACTAAATTGGTAGGAGTTATGAACACCATTTACAACGGAGAATTATTATAAAGAAATCCAGAGAGATTAATGGGCAGAAAATGACCAATTTCAATTTAGAAAAATACAAGTAAACACATTTAGGGAATACAAGAACATAAAAATCGACAACTGGATCAGACAGTGGTCAATCCAGCTCAGTAACCTGTCTTCTGACAGTGGCCAATGTCAGATGCTTTAGAAGGCATCACTGTGGGTCACAACTGAGAATACCAAATTTAGGACAAGCTGCTGGGAAAAAGGGCAGACACACCAAACCAGCAACAAAAGTAAACTTCTGTCTCACCCACTGGCTAACAAGTCAGAAATGCAGCCTCCTAAGGTATTGCAGTCCTGGATCCAACACCCAGACACTAGATTTCATGATGAGTGGTTATTTAAAACTAATTTCATCAAACAAAAGGGTTTTTCTGCTCCCAAAGGACCAGCCACACACCCAACTCAAAATATAACTCAGATCTTATCCAATAATCACACTGTTGCCAATCCTTTAGTATCGAATATCTAAACGTTTATTTATAAAATAAAAAGGTGAGTTAAAATTGGCTAAAGGAATCAAATACATACAATAAATGCAAAGTTATTGGATCAAGCTTGTAGCAGTGATGTTAAGTCTCTGGTTGCTTCCAAATCATTGGGAGGTCCTCAGTCCCTTGGTTAGAATGCTCCCATTAGTATAAGTTCAAAGTCCAGAGGTTTGAGCAGGAAAAAGGCAAAATGGAGGGGTTTCCAGGGTCTTTTATAGCCCCTGCCAAGTGAGAACCCATTGTGGAAAATTGTTCTCACTGTGGAAAATTACAGGGTACAAGATGGTATTTGGAGTAACATGCGCAAGTCACATGCCCATGCATGCTTTGCTTAGTCATAGTAGAAGCCATCACCCATACTCTAATTAGAACGGTGTCATAACTATAAAGGGAAAGATGGCAGCTCTCCTGTGTACAGTGCTATGGAATCCCTCCTAGCCAGAGACTCCAAATCCTTTTACCTGTAAAGGGTTAAGAAGCTCGGGTAACCTGGCTGACACCTGACCCAAAGGACCAATAAGGGGACAAGATACTTTCAAATCTTGGGGGGGGAAGGCTTTTGTTTTGTGCCCTTTGTTTAAGGGGTTGTTCTCTCTTGGGACTGAGAGGGACCAGACATCAATCCAGGTTCTCCCCATCTTTCTAAACGAGTCTCTCCTATTTCAAACTTGTAAGTAAAAAGCCAGGCAAGGAGTCTTAGATTTACTTGGTTTTCTCAACTTGTAAATGTACCTTTTACCAGAGTGTTTATCTTTGTTTGCTGTACTTTGAACCTAAGACAGAGGGGGGTCCTCTGAGCTCTTTAAGTTTGATTACCCGTAAAGTTATTTTCCATACTGATTTTACAGAGATGATTTTTACCTTTTTCTTTAATTAAAAGCCTTCTTTTTAAGAACCTGATTGATTTCTCTTTGTTTTAAGATCCAAGGGGGTTTGGATCTGTATTCACCAGGAGTTGGTGAAAGGAAGGAGGGGGGAAGGGTCAATTTCTCCTTGTTTTAAGGTCCAAGGGGGTTTGGATCTGTATTCACCAGGAGTTGGTGAAAGGAAGGAGCGGGGAAGGGTCAATTTCTCCTTGTTTTAAGATCCAAGGAGTGTGGATCTGTATTGACCAGGGAATTGGTGAAGGTCTCTCAAGGCTACCCAGGGAAGGGAATTAGCTTTGGGATGGTGGCAGCGGACCAGAACTAAGCTGGTAGTTAAGCTTAGGAGTCCTCATGCAGGCCCCTACATTTGTACCCTAAAGTTCAAAGTGGGGATACAGCCTTGACAAACGGTCACAGGAAAGTCCATCAAGTGTAGATAGGTGTCTCCCATGGTCCATTGTGAGTTAAGTGTTCCTTGATGAGCCATTTAACTTTAGTAGTCCCTTTAAGATGCGCAGGCTAAATACCTTGTGGGTGTTACCACAGGAGCAAACATTTGAAATCCAGGTATAGAACCAATACTCATAACTTCAAATACAAAAGTGATACATGCATACAAATAGCATAATCATATTCAGCAAATCATAACCTTTCCATAGACACCTTACTTGACACTTTGTATAAGATTTGTTGCAATTATACAACAGTGGTAGCAACAATGATCTACATGGTCATTTTAATCAGATAACGTCACAGAAGGAATTAACAGAACAGGGCACTTATCGAGTGATCCATCCACTGTCATCCAGTCCCAGCATCTGGCATGTAGAGGCTTAGGGACACCCAGAGCATGGGGCTGCATCTCTGACCATCTGGTTAATCTTGACCTATCCTCCGTGAACTTATCTAGTTCTTTTTTGAACCTTGTTATAGTCTTGATCTTCACAACATCCTCTGGCAAAGAGTTCCACAGGTTGACTGTGCTGTGTGAATACTTCCTTGTGTTTGTTTTAAACCTGCTGCCTATTAATTTCATTGGGTGACCCCTGGTTGTTATGTTATGTGAAGGGGTAAATAACACTTCCTTATTCACTTTCTACACACCAGTCATGATTTTATAGACCTCTATCACATCCCCCCTTAATCATCTCTTTTCCAAGCTGAACAGTCTCAGTGTTTTTAATCTCTCCCCTCATATGGAAGCTGTTCCATACCCCTAATAATTTTTATTGCCCTGCTTTGTACCTTTCCCAATTCTAGTATATCTTTTTTAAGATGGAGCAACCAAAAGTGTTCAAGGTGTGGGCGTGCCATGGTTTTATATAGTGGCATTATGATATTTACTATCTTATTATCTATCCCTTTCCTAATGGTTCCTAGACATTCTGTGCATTTTTTTTTTACTGCCACTGCACATTGAGCAAATGTTTTTAGAGAACTATCCACAATGACTCTAAGATCTCTTTCTTGAGTGGGAATAGCTAACATAGACCCCATCATTTTGTATATATAGTTGGGATTAAGTTTTCCAATGTGCATTACTTTTCATTTATCACCACTGAATTTCATCTGCCATTTTGTTGCTCAGTCACCCAGTTTTGGGAGATCTCTTTTATAACTCTTCACAGTCTGCTGCGGACTTAACTATCTTGAGTAATTTTGTATTATGTGCAAACTTTGCCATCTCACTGTTTACCCCTTTCTCCAGATCATTTATGAATATATTGAACAGCACAGATCAAAGTACAGATCCTTGGGGGGCACTGCTATTTACCTCTCTTCATTCTGAAAACTGACCTTTTATTCCTACCTTTTTGTTTCCTGTCTTAAATAGTTACTGATCCATGAGAGGGCCTTCCCTCTTATCTGATGACTGTTTACTTTGCTTAAGAGCCTTTGGCCAGGGACCTTGTCAAAGGCTTTCTGGAGGTCTAAGTACACTATATCTACTGAATCACCCTTGTCCACATGTTTGTTGACCCCTTTATAATTCAGCACATGACTGGACGAAAAACCACGAGCAAATACACAATATGAACAATCCCATAGTGGCTTGGACATAATTAGTTGAGCTCTGTAATTCTCTAAGATACGTTATCTATACAATTGTAAATTACGATACAGTGGTTCCACTGCCACCGTACTACATGTAAGGATCAATTAGGATGAACTCCCACTCAACTTTTGATCTTTACAGGTGGATTCATATGATGATGATGGTTTCCCAAGTGAGCCAAATACACAGACTCAAAATACAACAGATGTTTGCCAAGTCAGGACACTCAAGTTATTATTAGCTCTAATTAGCGTTTCTGCAAACTATAATATTCTTAAAACTGCAGCTGACAGGCCCTGAAAAAGGCATGAGATTATTTCCTGACTTTGATAACATGAAAGAAAAATCAAAGAAACTTCCAATCTGTTCTGCACAAGGGAATGACCCAGTGATCTGTGCAAGTTGAGGGGCAAATGCATCAGCAGCAACTGAAAAGCAAGTTTTAATTTATAGATCCAAATGGTCATTACAGCGATGAACAAAATCCAGCTGTACTGTGCATGAACTTGATCAATTATGAGCAAGGAAAAAAAGAGTGAAAATGATGTAAGGAAAGGGGAGGAAAAGAATCACTGATGTGAATGGCACAGAATATCTTCAAGGATTATATCATTACTGTGGATTCATTAAAATCAGAAAATCACTTGCATATTCTAATTAAGTCGATCCATGTTTTGCTTATCTGATTTTGCTCTTCCATATTTAAAATATGTATTTTTAATATATGCACTGATGTTAAGTGCCCCTTTGGAAGCAAGAAAGGGAAATATTTTCTCATCCCTGGTCTACAATACTATGAGTTTAGGTCAAATTTAGCAGCATTAGATCGATTTAACCCTGCACCCGTCCACATGACGAAGCCATTTTTGTCGACGTAAAGGGCTCTTAAAATCAATTTCGGTACTCCTCCCCGACGAGGGGATTAGCTCTGAAATCGACCTTGCTGGGTCGAATTTGGGGTAGTGTGAATGCAATTCAATGGTATTGGCCTCCGGGAGCTATCCCAGAGTGCTCCATTGTGACCGCTCTGGACAGCACTCTCAACTCCGATGCACTGGCTAGGTAGACAGGAAAAGTCCTGCGAACTTTTGAATTTTATTTCCTGTTTGGCCAGCGTGGTGAATTGATCAGCACAAGTGACCATGCAGAGCTCATCAGCACAGGTGACCGTGCAGTCCCAGAATCGCAAAAGAGCTCCAGCATGGACTGAACGGGAGGTACTGGATCTGATCATTGTTTGGGGAGACAAATCCGTGCTATCAGAACTCTGTTCCAAAAGACGAAATGCCCAAATATTTGAAAAAATCTCCAAGGGCATGAAGGACAGAGGCTATAACAGGGACCCGCAGCAGTGCCGCGTGAAACTTAAGGAGCTCAGGCAAGCCTACCAAAGAACCAGAGAGGAAAACAGCCGCTCCGGGTCAGAGCCCCTGACATGCCGCTTCTATGATGAGCTGCATGCCATTCTAGGGGGTGCCTCTACAACTACCCCACCCCTGTGCATGGACTCTGCCAATGGATTCTCATGCAACAGGGATGCGGATTTTGGGGACGAGGAAGATGACGATGATGAGGACGTTGAAGATAGCGCACAGCATGCAAGTGGAGAAAACGTTTTCCCCGACAGCCAGGAACTGTTTATCACCCTGGACCCAGTACCCTCCCAACCCCCGCAAGGCGGGCTCACGGACCTTGAAGGTGGAGAAGAGACCTCTGGTGAGTGTACCTTTGTAAATATTGTACATGGTTTAAAAGCAAGCGTGTTTAATGATTAATTTGCCCTGAAGACTTGGGATGCATTCACAGCCAGTACAGCTACTGGAAAAGTCTGTTAATGTCTATGGGGATGGAACGTAAATCCTCCAGTGACATCTCAATGAAGCTCTCCTGGATGTACTCCCAAAGCCTTTGCAAAAGGTTTCTGGGGAGGGCAGCTTTATTCCGTCCTCCATGGTAGGACACTTTACCATGCCAGGCCAGTAGCACGTAGTCTGGAATCATTGCATAACAAAGCCTGGCAGCGTATGGTCCCGGTGTTTGCTGGCATTCAAGCAACATCCATTCTTTATCTCTCTGTGTTATCCTCAGGAGAGTGATATCATTCATGGTCACCTGGTTGAAATAGGGGAATTTTATTAAAGGGACATTCAGAGGTGGCCGTTCCTGCTGGACTGTTTGCCTGTGGCTGAACAGAAATCATCCCCGCTGTGTGCCACGCGGTGGGGGGAGGCGTGAAGCAATCATCCCAGAGAATAGGGTGTGAGTGTGTGGGGGGAGGGTTTAGTTGGGTTTGTGCTGCATGTTAACCCAAAAACCGCAGCCCCTCCTTTTAAATGGCAAACCCATTTTAAATGGTCAATCCAACGGGTGCTTGGTATGGGAAAGGGGGCGCTGCTGTTTGAAACCATGTAATGTTAACAGCTTGGTTCACCGTGAAAGAGTCTACCCATTGTTCTCTAAAATGTGTCTTTTTAAATACTACTCTCCTTTTTTTCCCTCCCGCAGCTGCAAATGTTTCAAAACTCCCCGTATCATCTGTGTCTCAGAGGCTAGCGAAGATTAGAAGGCGAGAAAAAACACACTCGCGATGAAATGTTCTCTGAGCTCATGCAGTCCTCCCACACTGAAAGAGCCCAGCAGAATGCATGGAGGCAGACACTGTCAGAGTGCAGGAAAGCACTAAATGAACGCGAGGACATGTGGCGGGATCAAGATGATAGGTGGCGTGAGTGTGATGAGAGGAGGCAGGATGCAATGCTCAGGCTACTAGAAGATCAAACTGATATTCTCCAGCATATTGTTGAGGTGCAGGAAAGGCAGCAGGAGCACAAACTGCCGCTGCAGCCCCTGTGTAATGAACCGCCCTCCTCCCCAAGTTCCATAGCCTCCTCACCCAGATGCCCAAGAACGCGGTGGGGAGGCCTCCGGACACCCAGCCACTCCACCCCAGAGGACTGCCCAAGCAACAAAAGGCTAGCATTCAATAAGTTTTGAAGTGCAATGTGGACTTGTCCTTCCCTCCTCCCTTCCTCCATCACCCCACCCGGTGCTTCCCTCCTCCCCCACCCCTCCTGAGCTACCTTGGCAGTTATCCCCCCATTTGTGTGATGAAGTAATATAGAATGCATGAATTTGAAACAACAATGACTTTATTGCCTCTGCAAGCAGAGATCAAAGGGGGGAGGGGAGGGCGGTTAGTTTACAGGGAAGTAGAAGGGGGCAGGTTTTCATCAAGGAGAAACAAACAGAACTTTCACACCGTAACCTGGCCAGTCGTGAATAGGGTGACCAGACAGCAAGTGTGAAAAATCGGGACGGGGGTGGGGGGTAATAGGAGCCTATATAAGAAAAAGACCCAAAAATCGGGACTATCCCTATAAAATCAGGACATCTGGTCACCCTAGTCGTGAAACTGGTTTTCAAAGCTTCTCTGATGCACAGCGCCCCCTGTTGTGCTCTTCTAACCACCCTGGTGTCTGGCTGCGTGACCTCCCACCCTGCCATAAACGTCTCCCCCTTACTCTCACAGATATTGTGGAGCACACAGCAAGCAGTAATAACGATGGGAATATTGGTTTGTCTGAGGTCTAACCGAGTCAGTAAACTGCGCCAGAGGGCTTTTAAACATCCAAATGCACATTCTACCACCATTCTGCACTTGCTCAGCCTATAGTTGAACAGCTCCTGACTACTGTCCAGGATGCCTGTGTATGGCTTCATGAGCCATGGCATTAAGGGGTAGGCTGGGTCCCCAAGGATAATTATAGGCATTTCAATATCCTCAACGATTATTTTCTGGTCTGGAAAGTAAGTCCCTTGCTGCAGCCGTTCACACAGACCAGAGTTCCTAAAGACGCGAGCGTCATGTACCTTTCCCGGCCATCCCATGTTGATGTTGGTGAAACGTCCCTTGTGATCCACCAGTGCTTGCAGCAGCATTGAAAAGTACCCCTTTCGGTTTATGTATTGGCTGTCTTGGTGCTCCGGTCCCAAGATAGGGATATGCGTTTCGTCTATCGCCCCACCACAGTTGTGGAATCCCATTGCAGCAAAGCCATCCACTATGACCTGCACATTTCCCAGAGTCACTACCCTTGATAGCAGCAGCTCAGTGATCACGTTGGCTACTTGGATCACAGCAGCCCCCACAGTAGATTTGCCCACTCCAAATTGATTCCCGACTGACTGGTGGCTGTCTGGCACTTCAAGCTTCCACAGGGCTATCGCCACTCGCTTGTGAACTGTGAGGGCTACTCTCATCTTGGTATTCTTGTGCTTCAGAGCAGGGGAAAGCAAGTCACAAAGTTCTATGAAAGTGGCCTTACGCATGCGAAAGTTTCGCAGCCACTGGGAATCATCCCAGACCTGCAACACTATGCGGTCCCACCAGTCTGTGCTTGTTTCCCGGGCCCAGAATCTGCGTTCCATGGCATGAACCTGCCCCATTATCACCATGATGTCCAAATTGTCAGGGCCCGTGCTTTGAGAGAAGTCTGTGTCCATGTCCTCATCACTCTCGTCACCGCGCTGCCCTCGCCTCCTTTTGCAGGTTCTGGTGCTGCATATACTGCAGGATAATGCGCATGGTGTTTACAGTGCTCATAACTGCTATGGAGATCTGAGTGGGCTCCATGCTTGCCATGGTATGGCATGTGTGTGGAAAAAAGGCGCAAAACGATTCTCAGCCGTTGCTCTCACTGAGGGAGGCGGGCCTGATGACATGTACCCAGAACCACCCACGAGAATGTTTTTGCCCCATCAGGCATTGGGAGCTCAACCCAGAATTCCAATGGGCAGCGGAGACTGTGGGAACTGTGGGATAGCTACCACAGTGCAACGCTCCGAAAGTCGACGCTAGCCTCGGTACTGTGGACGCACTCCGCTGACTTAATGCACTTAGTGGGGGGACAAACAATCGACTGTATCAAATCGATTTCTAAAAAATTGACTTCTATTAAATCGACCTAATTTCATAGTGTAGACATACCCTCAGTCTTTTCACTTTCCATTGAACACCTGTATATGGCTTATTATAGGGTCATTCATGTTGATTTTAGTTCATGAAAAAAGGTATGTCAATTTTGCCAATTACGTGCATAAGATATATGATACAGTAGGTTATACATATTTTATTTGCATGAGTTCAAGACTGCTGCATTGTGCAGTTGATCACACATTTGTATTGGGACCTGCAATCTAGCAACTTTTGATGTCTCTGCAGCTCACAGCCCTATTGTATATAGGTATTTATATGATCCTGATCACAACAGTATCTATGTCTCTCACACCTAGGGCTGATTGGCAACCAAGAATTATGTTTTGCAAAAACAAATGAATGGTTTTGAGATTTGTTTTCATTCCACACTGGAACAAAAGGAAAAACTTACAAGTTCTAGCATAAAAAATAGAGATGCCCTCATCCCCCCTTGTATAACAACCAATATTTCAGTGGTCAGGGCACTTGCCTGAGACATGGAATACCAGGTTCAAGTCCCTGCTTTGCCTGTTTCAGAGTTGGGACTTGAATCTGGGTCTCCCACATAAAAGGTGAGTCCCTAATCAACAGGCTATTGGCCATTACTGCCCCGGGTGGGGTTCCCAGATATTCCATCTTAGACCCAAGAAAACTTCCTAACAACATTTTTGTCAAAACTGATACATTTCTAGGGAAAAAATTCAGTTTTGTACTTTCCAACAAAAATTGGTTGAAAATTCCTAACCAGCTTCACTCACTGCGTAGTCTTTAATATATTGATCCTCACCATACCCTCATGAGGTAGGGCAGTGATGTTATCTCCACTTTGCAAATGGGGAAATGACACATGGAGGGGCTAAATTACTTGCCCAAAGTGACACACAGGAAGCCTGTAGCAGAGCAGGGAATTAAATCCAGGTCTCCTAAAACTCCGGCCAGTGTCCTAAGTCCAGGAGGGCAGGGAAAGAAAGAAGGCCTCTCCACCCTCTCTAATTGTCTTCCATCCTGCTATCTCACTGGTTTCCACCTTCATCTCCTTCTATTCTACACTGCTGTTCTTCCCCAATAATACCCTGTCCATCCCACCAACCCTTTTTATCAGCTGCCTTTACTTCTGTTCCATACTGCGTGCTGAAGTGATCTTCACAGGGGGAGGTATGATTTCAGCTTTGCCTAGAAGAAGCCATTTAAAAAAAACCTGCACTATTCCAGGTGAGTGCTAACAAATTATTAGCCTGACAACTCTAAAATTTGTTAATATTAATTAGCAAGGCAGAGATTCTTGTAATGAGGTGCATAATATGTCTGTGGTGTAAAATACAATTTCTAACACACAGGTTGCCTTCTGCAGCCTACTATACATGTAGTAGATTGTTTATGTCCCTGGGTGGGTTTTCTGCCTAAAAACTGCATTTAGGAATGAAGTAAATCAGTTTTAGAAACATCTGAGTACTCTTTGAAACCAGCAGCCACGCATCAAAGTGGCTATCAGAAAAGGAAACGGGATGATCAACCATGGAGCAAGTTTCTGATAATTATCTGTGCAAATATACATCGCCTCAATAAGTTAATATGGTATCTGATGACAGGTAGTGTGGCCTTCGGGAAGGGCACTGGACTTTGATTCAGGAGACTTGGGTTCTATGCCTAGCTGGCCTGACTGAATGATCTTGGCCAAATCATTTCATCACTCTGTGCATTAGTTTCCCCATATTCCAATAGAAGTAATTATACTGACTTTTTTTTATAAAGTATTTTGAGATCTACAGCTGAAAAGCATTATACAAGAGCTAAGTATTATCATCTCTCTGTGTGTAGGGCTTTCTGCCTGCTTTACTGCAGGGTATCTAAAATATACCAGTTTTGGTGCAGTGAGTTACCTCTGCTCAACAAAGCCACCACAGTTCAGCCTACATACGAGCAACTCTCTATATTTAACCATTTTTACAGCTATCATCCTTCCCTGTCATAGAAAAAAAAATTAAAAGGAGGCTGTAAACCTATCTAGTGACTGGAAAACCATATCAACCCCATTCTCTCTCACTGAGCTCTACCTCCTTATGTACTCACATCTGCATCCAATTCAAAATTGCCCTGGTAATTTTTAAGCCTCTCTGAACGTATGCCTGGCTAACACCTCTTGGATCCATCTACCTAGTACTCTCCCTGTGCACTCTGCTCCTTCATTCTTGTCTTCCTTCCCTCCCCCTCTCCCCCCCCAGCTGAGGATTTCGCTTCACTTGTGCTCCTCTCTTGAGCCACCAAGCCATCTTTAATTTTCACTATAAAACCTCCCTGCTTTGAACAAACTTGGCCACTGGACAGTGCAATTTACTGAAAATAGCTGGAAGTACGAACAACATCTATTTGGCAGGAAATATCATCATAGAATAGCTAGCTGGGAGCAATTATTCCCTCGATGAAGAATGAACGGGAGACTTAATAGGATATGCCTTTAACACTTTGGCTATAGGCCGATAAAATCCATACCATGCTTGTTGCAGTTGTATTAACACAGGTGCTATTTTATTTAAATGGTGCTATTTTATTTTGCAGATGCATCGTGTTAAATTTCTCAGTTTACACATGTACTGATGGATTTACATACATAAGATTTCTTGTAGGAATTAGATTAAAAGTCACCCATAACTTAGCACGTTGGGTATTATAAAGTCCATGCTCAGTTTCCTGCCTTCCATTAAAAGTGCATTGGTTTCCATTTTAAAGCTATATGTGGAGCCACAAGAGAGATTTCCATGCTATATGTTTCCACCAGCTGCAGTCTATGGTAGGTTAGCAACATCAGAACAAGAAATAGAGATGTTGGCATTGCTAGACAACCACTTGTCTTTTTAACCCTACCAGTTCCTGACCCAAGCTATAAGAGGGAAGAGGAGAATTTATTGCCTGTCCTCAGAAACCTCTTCAGATGTATTTATTTTTGTTGCTTTTTGTTTTTAATAAAGAAATACACTCACGCTTGATTCACACTTCACATTTAGGGTTTACAAATAAAAAAGGGAGCAGAAGGAGAAGGTGGGTTTACGAGAACTATGACTAATTTGATATTTTATTTCAAATGACTTTGTCCCCCTTAAATATTTTCCTGCAATAAGGTGAAGCTAAACACAATAGCGTTATACTAGTGCATGAGAACTGTAAGTCATGCAAACAAAATTAGGTTTAAACATTTCTTTAAACTTTAGTAGTTTTTGGTGGTGTTAACACACAGGCAGGACTTTTTTTTTAAAAAAAATGATTTTTTTAAACTCGATAATGCCTCTTTGAAATCCACCTGCATTTTCGATAAGCCTACTAGCTGATGGTGAAGTGTGATTAGTACAGTGCTGCTAGTAGCTTTTGTATTAGATAATCTACAAGAGATACTTCCTCTGAAAGGGGGCAAAATCATAAATAATCAGCAATTTCCATGCTCTGTTATGCTATATCTCTCTGTAGTCCATGCAAAACAATAGTGTGTTAATGTAATATTAAGGCTAATAAATCAAGTACTCAAAAGGGGGGAAATGCATAATTGTACTTGAAAGTCCAACCATAAAACCTCACCCTTGACCCAATTCATTGTTGCCCTGTACCTGGTATAGTCATTGACACCTGTATAAAGTGAGTGTAAATACTATCAAACAAGAAAGAAGGTCTTATGCACACAGTTGGCATGGCCTAAACGATATAAGTGTGTGGCAATGATGAATCAGGTCCATTGTGTTTATAAAATGTGATCTCTCTTTCTATCTTATATGTATTTATATTGACTGAACAGAAAACACTTGACATTAAAGTTAGCTATGTATGTGTCCTCATTGTTTTACATAGTAAGCCAAGAAAAGGAATCTAAAGGAAAACCCTGCTGTGTACTCAAGAGGAAAATACAAATAATAACTTGCTGAAAGTTGTCCAGAATAGCATTCCTTTTCCATTTCCTCAGAAGCTCCATGATAAATAGATTTGCCTGAATTAAGGTGTCTTGTACCATTGCAATCAGACATGCCAAAGACATGGAGTTTGATCTCTGACTTCTAAAGAGTAAGCAACATGAAGGTGGGTTTTTTGAGGGGGAGGGGTTTTTAAACGCAGAGAGAGAGAGAGAGAGAGAGATATGAAAAGCAATGCCATGGGAGGCTAAAATGATTTTACGATAATATAGTCCAAACACATACCCTTTATAAAAGGAAAATCAGGGCAGGAGGGATGGTTTTATTAGCTCAAATTTAATAAAAAAAAAGGAAAAGCATTTTTAGTGTTTTCACTGTACTGTGTTATGTTGATATCATCACAGACAGATAATTTTTGTATCTCATAAAGATCTGATTTGAAACAAAGGTAATTAACAAAGCTTTTTTTTAGAAAAAATATCCCATTTGGCTTTGCATTTTATACGGTACATCCAATTCTAACATTGGCCTCCATATGAACAACAAGGATTTCCATACAGCATATGCATCTCACAGTATTTTCTACTCAATATTTTGTATTCAGTTGTAATACATAAAAGCATGCAGTACCATCCACAAGGATAAGAGATAGGATTTCCCTCCCCACCAGCTCTAAGTACTGTCACTACACCAATTGACCAGAAGCTTCATTTCTGTGGGTTAGATTCATTTGCCTCTTTCAATCAGATCGAGACCAGAGTTTGGATAGTAGAGAAGATGAAACAATTGTCTAATCACGTTTGGCAAATCCTATATTTTAGCCACAGCTGTAAGAAGGGCTGTGGTACATCTGAAGTCTCTGGCTAAATGAAGGAATAGATCAGGTACTGCAAATAAACACAATTCTTTTGGACAATATTCACAATCCCCTTCTTATTCATTCTTGTGA
>NW_020664500.1:379657-394397 GCF_002925995.2 Terrapene triunguis
GGGATCTCCCCCTCCCTCCCAGGTAGCAGCAGCGGAGGTGAGCTAGGGCGGCCCGCGGCACATTTTTAGGGGCGGCATTCTGGCGCCAGCCATGCCGCCCCTAAAAATGTGCCGCCCCAAGCACCAGCTTGTTTGGCTGGTGCCTAGAGCCGGCCCTGCTTCCAGACAAGATCTCCTCCGTCTGTACAGCAGCACTGCTGGACGACAGGGCTGGAGGAGGTACAGCCGCGGTGAAGGAGCTGCCAGTGTGGGGCTGCCCAGTGGCCCCATGTTCTGCTCCTTTCCCTGCTGCGGTTCCCGGGAGACCCAGTCTCCCAGGAACTGCAGCAGGGAAAGAAGAACCACCCCCAGCCCTGCTCCCTGCCCTTCCATGGAGCTGCGTCTCCTTCAGCTCCATCTATGCAGCAGCAGCCCCGCTGGAGGACAAGGCTGGTGGGGTGGGGCTGGGAGTGGTACAGCCACCAGAGGAGCTGTCAGCGTTCTGCTCCTTTCCCTGTTGAGGTTCCCGGGAGAGCCATGAACCGCAGGGCTCTCCCAGTAACCACAGCAGGGAAAGGAGCAGAACATGGGGCCACCGGGTAGCCCCATGCTGGCAGCTCCTCCAGTGCAGCTGTACCAACCCCAGCCCTGTACTCCGGCGGGCCTGCTGTACAGACGGAGAAGACCCTGCATGGAAAGGCTAAGGCAGTACAGCCGCACCGGAGGAACTGAGGGCATGTTCTGCTTCTTTTGCCGCTGCGGTTCTGAAGTCTCCAGCACAGTGGGAGGAGGACAGAGGCCCCCCCCCGCTCCAGATAAGGGGGTGGATCATGGGGAGGGGACGGGGAGACTGTGGGGGCCCCGGGCAGGGGGCGGAGCAGGGAGGAGTCACATGGAGGGTCATGTGAGGAGGTCACGTGCCTCCCCCCCATTATCTGCTGCCCCCCCACCCCGTACTGGTAAGAAATGGATTCCACTTGCACCACTGACGAGCAATACAACTTTGGGGTGGGTTCTCTGTCACCAAAACACATGGTGAAATGCAGCCTCAACTCAGAATCTCTGGGTCAGATTGTTTGACTAGGGCTTACATTCGTTTGTTGCATATTTGTAGTTCATGGAACCAGACGAAGGAAATGGAAGTTGCTGAGCCACCTCATCTCCCCAGGCACCTAGCCCTTCAGAAGAAGCGCTCAGTACTTTTCAGGATGCGGTACTGGAGGAAAGATGAAAGTGAAATTTTTGTTTGTGCCCAATGCTTAGAAAAATCAGCTGTGTACTCGTGACTTGTTTCCTCAGTCAGTCCCCCATCCTCCCCTTGCACTTTGAGAGAAAACTCATCATATTGAGATTGGATTTATTTTGCTTGAGCCAACTCATTCTGGCAAGATTTTATCTTTCAGCCCCCATCATCCCATATAAATGCTGAATGCTCACATCTCCCACGGCAGAGTACAACCCAGACCTCAAACAGACATCTTAGAAAATTAGATAAAAACACATTTGCATCTGGAAACAGGGCAAGCAGAATCAATTCTGCATAGATCATGTTTATTAGACACAGGGAAACTAAGAGCCTGTGGGTTTAATCTGTGAAATTATGCACGCTTGAACATGCATCTCAGATAGTAAAATTACTGTGTTGGAGTGCATAGCAAGAGAACGTTGATGTGCAAACTTTCAATGATTGTGCTCAGCTCTTCTTCCCTGGTATCCATACTAAATAGATGCTAAATCTTTCAGATTAGGGTGAAGAATCCATCATTTTTATGCATTAGATTAATTTGCAGTAAAGTATTTAGAGCACCGCAATATATCTCAGGACATCTCTAGTAGGGTTCCAGATTTATTTTTGTAAAGGCAAATATCCAAGATTGATAGGTGTGATGGGAAGGGTTTCTAATAAAATTACTTCTCTGCTGGATTTAAAGTTTCTCTTTCTGTAGAGAAGCAAGAGTGAAAATCTTCTCCCCCCCAAATCAAGACTGTAATCGCAAGGAGCCCTTCCTATCAAGGTGCTCAAAATGTGGGGTGAAATCCTGGCCCCACTGAAGCCATTGAGAGTTTTCCCATTAACTTTAAGAGGGCCAGGATTTCACCTTTGGTGTTTAAACTGATCTAGGCGAGGTCTACCACTACACAGAATCTATGTTGGCCTCCTAATGTAGACCCACTGTATTCTAATACAAGGAGGTTGTCGGCAGATGTAGGAACTTCACCTTCCCAGACAACGTTACCTATGCCGACAGAAGCACTCTGCCGGTGTAGATGTGTAAACACTGGAGGTTTTGTTAGCATAGCTATGTCCCTGAGGGAGGTTGTTTTTTCATAACTTGGACCGATATAAGGTAAGTGTAAGGTTTAAGTGTTAAATGTCATTTATTGGACTATGTGGTTGGTCTGGTTAAATCTTGCAGTTTGTGAGAGAGAGTCTCCTAAACACCAAGAATAGTTTTCCTTAAAAATAAATTTCCCTTTTGATTTGAAGAGTGGATTTGGATGGTAATTACAAGCTGCCTTTTAAAAAAAATTCTCTTGCCAAGTAGTTGCTGCAGCTGCAGCAACACTTTGGAAAAAAAACAATCTTCAAATACGGGGAGGAATTTGGGCTACATTATGCCCCAGACTCACTGGTATATTTGTCCTAGGTTGCATACTGAATGCGGGGACCTTTTCAAGCTGTGGTACCTGGAAGCCCATACACGTGGATGCTGGATCAATTAAAAAAAAAAGCTAATCTTCATCACAAGTGAAAATCCACTGCTGTGTATAACAAGGTGGAATGGGGACTTTCATGAAGTCCTACAGATAGAGTTGGTAAAGCATCAAAAACAGATCTCCACCTCCCCACCCCCCAATGGAAAGGATTTCTCTACAAAACAAATATTTTCAGGGAAAATGTCAATTTATTACAAATTGTAAGTTTTCATCTAAACACTTTTTAATATAAATAATTGCTAACTATCCTCATTAGCCCTTTAATCTAGCTCTCAAATTGATTGGCAGGTGGCATGATAAAAGAGAGTCTTGAGGAGAGGGTAATTACCCTTGCAGGTCAGTTGATGGAGGATTCTTCTTTACATAAGGCAAAGCAAATTGAAAGATTCGGATGTTTGTGCAAAAAGTTGACAAATGGACAGAAAAGGCATCTTTGTCTCAGGAGACGGAAGTGTTGATGAGGGGGGATGAGACATGATAAGAGACAAGAGTGGAGAAGAAGGGAGGGTGAAATGTAAATAACCTTGCAACTCCACTTTGGTGACAGGGGAAAAGGAAGAAAGGGTGTTGAACCAAGGGGAGGCCAGAGAGAAGTCACAGGAGACCTGGCTGATCTGTTATTTGTGAAAAGCCCACACAGTGGGAGAGCATACTGCAATTTAAGCCCCCTGAATATAAAAGGCAATACATCCTCGTTCTTAGTGGGAGCCAAAGTCATTCAACTGAAAGATGCCAAAAAATCAAGATCTACAGTGAACAAGTGAAGTTGCTGAATTCCAAATGGACTACAAAAATGAGAGTTAACAGGGCAGTAAATTCAAAGCAAGGGTCTGATAATTTCTTATAGATGGGCAGCTGCTTTGAGATACAGAGCAGAACTGACTCAGCAAATGAAGTGAAAGGTAAATACAGTGATGCATCAAACTAGTTTAAAAAGGAACCCCACAGATTGGCAGAATTAAAAACCTATGCAGTTTTAATTTTGTATTGATATTTTTTAAAGTTTTTTTTAAAGGCAACATTGGCATTTTGAGATGTTTTTTAATGTTAAAATTCCACTTGATACTGAATGATCATGTTGTGAAAAGTGCATTGGGACAATATTTTCCTATGCCCCATGAAATTTCACTCGAAAAAAAAAAAGCGATCAACATTATCACACTATCCTAGTAAGAATCCTTAACGCGGGGCCTTTCCCATAAAAACAAAGAATCAAAACTGAAATCTGTACAAATCCACCTTCATGGTTAGACCCTAGAAAAGACAGTAAGAAACTGAAGGAAAGAAGGAGGGCAAATTAATGGATCAATAATTGTGGAGTAATGGAAAAACTCATTTAGCATGTTCTTTTAAGTAAGACAATGACAAAATCATTTTCAATGCAAATGGAAAGATTCTGGAATCCAATGATGAAATAAAGGTATCAATTAGGGGAAAAGCAATGACAGGGAAAAGCAGTGAGACTCGTTTAAAAGGTGGAATTGAAAGGGATCACCCATGCAAGATGTTTAATTAACTTCTTTTATTAAGCAAATTGGTCACAGCAACTATAGGTCTTATCCCCACCGGCACTATAAGTTCTATGATATTAAGCAATCCTGTGCTAGGAAAACAAGTTGCTACTCCCACTGCTGTGGCAACTGGTGCTAAGTGTCAATGGAAAGCAGTTCAACCCATACACTGTATGGTGTCACTTGTATTTCAGCCTTAGAAACAGTAAAACTTGGGTACTTGTACACGAGTGCTCTACAGAACAGATGTTCTGTATATATGTAGATAGATAAGGTGCCAGGAGATGACACTTGAGTATGCAGTGCTGTTCATAGGACCAACAGAAGCGGTTACGGCTGTTGCAAATGGTTTCCAGTGTGCAGCTTTTTTAGAAGCACTAATGCTAGCAAGGACATTGCTGTCCATGCCCCTCCAACTACAGGACGTGTTGAAGACAACTGAGATCTCCCCAATATGTCAGGCCATTCAGCAGATGTGGGAGGAGGAGAGCGGGGTGGCGGGGGTAATGCAAGGAGTAGGTAGTATATCAGCATAGACAGAAGGGGGATCTAATTAAGAATGAGGCTAGCCATCTTGGAGGAGCTGCAGATTCCACTCCAGGAGGAATTTATGAAGTGTGCTGCCTCTGCTGGAAGGGATGACAGAGGATCTCAATAGTAGGAGCCGTTACTTCCTGGCCGGTTGTAACTTAAAATGGCAACTGTACTGTAGCACTGTGAGCCCTTTTACGTTAGGGCAGCGCATCACAACAAAGGAAGTTATGATTATTAGTACAGAGAACCATTTTAATTATGGCTAGGCTAGTGCTGGAAGGAGAATGTAGTAGTGTAGCAGAAGTAACAGAGCTGATTCAGTTTTGCGAAAGCTTCCAAAAAATCACCGAGGCTTAAGTACATTATCAACATTTGATATTGGCTCTGTAAAAATGTGGAACGTTCAGTTCCTCTCTGGGGGACCAGCCACCTGAGCACTTCTGCCTCTAATGACAGAGGGCTATAGATAAGCCCAGAAGATGGGTTTGGAAGGAGGCCAGATAGCCACCTCTCCCACATCCGGCAGCTTTTCTTCAGGGTAAGTCAGGGATGAGAAAGGAAGAAGGTGACAGTCATCTTCCTCCCCTCTCTGTGTGATGGCAACAGAGGCAGCAATAGGACCTTTGATACTTGTGATGGGACCTTTGTCAAACTCTTTGCTAGACACCCCCACTACTACTGAATTCAAGCCCCGTTCACTATCAGAGAGTATAGGAAATTCGAGATAAAGAAACAGTTAGGGCTAAAAGACTGCCCGACACGTCACGTCTTGCCATGCAATGAATGAAAGGTAAAGGGAGGAGTCATAGGAAAGAGGATCTTTACAGGAGGAAACCAAGGCCAGCAGGGCAGTACTGCTCTTAGGAAATGTGGACGGCAGCAGGGCCCATGTTGACACCTCCTCTAGGTCTCCTCTGACACTGAGCAGAAGAAAGAAGATGGCCATTATGTTTGATTTCAGGTCCTTTCCATGGATGGGAAAAGTTAATAATTTTGCATGTTGGATTTGTTTTAGCTGAACCAAGTCTCCCAACCCTAGTGAATAATGGTTGAAGAAGAGAAGCACTGTTTTGCATTTTTATCAGCAGGTATATTATACAGAAAGCAAAGAAACACAAATATACCTAACCTCTCTGGCCTCCTAGTGGATCAGTGGGCTTGTCTTCCCTTGTCTCACTGCAGGCAGTTTTGTACTGGTGATAAAATCTCCATATCTATATGTTAGTGTGTATACACGGTTTCTTGAGTCTGAGCCAGTATCATGTTTGCAGGCTCAACAATCACTTAAAAATATTACTGACTTCTGCCAGGAAATGCACGATAAAAATATGGCTAAACTTAAATCCCATCCTGAATTCCTGTGGAAGAGTAATTGAGAAAAAGAGAAACTGTTTTTTTATAACACGAGTGGGAGTTTGAGCTTTGTAAATATAACAGCTAATTGTAAAAATTAAAAATTTACATCCAAATATCTTAAGTTGGGCAGAGCTGAAACGTGAAACATTCAAAACTGTCATTAAACAAATAATCGCTGTCTGTATTCCTCTCCCCATTTATATTGTTATAGATTATATTCCCGATATTACAGACTAACTAGATACAGGAAACATTGCCATAAGATTTACCCCAAATATGGATAATAATAGTTCCATTATATTTTGTTTAGACAAATATAAAATACATATAAAATAATTTGCCTGTTATTCATATTTACGGTAAAGCCATTGGTTTTCATGGCACTATCCAGAGGTAAAATATACATTAATTGTTGTTAAGATTGCCGAACACATCCCATTATAAGACCTTGTTTTCAGTTGCTCGTAATTTTGCCAAACTGACTGTTCGGGCTGAAAATTTCCATGCCCGGTGTCTGCCTCAGGCTAAATCTATATCGAAAGAGTCTTTCCTGTGTTCTCAATGCTCTCACTTCTGGTAACCTGGCTGCCTGAAGGAAGAAGAAACTGCCTGAATGGAACACAGAGGGATGAGGAACAGGGTGGGGAGCTGGCAGAGGCTGCATAGGCAGAGCATGGGGGGAGGTGGATAGGAACAGAGAAGTGGAGGTAGGCCAGACTGGAGAAGAGGGGACCAGACACAGATGGGGGCACAATGGCTTATCACCACTAAAGCACACTCCCCTCCAGAACCTGGAATTGAACCCAGGAGTGTAAAGTCTTTACATTCCTCAGCTGTAAGCAAAGAGCCATGAAACCCACTAGCAAGGTATATATGTCTCCCTCCCGCCCACTACTCTTCCAGCTCAAGCAGTAGCTGTCTGTGCTGTGGATCTAAAGGTCCAAACCCCACTGATGATCCAAACTGGGGGTCAAAGTGGTGCCACATGCATAGATGGATTAGGGGTTTGTGGAGCCCTGGGCCAGAGCAAGCGGGGACTCCTCCCCACCTCTTCTACCTGCAGTCCCTGCCTCCTGGCACACCTGCTGGGGAGCTGGGTCAGGGCACAGGGGCTTGCCCCATTTGGCCTGCCCAGTGCTTCTGTGCAGGGCGGGCAGAGTGGATCAGGACACGGGGGCACCCAATTTTCATGGGCTAATCTGCCACTGGCCACATGAGAGAATTTAAAAAAAAAAATGATAAGAGGAAATTTTATCCAAAATACTGACATTAAAAGAACATTAAGGTTGCAAAGCCAAGCACTCAAAGTTAAGAAATGCCAGAACTGAATAACTACCCATTTATTGAATGAGGCAGGGGTTTTGTGGAAAACATAGTATGTGATCTTGTAATTAATTACTGTATACATAAGGGGTCCAAATTAAGGTTGCACAGGCATCCTTAATTCAGGCATTTGCGAACTAACATTCTTTTAAGGTAGTGGTTTTGGATGCAATATTATACACTTATAATAACTGGACAAGTAATTATGTACGCACTCCATATTTTCACAAGACGGATCCAGCTCTTCCTGTGCACTCTGGGATCTCTACACAGTTCTGGCAGTGCAAAGCAACCCTAACACCAGTAGGTTGGCATCTTGAGGATTCTCCCTCACTAGGGGAATCTTTGGATGGCAAAGTGTTAGTGGTTCCTCTCAGCAACTGATGGAAGGAGAGTGGCTGGAGCATCTGGAGCACATTGAGTCTTGTCAAGGGAATGGCCCTTCAAGCCTAAAGACACCAATGCTGCTACAGTTAACACCAAATAAAACTGACAGCACGTTCTTACCTACAGCAGACACTAGCTACAAGGCACGAATTGTCTTTACACTAGACTTCTGTGTTCCAGACACATTTTCTCCTTGATTATTTCTGACACCCAGGGGGGTAGGGATAGCTCAGTGGTTTGAGCATTGGCCTGCTAAACCCAGGGTTGAGAGTTCAATCCTTGAGGGGGCCATTTAGGGATCTGGGGCAAAAATCTGTTTGGGGATTGGTCCTGCTTTGCGCAAGGGGTTGGACTAGATGACCTCCTGGGGTCCCTTCCAACCCTGATATTCTATGTTTTCACGGCTATGTTTCCCACAGTAATGCAGCACCTGTCTAGTGCTGTAATATGAGGTTTTTCACTAGGCCATCCTTTCTGCATTCCCCCCAGGTCTCTCTATACCATTAACAAAAGACAATCAGGAAGACAGATATTAAACTGAGAAGCAACTGATGGATTTTACAGTGAGTAACAAATCTCAATAGTAAATACATTATTTGTAACATTTAGATTGTGGTGGAGCCTAGAGGCCAATACAGTCAAAGAGAGTCCAGGAGATGCCACAGAGGCCTGATCTGCAATGGAGGCTTGTGAGCAAAAGCATTTCATTTGATACTGCTGATGCCAAAGCTACTGGATACTTAAAGCATAACTAAGTAAAGACCATTACAGAAAGACTCTCCTTTCCAACTACAAAGCACGCATACTGCACCCAGGTTAGGCTTTTGGTTTGTTTGTCTGATGCTGACATTTAAAGCAAGATAAATCAAAAGCAGAAGAAAGTGAATGTGTTTAATTAGCTAATTAACTGCACCATTTAGTTTATTTTTAAAGGTAGTTTAACAGCACCCACCGAGGAGTAACCTCTTAAAGCACATATTTATCTAAACCTAGGAATGGACCAATTAATCTACAATAGACGGGGGATATGAATTGCTTTTGACATGCAAAATGGCAAAAGAAAATAAAAAAATGCAAAATGGCATACGTATAGTTTAATTCATGCTATTAGCAGGAAAAAATAGATTCATTCCAATCTAGTATTTCAACTGAGAAAGAGATTAGAAGGCTACTGCTCTGAAATTAGGAATAATACACTAAGTGTTCCAACTGAGTAAATTCATTTTCTGTGGGGATAAGCCTATTTTAAGTAACAAGTGTAATGGGTTATTTGATGTCCACTCATCCCCACCAAGCAATAACTTTTTGAGTAGTAGGTCTTTCTGGGGGATTTGCTGAGAAAAAAAAATCAATGGCCTGAAATAAAATTATTTCCTTGGAAATGCCCTGGGTCTTTATTGCTATTGTAGCTTTAATATATAAATAAAAGAACTAATAATAATATATTTATTGTCTTGCTTTGAAAGAATGATGACACCATGGGGAAAAACACCATGGGAAGGATGTGCTTGAGGTCTAATATTTATTGTATGGAATTCTCTTTTAGAGCAGGTTTCCACAATTCAGTTTAAGTGCTTATTTTAAATATTGCCCTCAAAGTTATACACAAAACTAAGTTTCAAGTAACAAAAAAAAAATGAAACAAAGGCTGTAACACAAATGGCCAGATAAACAAATACAAAAATGTATTTCAGCAATAAATAAACTGAAGCCAAACACTGAGGTTTTTTTTGTTTTGTTTTGTTTTTGTTTTTTTAATATTGCTGCTTTTTCATTTATAATTCAGTAGCAAACTCTTACTGTCTAATTTAAAAGGTGGCAATAAATTTAAATTGAACATCTAGGGTTAAATTCTAACCTCAGGCTCTCCAGATATACAAGAAAGTCTTTTGTGTTATGTTGCTAGATTGTTGCTGTTCACCAGACAATTTCTAACTGTTGTAAGAAACACAATGTTTTAAACAAGCTGGTGGATTTTTCCTGTGGTGCTTTCACAGATTTCACTTCCTGAAGGTGGACATTCTGATGGAAATTACACAAAAGGATGTGTAACAAAAGGTGTGAAACTAGCAGTTTAAGCAGTGTGGGAATACCACCCTGATTGTAGAGTTGGTTTGTTTTGTTTTTTAAAGAAGTTAATTTCAGCCTACCACTTTTCAGACTGCTGTTTTACTATTATGTTGGAAAGGTAAAAGAGATTTAATACCTACGTCACTCCATTCTCAGGTTAGTTTACTGAGACAGACCCAGTGCTGACAACTGCTGATACACTCACTGAAACAATAATGAAACTGGACTAATATTTAATGCAACTGCTAGGATTACAGATGTGAATATCTGTATAGTCCCTTCCCATATATCTTTATAAACCACAGGAAGATGGATGCTTACAAGTTTACCTTTGCTTTTATTTCAAAATAACTTCATTTAGAAAAGCTATTCTGCCTAAAGTGGTGTGTGCTTTGTTTTTGTTTTTTAAATCATATGAAATCCTAGCTACACCTCTACCTCGATATAACGCTGTCCTCAGGAGCCAAAAAATCTTACCGCGCTATAGGTGAAACCTAGTTATATTGAACTTGCTTTGATCCACCGGAGTGCACAGCCCCGCCCCCCTGGAGCACTGCTTTACCGTGTTATATCCAAATTCGTGTTATATCGGGTGGCTTTATATCGAGGTAGCAGTGTATTTATGCTTAATAACAACTTGACTATAACATTTTAGTTTCCCAAGCTTTTCTTAATATTAAATAGGGTGACATCTTCCTGTTTATCATAAACAGGTTTCAGATGAAACCTCCCCAAGTCTCAAGTGTCAACCCTGAGATTCCCATGATTTAGCAACATCCACACAGTCACGTGCCATTGGGATTTGTGCGTTTCTCCCACCTCATTCGCCAGTCTTGGTCATTGCTAGTTGTTCAGTACACAGGAGGCTACCTGAGGGTAGGAAACATTCCTCAGAACACAGGGTAGCACACACATTTCACCTCAAAAAGGCAACATTTCCCATGGCAACTGGTGGGATGTTGCTCTTCAGACATTATATTAACACATTACTAAACAGTGCTATTTAACACTACACCCATTCTATGAGTGATCATCTTGCACATAAATTGAGCATTATGGTTGGACTGCCATATATGGAAAAATTGGCCAGGAGATGTATAATTTTTCAATAGTACACTGCTAGCAAGAAGGCCCTCTGAAGAGGCATTATCCCTTTAATTTTCAAACCCTTCTGTGGAGATTTAGCAAAGTGGGATTCATTATTTATGTGTTTATAAATATGTACCCCTAGTATTTGGATGCAGTGACTGAAAATATTTAAAAAAATTACAACAAAACCACTGAAATCCACACTATAACAGCAATACTCACCAAGACGGATAGTAATCTGCAGCTTGACGACAACATCAACAACCCAGCTCAGGAGGGCAAAAGAAAACTTTTAAACAGACGTATTTAAAAGTCAGTGAGAGTCAAGCAGATAAAAATCTAGTGCAACACTTTGAAACTGTAACCTTTCCATTGGAGTTGTGCACAAAAAAGTGACCCTGTAAATATGATGTCAAGTGGTTGCATAGTGATTCTCTGTGCTTCATATCAGGGCTTTGACGTGTGGCTATTGGTAGTGGGAATTCTCTCAGTGGGTAATTGTTGGGAATGGAGAGAGTCAGCATGAAAGAAATGAGGGGACAATGAGAAAGTGGGCTTTTGAGTTAGTTTCTTTGTGCTTTAAAGAAAGGCCAAGACCAAAACCTACTAGGTAAGTGTCCCACTGCTCCCACACTTTGGGGTTTATATAGGTCAAACACTTGGCTATGACCCACTTCTGGTTCTGCAAAACCAAAACCCAGTTGGCTAAGTTTTGCAAAACTAAAATTGATCTCTTCTCCAGTTTGGCTCATCTCTGGCTGGTTTAAAAATAAAACCTGTGAATTATTTTATTTTTGGGACTGCAGGGGATTCAGTCAAATCAGTCATTCTTGTCAGATCACTCTTATTTCTTCTCCAGTGTCTTGTGATTAAAAGCACTGATACTGACACACATTAACAACACAATGACAAAAGTTAAGGCAAAGGCTAACAGATAGTGTCTCTCACCATAGACCATTTCATAACATTAATAATACAGAAAACAGCCATTAATATGTAATTCAATATCCAGAATGCACAGGCTGTCAAAACTAGGTAGCCAAAATCATTCTTCACGTACTTTTAAGCCTCTCGCTACCCCTGGTGCCCCAAATAGAGACTGTATCAGGCAAGGCTGTGAAACTGCTTTCCCTACAAAAGAGGGCTGGCATGTCACCAGATACTGATTCTACCAGCAATCAGTGCCAGCTCAGTGAAGCAAGATGCCTTTTCTAAGCCACTTCCATCTGGGAGAGAAGCAAATATTTAGGTTGCTAACCTGTATTCCTGGTATACGTATGCAAATATAACTGCAGATATAGATTCATCATTTGCATTACTTGAAATTTCAGGGTTATGAACAACGTAATTTTAAATATTATTTATACCCCTACCGTTGCTAGATTGAATTCATTAACAAAACCAAATCCTGCCATTTTTATTGCTTCGGAAACCATGCCTGCACTACACCAATATAAAAGATTTAGAGAAAAATACATCTTGTTAACCTGGGGTTTGAGATAGAGACATGCCTGTGAAGTGTCCAGCATCCTATTAGTATTATATAAATAAAAACAAGACCCAAGTTTTCCAAGCAACTCACGATTTTGGCTGGCAACTTGAGGCACCTAAAAAGGGGCCTGATATTCAGAAGGAGAATACTGAATACTATCTGAAGATGAGGCCCAAAGTGCCGCAAAATGGGAGTTCAAACACGGAGCCTCCTAAAGTAGTGAGTCACTTAATAAAGTAGGCCTAAACAAATCACAAAAAACCTGTGTCAAAAAAACAATAAGTCTCAACCCTTTAATATTCCTGGAGAACAAAACAGAAGTGGGGTAACTCTTTGAGCCTACGTCTACACTGCAATCAGGGAGTGTAATTGCAGTGAGTGGAGACATAGCCGAATTAGCTTCAATCTAGCTAGCTCAGATATTGGAGCAGAGAAGCTGCGGCATCATGGACTTCAGTGCAGGCTATTGAAGCCCATCCAGATAATTATCCTGGGTCCTGAGTGGGCTTGTACAACCTGCGCTGAAGCCTGTGCTGCCGTGGCTTCTTGGTACCTGAGCTAGCTTGATTAAAGCTATCTCAGGTATGTCTACACCTGCTGTAGTCACTCCTAGATTGCATACCTTTAAATATCACCCAGCTTCAAGCATCCCACAAACAACATCCACCGAGACACTCCCCACAATTCCTCCTCACTCAGTCAGCTAACCAGAGAGTCACCAGTTTCTCCTAACCAACCCCACCCAATGCTGCCAAGCTTTGTACAAACTTCCAGTTCTAATCCCACCACTGCTTGTAAATTTATAAATATGCAAATTAACTGAACTAATCTGCATAAAGTGTCACATGGAGCTGCACAAAACTTGGCAGTTATTGTAACATTGTAAAACAATATAACTTTTGCACTTCTACATCTTTCATCCAAGGCCCAAGCACTTTGCAAACACTAATTAAGCCTCATAGATTTACTACATCCTGTCAGTAGATTCATTCTTGATCAGTTCTTGTAGATAGCCTGACCATCTGTCTAAGTCTTCAATTTGCCTGTGGACAAGAGTCATAAATTTTACCCTGCTGTTCCTCAGTAAAGCTTATTTTCTGCTCATCAGCATCATAATGAAAATGCATGAAAGCCTATCATCAAAACTAGTAATTTTACCTTGGCAAAAGAGGCCATTTCCAAAAGCCAGAAAATTTAGATTTTTTAAAAGCCAGTTTAAATCTTGGACTTGCTAGATTCATAATATGTAGATTTTAAAAATATATGTAAGTGTAGTGTTGTAATAATGTTTAGTTTCTGACTCAGGCAAAAAAGTCTTAGAAATTTCTCAGTTGAGAATGTTTCTGGGTTAACTCATCTCATTGTGTCTAGAGAAAGCAACTCCTTGAGGCCCCATTCCTGCAATCAGATCTTGCAGCAGATCCTTGCACCCATGCAGAAACCCATGGTCTTTCCATGCAGATACAAGGGTGTATGTATAGGAGTTGCTTTCTCTCTCTATATAGTCCCTTGGAAGCCATTGGCCCTCTGTATAGGCACTAGCAGCTGTCCACACGGATCTAAAGCAAGTTCAGGGCTGTAGTCCTCAGTGGGCCCCTGAACATGGGATGATTATCCTCAACTGCAATATACAATTCCTGAATCAATGGACTGGATAAGATAGATAGATACTTTATGGATCACCTGGTTGCAAACATCCCTGATTTGAGGGGGAATTTTACAACTCTAAAAAGAGTCAAAGGTCCTAGCTAACTCTTCATTCTGACAAGGGTCCAGGGTCAAAATCCAGAGCTGACTTTGGGGCTCAGGTACATCTATCAGATGTTGCCATTGGTCTTCTCAAAGCAATATAATGACCTCTGTGATAATTTAGCAACAGTGAAGGGGGAAAGTTATTCTTGGTCTGAAGCCTTGAACCAACTGCCAACCAGAAGGAAATTTTCAAATTTTATAGTCACCAAAAGCAAGCATTTTCAGTGGGAATGGCAGCTGACCCTAAATCACAGTATTACACAAATGTTATGGAAAATTGTTTTCAAGGTTTTAGCTTTTAGGTTGGATCATGTAGTGCTTCTCATCTATCAAGGCTATTGTTTAAAAGTGAGATAAGAAAGTGTCTTCTTGTTGCTCAGGGAATATTGATTTTCCAGTACACTCCAACACAAATCAGTTCAAATGAATATACTGCAGTAAGCCCATCCACATACTTTTCAATGGAATCCTCTCAGACAAATATATAACACTGGTCTACAATTTTTGAGAAGTCGTCTGCTTCAGAGAT
>NW_020664500.1:399397-429928 GCF_002925995.2 Terrapene triunguis
ACTACATTTATTTCAGAAGCATTTTGGCTGTAGAGCAGTGTAATCAGAGGAAACGATTTTCAGAAATGGATGCCCAATGTGAGACTTAAAGCCATAGTTAGCTGTATTTAGATTTTCAATGGTGCTGAATACTGAGCTGATTCTACTGAAATCCGTGATAGCGATGGGTGCTCAGCACCTTTGAAACTTATTTAGATAGCTAAATAAGGATTTTGAAGCCTCACTTTAGGCATCTTTTTCTCCCCAAGCCTTAGCCAGACCTTACAATTATATATGTTTATATTATTATAAGCTGAGCTTTATATCTGTGCTTAATATTAACACTTCCCATTGTAAAACTCTGTTTTCAGTTGCGTATAACTTGGCCAAACTTTCACCATTCACTGTCTCGGGCTGAATTTTTTTCTTGCTAGTTTTCAGCCAAAATGGTTCAGCCATTTTGAGAATGAGACCAGGGAAATGTACATTGTTTTGCTCATGTTAAAAAATTCTTGAGACCTTCTTTGAATAGCTCCAGCACCTGCAAATTTTGGACCCAATTTTTTTTTTTTTTTTTAATTTGGGATGCGGGGGGAAGAGAACCTTTGTATCAGGGATGTAACTACGGCTGTCCCCAAGAAAATCTGCCTGAATTTGGCCAAGTTATAAGCCTTTGAATAAATTGCATGCTCAGTAGAGATTTCAATTTTAGCAGCTAAAATCTCTGAAGACTCATAGACTCTGATTGCTGAGCATCCCCTCATAGCTTCTATTGCTCCATACCAGGGTGGGGCTGGGTGACACCTAAGAACTGTGGAGAAATAAGCTGTCTGATTCAATTGCAGAGGGGACAAAAGCTGGATGGGGGTGGGGAGGGAAAAGGAGTGTATTGGAACAAGGAGTCTGGTGAGACAGACTAGGGAGAGAAAAATGTAACTAGGAGTTGAAGGAGGTGGGGTGACTAGGACTGGTTGGGCAAGGAACTGGGGTGGGAGACAAAGGCAGGAGAGACAGGACTGACAAGGAACTGGGGGAGAACTGGGTCTGGCTGGGCAAAATACACTGGGATAAGGAGCCAAGAAGGTGGAGGGCAGAGACAGATTCAATGAGGGTCTCAGGGAAGGAGACTGGGAACGGGGTGGGAAAAGACAGAGACAGATAGGGTGAGGCATTAGAAGGAAGAACTGTGACTGGGGAAGGAGAGATTGGGACTCAGACAGTGAGCATAGAGGGTGAGACTATGACTGGCTGGGCAAGTAGACTGAGGTTACGATGAGAAACCTGAGGAGACTGGGACTTGGTAGGCTAGATCAATGGGACTGGGACAGGTTGGAGGGGATGAGGCAGGTGTGCCTGACTTTGCAATCTTAATGCTCTTTTAACAGTGTGTGTGTGTAAAATGCATACATATTGGCCCGATATTGAAAGGTTCCGCGCACCTGCTGCTCCCATTGACTGGAGCCGGACATGTGGGCTCTCAGTACTTCTGATAATTAGGCTAATAATGTACATAATATATGGGATACAATGTACATATATAGTACACATGTAATATCATGTACATATAGGTGCATGCACAGGAATGTCTGTTCATGTGGTGTAGGATGTTTGTTGGCATTTATTTGGGTTGACTTCCATAACAATTTGCAAGCACTGTTAGATCCTTCTTACTGAAGGGCCCTATCATGTGTTTTGTAAGTTGATCTTTTCCAGCATGAGCAACTAATACGGACTGGCCTCAATCTCTCAAACATTTATGCACATGCTTGACATTAGTAGTTCCACTGATTTTGATGGGACTATAGATGAGATTAAAGTTATCTGCAGGATTTTACTGTTAAAGGTAATTAAGCAAATATCCTTGGGTTTTTTTATTATCTATATGAATGACTTAATGTGTTCAATGTAAGTGCATCCAGAAACATCAGGCCATATTTAAATCAATGGATTTGCAGGAGATTATGTCAGGTCAGAATTGGGCATATTGCGACAAGTATAGTTTTTTGAAATTGTAACACTAATATAGCGTACAGATCCACTAGTTATCGCCTATCAGTCTCTTATTTATATTTCAAGTGCTTGAGTTTTTCCATGGATTTTACATTTATATATATAAAAAAGAGCCAGGGAGCTAATTATGGGTCAAAAATAATGTGGTCGTGTAGTTCAATTCCTGTATGCTGGAAATAGATCTGTTATTTCAGACACTGAATTGCCTCCCCCAAAGAAAATCCTGTGAGGAAAAAAACCTCCGATAGGCATTCTGACTGTAGTTGGAATGCAAAGCTTCACTGCTAAGGAATCCTGTTATCAGATGCTTGAACACTGAATGAAGGTGCAGTGGGATTACTGTCAAGTTAGACTAGCAGGTGAATTCAGTTAGCTCCAATCTGAATTGAAAGGGGTCAGATTCTCTCTGTCTCAGAGACTGAAGAAATTAGGATCGGAAGAGGAGAATATGGAATGAAAACCCTAAGAATAACCAGCCTTGGGATGATTGTAGTTTGGGAATTTGTCTTAAATAAGTAAAGCCAAACCCCAAGAAGTAGGTGGTTTGGACTATACACTTAAATATACAAGGGTGGGAAC
The DNA here is from genome assembly GCF_002925995.2 of Terrapene triunguis. NCBI lineage: Eukaryota > Metazoa > Chordata > Testudines > Emydidae > Terrapene > Terrapene triunguis. The sequence continues at coordinate 401,966 of NW_020664500.1, forward strand.
TCCAGCTGTTTACTCAAAGATATACTGGTATCTCTGGAACCTGAATACACAGCCCTGATACATATGCTCAGAGGAAACCCTTCATCTATTGAGCTGCAGGAACATGAAAATAGTTTAATAGCCCACAAGATTTCAGCACAGAAAATGAAGGTAAGTATAGTTTGCAAGTCAAGTTCCTAGAGGAATTTAAGTAGGAATGTGGGCAAGACTTTCAGCTCTAGCCTTGCAGAAGATGCATGTAAGCTACTGGGTGATCCAACAGCTGGGGAAGATAAAATCCTACTCCAAATAACTGTACTGTTCCAGTTGCTTCTCTTGGGGGTTTTCTTTATTAACTTAGAAACAAAGATTAAAAAAATCACACAACGTGAACAGCCACTCAGGATCTTGTCTACAGGGCTTCATAACACAGACCTTGTCTACAGACACCTTCTCTCAAGAGGCACAACAAGCCCCATTCTTGGTCCTTCCATAGTCCTGGATCTCTCCTGCCTAAAGTCTGGAAAGCTTTCCATTAAATGGCCTGGAAGGCATGTGATTGGGGCAGGCATGTGACCTTTTAATCATAATAATATGAAAAGTTCCAGCTCTCACTCACAGAGATCCCCAATACCACATTGGAGTAGTCACCTGGCCTGACTACGATGGAAGAGTTTTCACTGAATCAGCACAACAACTTCCTGGAACACACCTGATGTTCTCCCACTCAGATCCTGAAAAGAGCTGCTTAAGAATAGTGTCATCTTTTTGAGGGGGCGGGGAGGAGGAGGAGAAAGGTAGGGAGAAGTGGGGTAGAAAATGTCTGCAAAATTGAACTTTTTCCACATGAAAATAGAAACTATTTCATGTTTAACGTTGAATCGATTCATCTTCATCCACCTGTGCATCCACACTGCCTCCTGAGAGTTGTGCTTTGGGTGCCTAGGGGCTGGACTCCCCGGTCAGACTACATCTGCCATGATGCACTACAGCGCTTCATGCAGACACGGACTCCTGTTAAGCTGATCCAAAACAAAATGTTCCAACGTTTCTGACTCAGTTTTTCTCAACTTTCATTCAGCAAAAAAGGTTTGATATTTTGTCTTTTCATGCTGACCCAAGATGAAAATAAAATGTAGAAATATCAGAATTTCCCAAGAGAAGGAAATCCCATTTTTCAATTTGGTATAGCACTCATAAGCCATTCTTAGTTTATCAGATTACAGCCTGTAATAAGATGGTCGCAGAGGAAAAAAAAAAATCCCTCTGTTTGTGAGGTCTCCCTCATAACCTGACCTCATATGGTAAGGCTTGATTTAAATACACACACACACAAACACACACACACGAGTGTGAGTGCATGCAGAAACTGAAGTGTGGTTTGAATCAGCAGGTGAAGTCTGTAGCCATCTTCCTGTCTAAAGCCAAGCAGGGGGAGATCAGAGTTTATTATTTCATTGATATAATGTTATGCAGTATTTCATATGAATAGCTTTATTAAGAAGGACAACAGACCACAAGAGTAGATATTGACTTAGGTATATATTTACTTTTCCTACAACATTCTTTAAAACTTCGTATTAACCATTCTGACAGCAACATAAGTGATTCTGTAGACTTCATGTTCAGTATTGTGAAAGATCGAGCAGAACAATACAGCTATTTTTGTAATAGTTTTGCACTGCTGAATTGTATTTTACAAATAAATAGCTTCTATATACTTCAGATCATGTTATTAAGTTTGCCATTATCAATTCAGGCAACATTTTCTCTGAATTCTACATTACTTGCCAGAACTCAAGTAATTCAGAACAACATTACTCAACCTCAAGGCTCAAGTTCACGAGAAGGGAAGACAAGGTTTTTCCCAGCACAAGGCTTTGGAACTCATTACTGGTGGTAAGAACCACCACATATTCCACAGCCTTCTGAATGAAGTGTAAAATCTTACTTCTTTGACTTAGCTTTCTCATCACCTCAACTGAAATTGTAAAGAAGAGAGGAATTTAAAAGAGAACCTTGTCTACAGGGCTTCATGACGCTCCCCAGCTGAGATTTCTTCCCTACAGGGGAAAGTTGAAGGCAAGAAGGAAGCATGTAAAGGAAAAGAATAGGATGGGGTAGAATACAGAAGAATTGGGGGGGAAATTGCAATAGCCCCAATTGCCCCCTAGGGTAGGTAGAAAATTAGACCACTGGCCTATTGTGATTTTGGTTTATTCATTCTTTGGAAGGTGCTCAGATGCTACAGAAACCTGGATTAGATTGACTGTGGTACTATACATCAATCTAAATTCTATTTTGTGCTCATGAAACTAAGAAACTGATAACATACCAACTACAACCAGGCAGGGTGTCCTATAGGCGTTCACACACAACCCCACCAAAAGTACTTTAAATCCTGACTGATAACACACTTTCCATTCCAGCCCATGTGTCATCTCTAGATCAGAGACTTCTGATCATACCATACTAGGTACGTTTTGTGTGACAAATGTACACACAAGACCAGGCTGATATCACCAACTCCTCACTGCTTATGTCCAGTCATAGAAGACATCAACCCAGTTCTCTCCAGAAGTTTATGAACTTAATCACTGTGCCACCAGCCAACTCCTGGAGCCACAAGACATGGGTATGTCAAGTCAAATGTTGCTGTTATACCCAGGCAGTTCTTCTGATACCAGTGCAGCTAAATAAGTATAACTGAACAGAATTGAGCCAAGTATTTCTATTCTGATACAGGTATATTCTGCCAGAGCAGGAGAAGTCCTCCAACAGGCAAATTAAAACCAAAACGAGTCTGTGCAGGCTCTACTGTTCATTAACCTTTCGCTTCAGATATTGGAAGCTGGAAGTCTGCAAATAACTAATAAATTATCCTGTCAGGGATTTAAAGAATAAGGCTGCACAGAGGAGGTTCTGAAGCTGCCCCTTTCTTAGTTATAAAGGCATTTTTCATTTTCATGTTGATATTAATATTAATGTATTGTTGATAACAACGTGAGTCGGCAATACAGTGACAGTTCAATCAACATGAACAGTGGAATGAATTGTACTACAAAATAATCTACTGAGTGTTGTTTTCTGTGTACGCATGAATCTCAATTACAGCCCCTCCAATTGCTCTAAAAAGACGACAATTGATTATCTCTCACCAGCTTCATTTCTTCTCCATCAGTAAAAGTTGGGGATCCAACTTCCGACTACAGGGAAATCAATTATGTGGGCAGAAACATACAAGTATAACCCTTCTCTGCAAGGTGTTGTCTGCAACAATAGGTAGGGGTCCCTGTTAAAACTAAAACACCATCAGCTCCAGCCCCCACCTAGAATTTCTGGGATCACTGAATAGCTTTCACTTGTAAGTACTGAATCTGTTTATGAAACAAGGAAAACTCTATAAGGGAAAAGGAAACCCAACATCAAACTTGGGAAAACATAGTGAACTATATCTATATGACTGATTCATAAAACACTCCCGCTTATGGTAACTTTGGCAGTCGTGCACCTGGTTCCCCACCTATCACTGAGAACAACCTATAAGCAAGTGTTGATGTCTGTGGGTAGCATAGTCAGAGTCCTGAGGTGCATTTGGTGAGTCCTTTGGGAAGTGCTGCCTGGTTTTGCCCAGAGGCTTCACCGACTAAAGCACTACAGTGACGTCAGCTTTATATAGTGTCTGGGTAGGAGGATCCCTACCAGAGTTCACTTACCTCTGCTGCTGTCCTCTGGGCCTATCAAAGAACTGCCTCTGCATAATCTCCCATCACAAAGTTCTCTGTAACTGCTCTCACAATTAAGTCCTCAGTCTGGGTGATTACTCACCACATAGTTCTCTCAACAGCACAGCATCCTTAGGGAAGGGGAACCAGTAGCATACAGGACCCTTGAGAAGACTCCTTGTCACTGGTGATGCACTCTGTCACAAGATAGGAATCCCTCCCCTTCAGTTCAGTTCCCTTATCAACCAATTCAAGTACAGGTCTGTTGACTCCTCCGGTGTCACTGGAGGAGTTCTGGGTAGAAAGATTATGTAAATATAGTTGTACTTTTCTCTTACAGATGATGGGAGAGAACTCCTTCCCCTCTGGAGCTTCTGGGTAATATCTTATGCAGATGAAGCAGTTCTGTGGCCATTCCTCCCCTTGTTTGCCAACAGATAGGAGCAAAGCTCCTTACCCTCTAGAGCTCGAAGCCACAGGACTTACATAAAGAATAGTAAACCATGCTCTGTGGATAAGGGTCAGGAGTTGCACCATTTATAAATCTGTGTACTGTGGTCCTGAAAGTGTTTGCTGGGAGTAGGGGAGGAAGGAAGTGGAAATAAACAAATAAATGTTTATTTTAAAAAATGTAAATAAACTTAGTTACCCAGAAAACAAACAGTATAAAGAAGATCTGGTAGCCTCTTAGAAATAGGGAAAGTGGTCCAAAAGCATCATGAATGTGGTCCCACCTCTGTGATCAAAGCAAAGCAGATACACAGTCCCTTCAAATCTGCAGAAATACAGAGGTCACTGCCAGGGAAAGGACACTTATAAATATGCAGATCTTGTTGCAGCTCAGAGTAAGCACAGCTTTGGTTCCCGCTGTGGAAACCATGTGGAGCAGCCCTTCTGCAATGTTCTACGGAAGCCAGAAAAAGAGTAGATGCAACTTATACCCTATCTCCTATTGCTGGCCACAGGTTTTCCAGCAGGCAATTCTGCAAAGTACAGCCCAGAAATTGGCCCGTGCCTTGTAAAAATGCAGTTAATTGATTGGGACAGGCAAGTCAGTGTGAAAATAAAAATCAATCTGTGAATTTGCCCCAAACTCTACATATGCCAGTTTTGAGTTTCATAAAAGTTAGTGAAAACTTGTGTCTTTTTAGAGCTTCTTTTCCAATTTCATGCACCTCTGTAAGTCCTGCTCTCAGCCCCGACTAGAAGCAGGATGTGTTGACTACCAAGAAAAGCCTGTCCCTGGAAGAGATCCAGTTCAGTTTTACAAGCTCAAAAGTCTGGATGGCTATTGCCTCAAACAAAAATGCAAATTTTTGGCTGCTTACAGACAACTTCTGAACCGTTTGAGGTTCACACAAGCAGTATCAATTGGTTGAATCACACTGCACTAAGAGACACTTGGTTAGATCGTGTCCTTCTGATTTTTAAGATGGAGGTCTACTTGACCTCTCACAAAAATGTCACTGTGGGATTCTACGTTTGGTGCATCTCAGTAACACCAGGTCACATATGCTCAGTCTACACTATATTTTTTCCTAATTGCCAGCTCTAGTAAACTACCTGTGGTCTGAGAATCAGGTTCTTTTCCATTTCACACATCTTATCGCCACCAGAAATAAATATTCTGAAGGCCAAACTGAACTTTCAGATATGATGCAACTGGGCCTTGTCTCAACTGACTGGAATTTAGTGCACAGTGCTACTGATGATGCACAAGGGGAAAGAGATTCTATCACACCTCATTTCCTCTAGCCATGTGTGATTCTGCAGAGCTAATGGAGTAAAGAGCAATAAAAACTTTCTTTTTCCATTAAAGGGAGCAGATATGACATTGAATAAACACAGGAAGCAGACATAATGGATATTTAGCTGGTGCAATTTTTAAATAGCCCAGAGTAAATTTGGAGTCAGATTATTTGACTGATATTTGAACTTTAACCTGGGTGTTACACAGCATTAAACACTGTATCAGAGCACCAGAAGCCCACCACCCTGACATCCCAGCATTATATTACTTTGAATGGAAAATATATTGCAAAGATGATTCCAACAACTCTCAAGATTGGAGACTGCTATGCACTGGATATTGCTCTTTACAGAGAGTTCATAACAATAGAGGTACTATTATTTCTGTTCTTAGCAATGAGTCTAAAAGATTCTTTCATAAGACCTTTCGGGGTTATGGAGCACTGTCTTATTGCATTAGGAATGGTCAGCCTACTAAATCCTTACTACATTTAGTGAAGTCACAAATTATGCATGTAATAAAAGTAATCATTTTAAAAAAGATGTAGAGACCTCACCTCTCATTCTCACAGGCTGACACTAACAGATAACTTAGCCAATGCCCTTACAATACAAAAATCTCATTTTTCCAAGTATGTATGGCTGTGTATGTATGGGTTAACTTCAATTCTTCCACCTTTCCCCTTTCATTTTGTTTTTGGTGCACATTTACACTGGCAGGTCTGGGCCAAGAATAGAAGTAAAAGTGCCAGTTAATCATGGTTAAGACTATCCAGAAGGCCAAATTTAGGCTGCTAGGTAAGAGATTGAAGTCCAGGACCACCATAGTAGCATTCTCTGAAATGCTTCCAGTTCCATGTGCAGGGCCAGTTAGACAGGCAGAACTGCAGAGACTCAATGGGTGGATGAGACGATGGTGTAGGGAGGAGGGATTTAGATTTATTAGGAACTGGGGAAACTTTTGGGAAAGGGGGAACCTATACAGGAAGGATGGGCTCCACCTAAACCAAAATGGAACCAGATTGCTGGCACTTAAAATTAAAAAGGTCGTAGAGCAGTTTTTAAACTAAGTGCTGGGGGAGAGCCAACAGGTGTGGAGGAGCATGTGGTTTGGACAGAAACATCCCTTAGGGGAGGATCTATTAATGGAGACTATATGTCCTGGTAAGGAGGAGAGAATGGAAGATGATAAAATATGGGTAGGATCTGATGAGAAACAGTCAAATGAAAAAAAAAGTCCCATTCAATTACATCATGTAATGGCAGACAGCTAAAAAGTGACAAGTTTTAAAAGTGTCTATATATAAATGCTAGAAGTCTAAATAATAAGGTGGGTAAACTAAAGTGCCTCATATTAAATGAGGATATTGATATAATAGGCATCACAGAAACATGGTGGAATGAGGATAATCAATGGGATACAGGAATACTAGGGTACAAAATATATCGGCAGGACAGAACAGATCGTGCTGGTGGGGGAGTGGCACTATATGTGAAAGAAAGTGTAGACTCAAATGAAGTAAAAACTTTAAATGAACCAAACTGTACCATAGAATCTCTATGGATAGTAATTCCATGCTATAATAAGAATACATCACTAGGGATATATTACCAACCACCTGACCAGGATAGTGATAGTGACCGTGAAATTCTCAGGGAAATTAGAGAGGCTATTAAAATAAAAAAACAATAATAATGGGGGATTTCAACTATCTCCATATTGACTGGGTACATGTCACCTCAGGATGGGATGCAGAGATAAAGTTTCTTGACACCTTAAATGACTGCTTCTTGGAGCAGCTAGTCCTAGAACCCACAAGGGGAGAGATAATTCTTGAATTAGTCCCAAGTGGAGCACAGGATCTGATCCAAGAGGTGAATATAGCTGGACCACTTGGTAATAGTGGCCATAATATAATTAAATTTAACATTCCTGTGGCAGGGAAAACACCACAGCAGCCCAACACTGTAGTATTTCAGAAAGGGGGACTACACAAAAATGAGGAAGTTAGTTAAACAGAAATTAAAAGATACAGCACAAAAACTTAAATCCCTGCAAGCTTCATGGAAACTTTTTAAAGACACCATAATAGAAGCTCAACTTAAATGTATACCCAAAATTAAAAAAACATAGTAAGAGAACCAAAAAAGTGCCGCCGTGGCTAAACAACGAAGTAAGAGAAGCAGTGAGAGGCAAAAAGGCATCCTTTAAAAAGTGGAAGTTAAATCCTAATGAGGGAAATAGAAAGGAGCATAAACTCTGGCAAATGAAGTGTAAAAATATCATTAGGAAGGCCAAAAAAAAAATAATTTGAAGAACAAAGACTCAAAAAGTAATAGCAAAAAAAATTTTAAGTACATCAGAAGCAGGAAGCCCGATAAACAACCAGTGGGGCTACTGGACGATCAAGATGCTAAAGGAGCACTCAAGGACGATAAGGCCATTGCGGAGAAACTAAATGAATTCTTTGCATCGGTCTTTATGGCCGAGGATGTGAGGGAGATTCCTAAACTTGAGCCATTCTTTTTAGGTGACAAATCTGAGGAACTGTCCCATATTGAGGTGTCATTAGAGGAGGTTTTGGAACAAATTGATAAACTAAACAGTAATAAGTCACCAGGACCAGATGGTATTCACCCAAGAGTTCTGAAGAAACTCAAATGTGAAATTGCAGAACTACATTTAAATCAGCTTCTGTACCAAATGATTGGAGGATAGCTAATGTGATGCCAATTTTTAAAAAGGGCTCCAGAGGTGATCCCAGCAATCACAGACTGGTAAACCTGACTTCAGTACCGGGCAAACTGGTTGAAACTATAGTAAAGAACAAAATTGTCAGACATATAGATGAACATAATTTGTTGGGGATGAGTCAACATGGTTTTTGTAAAGGGAAATCATGCCTCACCAATCTACTAGAATCCTTTGACGGGGTCAACAAGCATGTGGACCAGGGGAATCCAGGGGATATAGTGTACTTAGATTTTCAGAAAGCCTTTGACAAGGTCCCTCACCAAAGGCACTTAAGAAAAGTAAGCTGTCATGGGATAACAGGGAAGGTCCTCTTATGGACTGGGAACTGGTTAAAGATAGGAAACAAAAGGTAGGAATAAATGATCAGTTTTCAGAATGGAGAGCGGTAAATAGTGGTGTCCCCCAGGGGTCTGTGCTGGGACCAGTCCTATTCAACGTATTCATAAATGATCTGGAAAAAGGGTAAACAGTGAGGTGGCAAAATTTGCAGATGATCCAAAACTACTCAAGATAGTTAAGTCCCAGGCAGACTGTGAAGAGCTACAACAGGATCTCTCAAAACTGGGTGATTGCGCAACAAAATTGCAGATGAAATTCAGTGTTGATAAATGCAAAGTAATGCACATTGGAAAACATAATCCCAACTATATATATAAAATGATGGGGTCTAAATTAGCTGTTACCAATCAAGAAAGAGATCTTGCAGTCATTGTGGATAGTTCTCTGAAAACATCTACTCAATATGCAGTGGCAGTCAAAAAAGCGAATGTTGGGAATCATTAAGAAAGGGATAGATAATAAGACAGAAAATATCATATTGCCTCTATATAAATCCATGGTACACCCACATCTTGAATACTTTGTGCAGATGTGGTCGCCCCGTCTCAAAAAAGATATATTGGAATTGGAAAAGGTTCAGAAAAGAGCAACAAAAATGATTAAGCGTCTGGAACAGCTTTCAGCTGAGGAGAGATTAAGAAGACTGGGACTTTTCACCTTGGAAAAGAGATGACTAAGGGGGGGTATGATAGAGATCTATAAAATCATGACTGCTGTGGAGAAAGTAAATAAGGAAGTGTTAATTACTCCTTCTCATAACACAAGAACTAGGGGTCACCAAATGACTAACAGGCAGCAGGTTTAAAACAAGTAAAAGGAAGAATTTTTGCACACAACGCAGTCAGTCAGTCTGTGGAACTCTTTGCCAGAGGATGTTGTGATGGACAAGACTATAATGGGGTTCAAAAAAGAACTAGATAAGTTCATGGAGGATAGATCCATCAATGGCTATTAGCCAGGAAAGGCAGGGATGGTGTCCCAGGGGATGGATCTCTTGATGATTACCTGTTCTGTTCATTCCCTCTGGGGCACCTGGCACTGGCCACTGTCAGAAGACAGGATACTGGGCTAGATGGACCTTTGGTCTGACCCAGTATGGTCACACTTTTATTTTTATCTTCCCAGTGACCTGTCCTAAGTACCATCATATATGCAAAACCACATGATTTTTCAGACCCAGGAGGGTGGGATAATAGGGTGACCAGATGTCACGATTTTATAGGGACAGTCCCAGTATTTGGGTTTTTTTCTTATATAGGCACCTATTACCAGTCCCTATTTTTCACACTTTCTATCTGGTCACCCTACTGGATAAGAATATGGTATTCTAAACATAGTGAGGTTTGCTTAGCTCTAGCAGTGACACACAGTGAATGGTAACACTCCCAGGTCATCAGCAGGGATGTACTGCCAGTGTTTTCAACAAAGCTCCCCGCCCCAAAAAAGATATCTTTACCATTTAGCTTGTGGCAGCAGCAGCAGCACATGCAGTGGGAACCTGTTCATTTCTACCCCTCCATCACTCCCTCTGCCCTAAGACACAAAACACTCTCTCAGTAACCACAAACTTCTATTAAGCTACACTGGAAATATTTCTTTTTTCTGAAAAGAGAAAAAAAACATACTGAATTTGACAGTAGAATACAATGTTCTTGTATTTTGTATTTTGAAAGGTAGGGGGGAGTAGTGTCTGGGCATATCCTTCCCTAGGAAAATACCTGCCATTTGGTGCAATCTGGTCTATCACAAACACAAAATATTTGCTCCTTGGAGGTATTTTTATGATCCCCAAGGATAAGTCACATCTCTGGAATTGAGGATTTAGCAATGTCCAGACGCACAAGCAGGGATGATTCAGCAGAGGCTGGGAAATCATCCCAACCTTCACTTCCATTTGAAGGCAGAATTTTTACATGGAGCCCCCTCCAGAATGTCTTGTGATTATGTAACAATTTCTTTTTGCCCACTCTTCATGTCCCAGAATTACCACTGCACCTCCACTAGTCTGCCACCCTACAATTGCAGGGACTCTATACACCCTGCCAGTTACACGCTACCTTTCACACATACACAAGTCAGATCTGCTGCTACTTGACATATTCTTTGTATAGCATTTAAACCATTCCACTGACACACACAGAGAAACTGGAATCACTGAAACATCCAGAAGTTGCTCTGTGCATAGATTTTTTTTTTAAGGGCAAAATTGGGGAGGTTTTTAAATCAGAGGCTGCATTACATATTAAAAAGTAACTTTTAAACTGTGCATCATATGTCTGTGCACCAAGCAGAGAGGGGGAGAGAACATCTACATGGTATATTCCTGTCTTTTTCTCTCTTTTGCTTGCTCTCTCACCCTCCTGTTTCACTCTCTCTCTCTCTCCTCAAACTCCCCCTGCAGTAGGCTGCAGAATGGGACACTCTTGTTCCAAAGCCAGCCGGCAGCTGTCACACAGCAGAGGCAGCAAGCAGCCTGTGCAAAGAGTGAGCCTACTCTGTCATTTAGGATGACTCACTGGGATCTGGCATTAATTTATCTTTTTCTGGTAGTGGACGGAGAACAACCAAAAAGCTACACTGGATCTGATCAAGGTAAGAGATTAACACATCTTTTATGATATATCATTGAGTTTGAAGAGGTGCCAAGCTCTGTACAGAGGCTGGCACTGGAGCTAATTCAGTGGGTGTTTTAACACCTGGCAGTACATGCCACCAGTGTGCCTTCCTGGTGTTAACCCTGAGTATGCCGTTCTAAGCTGCATCCACTGAATAGAAAGCCGGTGAAAATACAGCATTTAAAGTGCATTTTCCTCCTTAATGCAACTTTTATGAGAACACCACCACCTGCCCCAGCGCATATGAGAAGCATCTCAATGTTTCTAAATGATCAAGCATGCTTTTGTACTCGACTTCTGGGAATACAGTGTGTCAGGATTCTGCCATGGACTACTTGCAGATTCATCCACACAGCATTTGTTTCATCACTTTAATTAGTTGAAATTCCATACTCTAAACATCTCCCTGGCACGTTTTCCCCAGAAAGTGTTCTGAATGCAAATAGATTAAATTCAATTTTTAGTCGTTTTTAAAACTCCAGTACTTACTAAAACCATCAGAACAAGTCTGCTGAGCACTGTACTCTGTGTGTGTGTGTGTGTGTGTGTGTGTGTGTGTGTGTGCGCGCGCACACGCATACATACAAATTTTGTCAATACATTTCTTCGCTGTTGATCCAAAAAATGCAGCATGCAGGAGAGTTTTACTTATTTGTTTTTGGCTAGGACAAAATCCCCCCCTACTCCTAGATTCTTAAATTCCTGGAGAAATTCCCTTCTTCCATTTTCTGAGGAGGCATGTAATTTTAAGCAGAGTGATCTAAGCAGGCATCTACTGCTGCTCATACTTTTTAATTTTTGCTATTTGAAGCTTTCATCTAGCTTGTGTAGCCTCATCCCCAGCAAGCCAAATGCCCCATTTACCAAGTGGGTTACTTCTAAAAGGTGGCACCATTAAATTAATCCTGCATTATGTTTCTTTCGTGCCATAAACAGAACAGCAGACTAGCTGGTATCAATGCAGAATCCCATAATCTTACCCTTGGATCCCTTATGGGTTAACTGTACTGAAGACAGTTCTTTTGCACTATTTCTCTTACCTGTTCTGTGGAATGTCTTCTTGCAATTGTGACTGGATGTACCCTTATTTATCACCCATTAAAAGGTGTTCTATACAGCATTGCCTCATATATTCTGTTTAGTCAGACCTGCTAGAATTTGACTTTTATCTGAGTTTTCTTTTTTTTAGAGCATTTAAAACAAGAGAACTTCCCTGCAATTGTTAATATGAAAGAGTCTCTGTACAGACATGACCACAGGTCCTACATTGGTCACGTCTAAGATGCTGACAAAACAGCAATTAATGCTGAATACCATACAGCATTTGGGTAGCCAGTAAGACCAATGGATTCTTGACATAGTGTATATATTTTTGGAATCAACTCTTGCTTTCTCCACTAGGGAAAAGATGTTAATAGACCCTTCTGTACCTACTGCCATGCCACACAAACATTTACACTAGTACAAAGCAATCTCAAAATTAATTGTGATTTAAATGTCCTTTTGTACCGATCTTCAAGAACAGGCAAAACAAAAAATGTTTGATATGTCAGCAGGGATTATACCATATCTTCTATTGGAATCAGATTTTCTTGTAAAATGTGTATCAAAACTATATTTTAAGGTAATTCTTTATCACTTGGGGGGCTTACAGGCAGTTAAATTCATAAATGCCATGGATTTTCACAGCCATTTCACCTTTCTTAATTCAATGGGGCCACAGAAGAAAACAAACCAAGATACAGTTTGGTTGATAGATCACCATGATACTGCTTTTAAAGACTTAATACTCATTCTGTTTAATTATAAATTAGTAGTTATGTATTTCACACAAACTCAGTCACTTGCTACAGTGGTATATGCCAGGGTCTCTGGGGACTGAAGAGCTATATTTGACCATGTCTAGCCAATGTCTAGAATAAAAATTATCTTATTTGTAATTCCCCCCCCCCCAAGAGACATCAGTATATGATCAATTTTTAATCAGCATGACTCCTTTTGGCTGGGAATTTAGTCTATTTAAAGGTAGACAATCCAGTGAGATAACACTTTTTTGTAACTTGGCAACAAGAGGGGGAAAAAAATCAAGTTACATCAATCATGCATGCAAACCTTGTATTGTGCTGTCCCATCCCTAGAGAATTAAACCCTTCACAGAGCTGATGTTCTAGACTTGTGAACCAGTAAGTTTAATATAATTAACTCATCCAACCAGTTGTTCTAATTACAAGAGTCAGACTGCAGGAAGCCAATGCAGACTCAGTACATGTGCAAGGAGCTGCCTCTAGAACAGAACAGAGTGCTTTTTTTGAAGCTTCATTCTTTAAACATGAATTATTCAAAAAAAAATATGCCATTGGTGTAACCCAAATTCTGAGACTTGTAAGCTAATGGGAGGTTGTCTGCTTTTGTTCTCGGAGACTTCATATCTGGCATTGTTCCATTTTTAGGGAGCTTTAAATCCCATTTTGCTCCATTCAGTTTATTGGTTATTTCGGTATATTATTTGCTGGTGGGAGCTGGAAGGAAAGAAGGAAAGAAAGAAAGGTTAAAATAAGTTGCGTTGCTCTGTAAAGAAATGCTATCACCATGGCATCCTGTGCCTCTATGATATTTCTGGAGTGCCCATCACCTTTGTATATAAGTATTAGGGATGGCCCAAAACTGCCATGTTTAGATTTCAGTGTAAACTTCCCTTAATTGAGAGTTTGTTCAGATCTGGAGTTCTGGTTCAGCCAGTTGCAAAAAAGACAGACCATAGAAAAGTAGGATTCTCAATCCAAAGTTTGGAGCGCTTGGAGCCAGAGTTTTGCTGTGGAACCATTTCTGATAGGAGCTTGGGGAGCCAGCCATTAACTCATATTTGATGTTACTTTTAGCTATGCCACTTTTGGAAGGAAGGGTTTATACTGTTATTACAGACAGTGTCAGACTCTCAGCATTTCTGAAGTGGCTGCATCATGTTCAGAGGTTGTGTTATCCAAGGGACAGTAACATATGGGAAGATGGCATAAAAATGACATCCCATAGAGGTAGCAAAATACTTTAACTGCCCAAGAGCCACTAAACTAAAGCAGAATGAAATTTTCATAATGAAACTCAAAACCAGATTAAATCTCACCTAGTTTGTAATTTAGTTACCAATGTGAACCCAGGCCTAGTTTTCCAGAAGTTTTGCCATAGTTTATAACCTGTGGGGAAGTAGGTTTATGGTAGAGATCTATTTCAGAAATTGTGGACATTTCATAAAGTTGCAAACCAAACCCTAATAAAATCAACTACTTTGCTCAAATCTGCACTTAGAGTTTTGGGTTTATGTGAATCCAAAACATCAATATCAGGGGCTACAAATAAACAAAACCCCTAAGTTTTGCACATCTGTGTTCCAGTGCTCTGGACAGGGCCGGCTCCAGGGTTTTGGCCGCCCCAAGCAGCCAAAAAAAAAAAAAAAAGCCGCGATCGCGATCTGCAGCGACAATTCGGCGGAAGGTCCTTCACTCCGAGCGGGAGTGAGGGACCGTCCGCCGAATTGCCGCCGAATAGCTGGACCTGCCACCCCTCTCCGGAGTGGCCGCCCCAAGCACCTGCTTGCCAAGCTGGTGCCTGGAGCCAGCCCTGGCTCTGGAGAGATCAGGCCTAGGTGACATCTGTAAGGAAGATTTCTATTTCATTGCAGCTACTCTCCTGTACTTGGGCTTGCCTAGAATAAGGGCCAAACTCCATTCCGCATCACATATTGTATTCCTCCTTTCACATTTTATTTAATCAAATTACGAACAAGTCACAGATTCAAGTGACTACTTATGGAAATGAAACTCAAGCTGCATTAGGAAGTGCTATGCATTGAACATGATCAATATCATTACCATCTTATTGTATGGCACTTCATACAAGAACTGAATGATACCAACAAGTAGAATTCAGTGCACTTGTGCCATCGTAAGGCATTTGTAACCCCAAGACAAGTTGTACATAGACATTACTTTTAGAAGAAGAAAAAGAAAAAGGATGTCACATCTTGCCTATTTTACCTTCCTGTGTGATTCTTCCAGGGCAGGACTTAGTTCCGGAATGTCCTTAAACAATATCTAGTCCCCACCAAAGAAAATCTAACCTCAGGCTAGGCCGTTTCATAGGAATGAAAGTCATGTATCATCATCATCATTATGCAAAACATCCATACAATACTTATGATTAAATGTTAAACATAGCTTGCTTTGATGAGAACAATCTCTTTTCAGATGGGTACAGTTTGATTAAAGCAATCTTTAGGTTCAAATGCATTTGAAATTAGGGATGAGCGATCCAGTTTGGATTAAGTAAGAGCTGACTTGCACCTTCACCCCAAACTGAACAGCTACATTTTATTAAAGCTGACAGGTTTTATAAAAAGTTGGTTTAAGCTTAGGTGCTCAGCATTTTCAAAATCATGCTCAAGAGATGTACACAATCTCTCTTAAGAAAACCCGCTCTCGCAAGTTCTTCGGTCCATTTCTTTAGAGTCAAGCACATTTGGGTAAGCTTCAAGTAAACATTCACAATTTCAGGATTTATCTTAACCTCTGAACATTTAATTCATCCTTCACTACTTCATCCCATTTCTTCTGATAGCGTTTTAATTCTCCATTAGGCAGCAGTATATAAAATGATGTTACATATAATGGGGATTAGGGCTGTCAAACAATAAAAAAAATTAATCGCAATTAATCACGCGATTAAAAAAATAAATCTGGATTAATCGCATTGTTAAACAATAGAATACCATTGATTTAAATATTTTTGGATGTTTTCTACATTTTCAAATATATTGATTTCAATTACAACACAGAATACAACGTGTATAATGCTCACTTTATATTTATTTTTGATTACAAATATTTGAACTGTAAAAACAAAAGAAATAGCATTTTCAATTTACCTCATACAAGTACTGTAGTATCATCTCTTTATCATGAAAGTTGAATTTACAAATGTAGAATTATGTACAAAAAATAACTGCATTGAAAAATAAAACAATGTAAAACTTTAGAACTTACAAGTCCACTCAGTCTTACTTCAGCCAATCTCTCAGACAACCAAATTTGGTTACAATTTACAGGAGATAATGCTGCTGCTTCTTGTTTACAATGTCACCTGAAAGTGAGAACAGGCATTCACACTTGCGATAGCTGGTGTCGCAAAATATTTACATGCCAGAAGCGCTAAATATTCATATATCCCTTCAACTTCAACCACCATTCCATAGGACATGCATCCATGCTTATGATGGGTTCTGCTCGATAAAAATCCAAAGCAGAGTGGACCGATGCATGTTCATTTTCATTATCTGAGTCAGGTGCCACCAGCAGAAGTTTGATTTTATTTTTTGGTGATTCCGGTTCTATAGTTTCTGCATCTGAGTGTTGCTCTTTTAAGACTTCTGAAAGCATGCTCCACACTTCGTCCCTCTCAGATTTTGGAAGGCACTTCTGATTCCTAAACCTTGGGTCGAGTGCTGTAGCTATTTTTAGATATCTCACATGCGTTTTGTCAAATCTGCTGCGAAAGTGTTCTTAAAATGAACATGTGTTGGGTCATCATCTGAAACTGCTATAACATGAAATATATGGCAGAATGCGGGTAAAACAGAGCTGAAGACATATAGTTCTCCCCCAAGGAGTTCAGTCACAAATTTAATTAACGCATTCTTTTTAATGAGCATCATCAGCATGGAAGCATTTCCTCTGGAATGGTGGCCGAAGCATGAAGAGACATACGAATGTTTAGCATATCTGGCATGTAAATACCTTGCAACGCCAGCTACAAAAGTGCCATGCAAACGCCTGTTCTCACTTTCAGGTGACATTGTAAATAAGCAGCAGGAAGCAGCATCTCCTGTAAATGTAAACAAACTTGTTTGTCTTAGTGATAGGCTGAATAAGAAGTAAGACTGAGCGGACTTGTAGGCTCTACAGTTTTACATTGTTTTGTTTTTGAGAGCTGTTATGTAACAAAAAAAACCTGCATTTATAAGTTACACTTTAAGGATAAAGAGATTGCACTATAGTACTTGTATGAGGTTAATTGAAAAATACAATTTCTTTTATCATTTTACAGTGCAAATATTTGTAATAAAAATAATATAAAGTGAGCACTGTACACTTCGTATTCTGTGTTGTAATAGAAACCAATATATTTGAAAATGTAGAAAAACACCCAAAATATTTAATAAATTTCAATTGGTATTCTATTGTTTAACAGGGCAATTAATAGCGATAAATTTTTAAAATTGCAATAAATTTTTTTTTAGTTAATCGCGTGAGTTAACTGCAATTAATTGACCACCCTAATGTGGATACTTACAAGGGGATTCACTCCTTTCTAGCTGCCATTTGTATTTAACTCTCTTACTATGAGGATCCTTGATGTATAAAAAGATGGCATATGTATGACCATTCCTGATCCCATACCGTGCATGGCTGTCAGCCAAACAGGTGTTAAACTAAATGCTGTATTTTAAATAAAAATACTACAGTATATCCCTCCTTATTTTTTCAACTGTGATATAAGCTTGATAATTCTGCTTGACAGACACCTTTAAGCAAATTATATATACATAACAAACATTGAGAGAGATGGTTAAGGTTGCAAAGACAAAAAAACTCAAAAGTTAGGAAATGCCAGAATTAAGGTTACTTGTGCAATGAATGGTACATAAAGCATTTAAGCTCTTCTTAAAATAATTAAAGCAAAAAGCTTGTGTGCCTCTCAGTCCCACTTTCTTGACTTGCCATTTGAGCTATTTGAAAAATGCCAATTATTTTTCATGGGAAATTAAAAAAAAAATGTTTTGTTTGTTTAGTTGAAATTTCCCAAGGAAACATATTAAAAAAACCCCTGAAACTTTCATTTTTTAAAGAACAAATTTGGTTAACACAAAAAAAAGAAACAAAGTTATTAGGGCTAGTTTAACTGAAAACCAAAACACTTCTTTTACTGCAAACTTTTCAGTTTTTCATTGAAAAAAATAAATCAAAAAATGTTTTAAAATTGAACTTTTTTCTGCAAAATTTGTTTATGATAAATAGAGACTTTTTGATTGAAATTACTCTGCCAAAAATTAAATAAAACATAAAAATTGACCAGCTCTAATTAACAGTTTATCATTTAAATACATTCTGCTTTTGGCTAGAGCTGTACAAATGGAATAATTCCATTCATGTCATTTTCAGAGTGGAAACACTAAAGAAAATTTAAAAAGCCATCCAAACCAACATGCTTGCTCATTTGAATCCATTTTATTCTTTGGAACTCCACGGATCCCTTCTTAGGAGAAAGGCAGCTCTACTAGCAGGGCCGGCTCCAGGCACCAGCTTGCCAAGCAGGTGCTTGGGGCGGCCACTCCGGAGAGGAGCGGCACGTCCAGCTATTCGGCGGCAATTCGGCGGACGGTCCCTCACTCCCGCTTGGCGCGAAGGACCTCCCGCCAAATTGCCGCCGGAGATCGCGATCGCGACTTTTTTTTTTTTTGCGCCGCTTGGGGCGGCAAAAACCCTGGAGCCGGCCCTGTCTACTAGCCCTCCCAATTCAGATAACACTTCTTCTGACAATGAATAGGACTCCCAACTTACACAAGTTAACTTGTAGCCACGTCCCTTTTCATCCAGATTCCTATCTTGGACAGACACAGGAAGGGTAATGAGACTGCAGAATTTGGGTTAAAGGGGAAAATATCATTAGCACACTGATAATATTACACCCCTGAAGTCGCATAATGTTCCTTAGTGGCATCACTTAAATGAACAGGAGGAGGCAACAAGAACCCTTACATGTG
Source organism: Terrapene triunguis (assembly GCF_002925995.2). Lineage (NCBI taxonomy): Eukaryota > Metazoa > Chordata > Testudines > Emydidae > Terrapene > Terrapene triunguis. The sequence continues at coordinate 420,941 of NW_020664500.1, forward strand.
GGATGCCAGGAAGGATAAGTAATAGCTCCCCACAGTACTACTCTGAGATTTGTGGGAGACTAAGAAGCAAACTAACCAAATCCTTGCCACATCCTACCTTCATTCTCTCCTATGGGTCAGGAACCCTGGCCAGACTGCATTTCCCATGATGCACCACAACAAAGGACATCCATGATGCACCATCTTCCCCCTCCAAAAGGGCAACTGAACTGTGGTGCATCATGGAAGATGTAATCCAACCATGGAGCCTGGCCTTCAGAGAAATCTGGAAGCATGAAACACCATGGCAACATTTCCAAATCAAAGTGTTTTTTCCCCCCCAAGAAGCTCTAATTGAAAGCTGGTCTAAAACAATCAGCAAAGACACTTTAATCCTTGCCAGTAGAAAAAATTCCCCAACAACTGCAGGTGGGACACTAGATGGGGAGGGCTCCGAGTTACTACAGAAAATTCTTTCCTAGGTCTCTGCCTGGTGGGTCTTACCCACATATTCGGGGTCTAACTGATTGCCATGTTTGGGGTCAAGAAGGAATTTTCCCCTGGGGTCAGCTTGGCAGAGGCCCTGGGGGCACGGGTCACTTGCAGGTTTAAACTAGTGTAGATGGTGAATTCTCTGTAACTGGAAGTCTTTAAACCATGATTTGAGGACTTCAGCAACTCAACCAGAGGTTAGGGATCTATTTCAGGAGTGGGTGAGGTTCTGTGGCTTGCAATATGCAGGAGGTCAGACTAGATGATCATGACGGTGCCTTCTAACCTTAAAGTCTAGGAGTCAACCAGCAATATCAGCTGTGTCTCTGTTCCCTATCGAGGCCTTAAACCAGACAAACAAGGATAGTGATCACTGCTACACACAGTACACCCCATGTAGTTTCCAATCTCCACACTTTATGCATTGCTATTTTTGCTGTATTAATACTCCAAGGTAGCACGTACCTTCTAGAACCTCAACTGGATACAGGGCTGAGGGTGTTTTTTTGTTTGTTTGTTTTTTTAATTAAAGAGAGTCCCCACATCCATTTCATTAGCTCTGTGCTGGATACGTGTATCATTTAATACAAATTGCCTGGTTTAGTTCCTTGTTTATAAGCTAATTATTTTATATTTGTTGACACTGAAAGGCATTTGCCATCCACTGTCACAAATAACTAAATGAACCAAATCTGCTAATCTGATTTTGCTGTTCCTCATTATTTTCTTCTGCCTCTAATTTTAGTATGCTCAGCAAATTTGGAAATCCTATTTTCAGCATTGTCATTCAAATGGGATTTGACCCTTTGACCATCCAGCCTAGAGGCAAGGGTGCCATCAGCTGTGTCATAATGACATCATGTGAGAATGTGCTACTTATCCAAGGATACATGTATTAAAGAAGTAGTGCAAGTACCTGATTGCAAAGATGGTATGCTACCTTATGCCTCAATCCATGTGAGACGGTCGGACTCAATAGACAGAATTTTGTTAAAAATAGGAATTTCAAACAACATTCACAGTTTCTGGTTTTATTATGATGTTAGGCCCTTCCCTTTGACCATCAACCCCGTATTTTAGTCAACAATACCTCATATTTGCCCTCAGCCAAGTGAATGGTGGTCGAATTTCTAACCTATCCCATTTCGTCCTTCCTTTTTAGTGCAGGAGGGAATTATTGAGTTCACTGGAACATCATTTATCCCCCTTCTTGCCAAGTTTGTCATAGAATCTTCAGTTGAGACACTTGACATGTATGAACAATTCATGAACCAAAAAAAACCGCACGCTCTTTCCCCCTTCCCTTTTTCACCATCAACTGAAAAGTACTTTAATTTAATGGCATTTTGTTTGTTTGTTTTGCCAGAATTAGAGTTATAATTTACAAAAAGACAAAGAAACTAAGCAAGCTGGCATGTGTCCCCTTCACTCAGTTAGAAATACTGTAGTAGAGACAATTTACAGAGAGAAACTCAGAGCAGGTAGAGGAAGAAGAAATGTATTAGATCACAGAGTCCAGGTCACATAGCAGACCCGTGACAGATGACGTATCTGCTTTTAGCTATGTTCTACATATACAAGTAGTACATAGCATTTTGTCCCTGCTCTCTGTCCTCCTCCCCCACCATACAGGGCTTTAACTACACAGTTATCTTTTAGGTAACAAATTCTTTGAAGCATGCATCATCCAAGAAGTTTTTAAGTCACACACAGGACAATTTTATCATCCATAAAGAGACTCCAACCAGAGGAGAAACCGTCCAGAACCAACTTCTTACTAATAGGGGGGAAATGATTGAGAATGTGAGAGTAGTATGGAAGCTTGGTATCTGTAGCAACAAGCTACTTGAAATCTCTAAGGGATGGGTTCACATATAATGCAGAGTTACAAGAAAGTATTAAAGGACACCACCAACTTGAACTCTAGTCAATCTCAAAGAGATGTGGAAGTGGTTTCATCTAATACATCTGTCTGAGTCCTCTGGCCAATTTCTGTGGCTTTACAATAATATTTTTATTACTTTAAAATGTTTCTCTGTCCCTGATTGCTTCTGAAAAACGCATACCAAAACCATATGAAACTGACTGCCCACACAGGAGAAACAATGAAATCATCCAGTCACAAAGTAGCCCTCAACAGCAATACTATATTCAATTTAGAAAAACTGGATGGAATTTAGAGAAGGGCAGCAAATGTTCTTCTGACTTAGGAGGCAGCATAAAAGGGATAAATATTCATGACTTGCTTGAGTGATGACTAAGTGATGGAAGTAAACATCAAGAATTAAAAGGATTTATTTGAAAGGTCACAATGAAGCAGGGGTGAATAGGTGGACCGCGGGCCAAATCCAGACCACCAATTTTGAATGGACCATGAAATCTTTTCATTTACATTATTGCAGTTTGAAAAATGTTTCTCTGAAGTCTGGACCTTGACCAAAAAATTTGGACTTTCACAAAAAATAATTGACTACTCCTGCAGTGGAGTGTAACTATAAGTCATTGTAAGAAAAAAAAAAAAAACCTGTACCACTTAAATGGTACCTTCAATCCAATCTCAATGCAATAGTTAATTTAGCATCAGAACACCCATAGGAATTAGGTAAATATTTTTCCATTGCACCGGTAGGGAAACTGAGGCACTGGGACTTACCAAGGTTGCACAGGGAGTATGTGGCAGAGGTATTGATAGAATCCTGATATCTTCTGTCTCAGTCTTATTCTTCTTCCCATCTTCCAAGATGGAAGGGATAAAGATCCTCCTTCATACAGTCCATCCACATGCTAGAATAAAATAAACAAACTTTTTAAGGAGGGGGGAAATCAGTTCCAGCAGCACAAGTGTTCAAGGAACAAAGAGAAACAAAGTGAATCACACTGAAAAGAGAACAGTTTAAACAACTGAGATGCCTCAGATTATGAGTTCTTCAGAGCAAGGAGAATGAGAGCATTTCCTATGCAATTGAAAAGCCATAGGCAACAGAGTTGGGGGCGGGGCTTGTATCCAGGCCATGGCCCAGATACTTTTTGGCAGGGTCAAACCTGAATGGTGCTGCGACCCCACACACCAGGTCACAATACCACTCACTCAAACTTTGAGTGGGGGATGTAGGGTCTCGTGGGCCAGGGAGTCAAGCTGCAGGTGTTGGAGGGCACCTGAGAGAGGAAGAGGAGGATCAGGGGCAGGAATCTATACCCCCTCCATCTTTAAATGGTGCTCTACAGCTCCTGTGTACAGCACCTGCTAAGTGGAGCCCTGAATCGGATTGTGTTTGTGACAAGGCTGGAGCAGGAATGGGGTTCAGCTTTAAACAAACAACCTGTTCAGGAGCTTGGGGTTTGTTTCATGGGCTCTGGTTTAGCAAAAACAATACAAACTTGGCAGAAGTTCTGCAGCTGCATTCCTTCCCTGCAGCTTCCCACCCTGGCTTCTGGTCACTCCAAACCACTTTCTCTCCTCTATCCGCTACTCTTTATAGTGCTAAACCTAAGTAAACGCAGCTGTACTAACTGACTCCCAACTGGGATTGCCTCCTTGAGCTGAATGAAATTAACCCATAAAACTCCCACTAGAGGGCACCAAAAAACCTGTATACCCCCATCACCAGGCTTTGGAGCACAACTGCAATACAAAACACTAGTAGTAACAGTCATAGCCAGTTGGGGAAAGAAAGGAAGAAAAAAGAAACAAAGGGAAAAAACATAACAAAAGCCACACACAGTGTAAAGAACTAAGAAGAGTACCCACTACATTACAGTATTATTTAAAAAAAAAACAAAAAAACTGCTATTAGCATAAAACCAAGCAAACCTAAAGCTAGGGATTTGGCAAGAGAAACCAAAAGAGGGGAAGTAATTTACTTTCACAGAAAGAGTTAATTATACAATTAGCTCCAGTTCGAAATATTTGCCTAACCACCATTTACCTTTTGTGAAAAAGCTTTAATAATGATAACTGCTTACGCCCATGTTTTCTCATTGTTTTGCTTACCATCCTCTGCTGCAACTACTATTATTACAATTGCAGTATCAGTAATAAAACAATTACCCAGTCTCAGTGCTGTTGAATGGGTTTGAAACTCAGAGTTGAAAATAATTAAATTGGGCATTCACGCTCATGATGAAGTTTGATATTAGAGAAAGGAAAAAATAAATAGAAATACTAATACATTTTATGCCAAGAAAGGACAATTATATTATCTAGTTTGACCTCCTGTCTATCACAGGCCACAGAATTTCATCCTGTTACTCCTATATTGAGTTCAATAACTTGTACAGAGAAAGGATACTGTCTGTTTGGTTTGGTTTTACATAACCTACTTCAGGCCTATCTGTGGTCTGATTGCTGGACGGGGGAAATAATTTCCCTTTGCTCCATGCACATAAAAATGGCTCAACTAGTTTTGCTCACGCTTTCCAATAAATTCACTCGCACCAAACCTGGAAAACTTCATCCCAAAATGTATTTGTGACAGTTAAGAGCAGCTGAAAGAAGTGGGTTATAATGGAAGTTAGAATCCACCCTTATAATAAAGCCTGACCCCCTCTGGTTGTATATTTAAAAAAAAAGGAAAGAAACAGCAGCAGCCAAGAGTCTAATATGACAATGACATAAGGATTCTTATAAATTATTTTACTGACGGTGTCATTTATATTTCTTTGAACATATTGTTCATGGAGACCATAATTGGAGGGAGAAGACCCACAACCTTAAGCTGTAACATTAATGAAAAGTTCACCAGTGCTGCACCTCAAAATGTAAATGAACAAATGCGCTTTGTGTGCCTTCTGACAAAGAGTATTTAAAGTTTCCTGCAGCCAAACACCTATGTACTGCAAAGAAGGAACTAAAAGATGAAAAGCTGCCTTTTGTGAAGTAGGAGAAAAAGTGAGACCAGCAGAGAGTAATATCCCTGTACATCTCTACAGGAGGATTAACTGTGCAGAGAGAGAAAAAAAAAACAGGCTGTGTTCCTAGCTTTCTCTGTGCTCCTTACTGCAAGATCAGTCTGCAGCATATCTTCTGCCAGTGATTAAAATGAGGACCAGTGAGGATGAGAGGGGAGAAAGGAAAGTGGGGAAAGGAAAATAGAACTGAGGGCTTCTCTGTACTGGCAATTTACAGCGCTGCAACTTTCTCACTCAGGGCTGTGAAAAAACACTCCCCCCCCCCCCCGAGCGCAGCAAGTTGCAGCGCTGTAAAGTGCCAGTGTAGACAGTGCACCAGCGCCCTAAGAGGGGCAGACAGAGGAGCTGGAAAGGATCAATAAGGAAATGAGGAGAAAATAATAAAGGAGCACAAAAGAGAACGAAGAAAAGAGAAGGGGGACTAAAGGTAAGAGAAGAGGATGGAAGGAAAGAAAGCGGAGCAACTTGAGTGATGAGTTGTCTTCTGGGACCTGTAGGCTGCCCTATGCAGCATGTTTTGGAACTCAATAGAAGAAATGCCTCCAAGGTGCCACAACATTGAGTGAAGACAGCTACAGGGCAGCATCTGACCCCACCATTAGCCTGTCTCTGGACTCAACATGTACACTGAACTCCACACAGGCAGGGGTCATGGCTTGCCAGAGGAGGTAATGAGTTAGGGAACAGGCATTGCATGCAGCAAGCTCTCCCCTCAGGATGGCATAACTTATAATACAGTATGAGTTCAAGTCAACACTGCTCTTGGCAACAGTAACTCCCTCTCCTCCCCATTTTTGAGACACTGAAGAAGAACGGGCCCTCCATTGTCAGTGTGATACTGTGCTGTGGAGCGTCTGATGGTGAGATAGACAGTTCTACGTCCACAAGTGATGCCCCAGGATAGACATTCCTAAGCGGTGTGGTGCATTCAGCAGTACATTGGTTCCACAGTGAGGAAAAATAGCCTTTACAACAGCAAGAAACATGGGAACTTTTATAATATGAAGGTGGGCATAGTAGAATAGGCAACCAGTTCCCAGGAGAACTGCCCTGGAGGTTGGGGTAGGAAGTAACAACAAGCAGAGCTTTCTAGCCCCACCACAGATAAAAGATAGAGGAATGGGACACCCCAGAAGATAGATCAAGCTGGAAGGAACTAGGGACACAAAAAAATAATCAGAGGTTAAATGAAGACAGCAAAAAGGAGGAGGAAGTGGAGGTCTGTTGTGGAGAACAAATTGTATGGGAGAGGAATTGAGGTGCTGTGGTATCATTTGGTCTTAAGTTCATGAGCAATGGAAGACATTGAGACTTCAATTTTATTTTACAGGTCTGGGGTGACTTATGGCCATCTTAACCCATTGTGATTCTCTTCCCTGAACACTTTGGGTGCTCTAGAACCAAGCCTCCCACATCAATTAAGTACTCATGCATAGAGCCTAAGGAGCTGTCACCGCAATTGAGCAAACCTAAGCACTGCATGTAGGAGAAAAGGAAATTAAAGTCATTTAAAAATCCACCATTTAATCTATCACCCATCTACAGCTCTGACATCAAGGCATTGATTTTTTTTCCTGAGTTTTATGGCATTAACTCATGGCAACTAATTGCTCATTAATACACCAGCTCTGGATGTGTTTTGACAGCCGGAAAATTGTCCCTCTTCTTGAATTTAGGAAACCATCTATTTTCCAACACTTAAGTGTAGTACAGTGAGACAGGGTGGAGATGCTCCAGCCTGTCCCTGGCAAACAAGGAATTAAAGGTAAATTAGGCCCCATCCTGAAAACTTATGAACATGTCTAAATTTATGCACTCAAGTAGTCCCACTGATTGCAAAGAGCCAAGCATGAGTAAAATTGATTGAAGGCTACAAATTTTAATTGTAGGATCGCATACTAATTCTCAGATATCACCCTGTTTCTTTCTACACTGAATCAACATGTGAAATGTTCTTCAACTATTTTCATTGTTGTATTGGTCAATTTGATGTAAGTTCTCTGCCAGCAAACTTTCACTATTAACTGATTGTTGCACCAGATTACAATCAATAGCACTCTTTGTTAAGTATAGAGTTTTGCCCAGTGCTTAATTTGTGCCAGGGCTTGCCATGGCTGAGTCTCGGCACCTCTAAACATGGCAGTTCATAGCCCTGGCACCTCTGAGCTCACCGTGTCAGCTATGAAAGTAAAAAAGTGATTGAGTCCTGGCACCTTTTTCATTACAAATTAAGCACTGGGTTTGCCCTTGAATCCTTGACCAAACCATTTCCCCATTGTTAGGAAGAGTACCGTATGTCAGCTCACTGTCTGCCGCTATCCTACCTCAATAGTGACATGAATCCACCATTTCAGCAATGGTGAACATATAACAAGTATTCCCAAGTCCAATAAGCTACATACACAAAGCAGAAGCAGAGGATCTATTAGTTCTGGACCAACTGTAAGAGATTTCCCTAGAATCACTGTGTATAACACTGCTCTACAGCCAAAATGCTTCTGAAATAAATGTAGTCAAACTTTACTAATTCTGGGTCACTGAGAACGAAAATGATGCTTAAAATTGTTGATTGGCTCTAGTTTTCAAGATATGCTATTGGGTCAGTATATACGACCCTTGACTTGGGAATGGCAGAGGATAAGTGAGTTATAAAGGGAAGGGATCTCAATTTAAACCAGAAATGACTAAAATACATCTTTGACTGGATCTATGAATAAATCTATGACTGGGTTTGGACAGTACTTGCTTTTTAGGCAAAACAATGAATGATGCAATCTGAAGCTGGTATTGCGTCATACATGATATGAATTGCATCATGTTATTCCTAGAAGTCATGGATGATGCAATCCTAACGAAGCTTACATCACTCTGCTGAACAAATTGCCCTATATCAGCTCTAGAAATCATACAGTGTCGTGCTCTCTTCTTTGTCAGTGTTTGATTTTGCAAAGGGACACATTTCTGTTTAGCCAAAGTGAGCGGAGATGCCTCGTACTTGTGTGAACAGTGCAGATAACTTCTGCTATGTTTGTGGTGAAGTGACTTTTGCATCACAAAAGCGCAGTATAACCACTAGGGTTAAGAAAGCCTATCACCTTTATTTTGGCTGCAATATTGGAGATCAGGACAAGAGGTGGGCCCCACACATATGCTGCAACACTTGTGCAACAAATCTTCACCAGTGGTTGAACAGGAAAAGAAAAACTATGCCTTTTGCAGTGTCAATGATTTGGAGACAGCCAACAGATCATACCAGCAATTATTACTTCTGCATGGTGCCTCCAGTTGGGAAAGGTGTGTCAAAGAAGAAAAAGTGGACTGTGCATTATCCAAACATTCCATCAGCTATACGTCCAGTACCCCACGGAGAAGGACTGCCGGTTCCCGATGCACCAGAATCATTCTCACTTGAGTCAGACGAGGAAGAGGAAGAGGATGAAACTTCTGGTCCTGAACCATCAATGTCACAGGACCCACATTTTCTCCCATCCTCCTCCTCTGAACCACACCTCATAACACAAGTGAACTGAATGACCTTGTCAGGGATTTGGAACTACCCAAGAGTAAGGCAGAGCTGTTGGGCTCCAGACTACAGCAGTGGAATCTCCT
>NW_020664500.1:429938-474002 GCF_002925995.2 Terrapene triunguis
ATACACAAAGTACTGCTGTTTTCTCTGCGAATGGGATAGTCGTGCAAGAGATTCCCACTACATCAAGAAAGACTGGCCACTCCGACAGTCACTGGAGCCTGGGAGGAAAAGTGTTCAGCGTCCACCACTTGTTGAATCAAGGAAGATTTTGTTACCACCCTTACACATCAAGCTGGGTCTGATGAAGAACTTTGTCAAGGCCATTGACAAAACACAAGCAGCTTTCAAGTAACTCCGTGGAAAATTTCCAAGGTTAAGTGAAGCTAAGAGAAAGGAAGGTGTCTTTGTTGGTCCTCAGATTCGTGAACTTCTTCGAGATGATGCATTTGACCATGCACTGTGTGGCAAGGAAAAGACGGCATGGAAAGCCTTTCAGTTAGTGGCAATAAATTTTCTCGGAAACAACAAGGCAGACAACTACAGGTTGTTGGTGGAAAACCTCCTCAAGGCATACAAAAGCCTTGGTTGCAACATGTCACTAAAGATACATTTTTTGCATTCTCATCTAGACTTTTTTCCACCGAACTGCGGAGCAGTGAGTGACGAGCATGGCGAGCGATTTCACCAGGACATTGCAACAATGGAGAAAAGCTATCAGGGCAAATGGAGCCCATCAATGCTTGCAGACTATTGCTGGACAGTGACAAGAGATGCTCCATTTAATGAGTACAAGAGACAAGCCAAGAAGCGCCGAGTAGACACTGAATAGGACTAAACTATGTACAGAATCGTTTTTTGCCTTTTTGTTTTTGCTGATTTTTAAAGTGTTACATAAACAGGACAGGTGAAATATTATCATGTAAAGCAACCATAAACACATGAAAAGACCTAGGTTTACAATTTATGATTAAAACTCTACTATCTAAACAATATACATAGACATAAAATATAAAAACTTAAATATCTTAGAAACAGTAGCCAATCGGTTGTTTTAATTGTCATATTTGAATTCAGCACATCAAAATACATAATAAATAGCACATTTTATCTCTGAAGCAGACGACTTCTCAAAAATTGTAGACCAGTGTAATCACTAGTAAATAGATGTCCCATGATTGGTACTCCAGACTTGCATGATTGTTGCTTCCTAATAATACTTGATGCATCTGTAGTACTTTCCATCCTGCAGGATGCCAAAGCATTTTATAAACCACATTCCTCATCACTGAAATGCAGCCACCCTTGAGGCAGGAAGGTGACTGTCAACTGGCTGATGCATAACAGGGCAAGGAAAGAACATTTTGGCCAAGGACGCAAGGGAATACCCCACTCTTATAGAAAGTACTAGAGAATCTTTAATGTCTATATTGAAACACAGGACCCTCAGTTTTAAAAGCGAAGAGACAAACGTTACTCTGAACTCATATTATCTGCCTTGTAAGGATGAAGGAAGAGTTGATTCAACCCTGCCTAATTAGGCTCCGTGGTTCCAGGGAGTGTAGGCAGCCCAAATCGAACACACAGGCCACTCTGCTTTATTGTCCAGCTCCTGACACTAAGCTTCCCCTCCCTATCTCAGGGCTTGACCTTGCTGAAGCGCCTCTGCAGTGCTGAGGGTGCACAACTCAAAGTTAACAAGGAGTCTGGTGGCACCTTAAAGACTAACAGATTTATTTGGGCATAAACTTTCGTGGGTAAAAACCTCACTTCTTCGGATGCATAGAGTGAAAGTTACAGATGCAGGCATTATATACTGACACATGGAGAGCAGGGAGTTACTTCGCAAGTGGAGAACCAGTGTTGACAGGGCCAATTCAATCAGGGTGGATGTAGTCCACTCCCAATAATAGATGAGGAGGTGTCAATTCCAGGAGAGGAAAAGCTGCTTCTGTAATGAGCCAGCCACTCCCAGTCCCTATTCAAGCCCAGATTAATGGTGTTGAATTTGCAAATGAATTTTAGTTCTGCTGTTTCTCTTTGAAGTCTGTTTCTGAAGTTTTTTTGTTCAATGATAGTGACTTTTAGATCTGTAATAGAATGACCAGGGAGATTGAAGTGTTCACTTACTGGCTTATGTATGTTACCATTCCTGATGTCCGATTTGTGTCCATTTATTCTTTTGCGGAGGGACTGTCCGGTTTGGCCAATGTACATGGCAGAGGGGCATTGCTGGCACATGATGGCATATATAACATTAGTGGATGTGCAGGTGAATGAGCCCTTGATGGTGTGGCTGATGTGGTTGGGTCCTCTGATGGTATCACCAGAGTAGATATGGGGACAGAGTAGGCAACGAGGTTTGCTACAGGGATTGGTTCCTGGGTTGGTGTTTCTGTGGTGTGGTGTGTAGTTGCTGGTGAGTATTTGCTTCAGGTTGGGGGGTTGTCTGTAAGCGAGGACTGGCCTGCCTCCCAAGGTCTGTGAGAGTGAGGGATCATTTTCCAGGATAGGTTGTAGATCGTGGATAATGCGCTGGAGAGGTTTTAGCTGGGGTCTGTATGTGATGGCCACTGGTGTTCTGTTATTGTCCTTGTTGGGCCTGTCCTGTAGTAGGTGATTTCTGGGTACTCATCTCGCTCTGTCAATCTGTTTCCTCACTTCTCCAGGTGGGTATTGTAGTTTTACGAATGCTTGATAAAGATCTTGTAGGTGTTTGTCTCTGTCTGAGGGGTTGGAGCAAATTCGGTTGTATCTTAGGGCTTGGCTGTAGACAATGGATCGTGTGATGTGTCTTGGATGGAAGCTGGAGGCATGTAGGTATGTATAGCGGTCAGTAGGTTTCCGGTATAGGGTGGTGTTTATGTGACCATCACTTATTTGCACTGTAGTGTCCAGGAAGTGGATCTCTTGTGTGGACTGGTCCAGGCTGAGGTTGATGGTGGAGTGGAAATTGTTGAAGTCCAGGTGGAATTCTTCAAGGGCCTCCTTTCCGTGGGTCCATATGATGAAGATGTCATCAATGTAGCGCAAGTAGAGGAGGGGCACTAGGGGACGAGAGCTGAGGAAGCGTTGTTCTAAGTCAGCCATAAAAATGTTGGCATACTGTGGGGCCATGTGGGTACCCATAGCAGTGCCACTGACTTGAAGGTATAAGTTGTCCCCAAATCTGAAGTGGTTGTGGGTGAGGACAAAGTCACAAAGTTCAGCCACCAGGCTTGCTGTGGCCTCATCAGGGATACTGTTCCTGACAGCTTGTAGTCCATCCTCATGTGGAATATTGATGTAAAGTTTTTCTACATCCATGGTGGCCAGGATGGTGTTTTCAGGAAGAACACCAATACATTGTAGTTTCCTCAGGAAGTCGGTGGTGTCTCGAAGATAGCTGGGAGTGCTGGTAGCGTAGGGTCTGAGGAGAGAGAGTCCAAATAGCCAGATAATCCTGCTGTAAGAGTGCCAATGCCTGAGATGATGGGGTCCAGGGTTTCCGGGTTTATGGATCTTGGATAGCAGATAGAATACCCCTGGTCGGGGTTCTGGGGGTGTGTCCATGTAGATTTGTTCCCGTACTGTAGCTGGGAATTTTTTGAGCAGATGGTGTAGTTTCTTTTGATATTCCTCAGTGGGATCAGAGGATAGTGGCCTGTAGAATGTGGTCTTGGAGAGTTGCCTGGCAGCCTCCTGTTCATAATCCGACCTGTTCATTATGACTACAGCACCTCCTTTGTCAGCCCCTTTGATGATAATGTCAGAGTTGTTTCTGAGGCTGTGGATGGCATTGCGTTCTGTACGGCTGAGGTTATGGGACAAATGATGTTGTCTGTCCACAATTTCAGCCTGTGCACGTCTGCGGAAGCACTCTATGTAGAGGTCCAGTCTGTCATTTCGACCATCGGGAGGAGTCCACATATATACTCTGGTGACACCATCAGAGGACCCAACCACATCAGCCACACCATCAAGGGCTCATTCACCTGCACATCCACTAATGTTATATATGCCATCATGTGCCAGCAATGCCCCTCTGCCATGTACATTGGCCAAACCGGACAGTCCCTCCGCAAAAGAATAAATGGACACAAATCGGACATCAGGAATGGTAACATACATAAGCCAGTAAGTGAACACTTCAATCTCCCTAGTCATTCTATTACAGATTTAAAAGTCACTATCATTGAATAAAAAAACGTCAGAAACAGACTTCAAAGAGAAACAGCAGAACTAAAATTCATTTGCAAATTTAACACCATTAATCTGGGCTTGAATAGGGACTGGGAGTGGCTGGCTCATTACAGAAGCAGCTTTTCCTCTCCTGGAATTGACACCTCCTCATCTATTATTAGGAGTGGACTACATCCACCTTGATTGAATTGGCCCTGTCAACACTCGTTCTCCACTTGCGAAGTAACTCCCTGCTCTCCATGTGTCAGTATATAATGCCTGCATCTGTAACTTTCACTCTATGCATCCGAAGAAGTGAGGTTTTTACCCACGAAAGCTTATGCCCAAATAAATCTGTTAGGGTATGTCTTCACTACCCGCCGATCCGGCGGGTAGCAATCGGTCTATCGGAGATCGACTTACCGCGTCTCGTGAGGACGCGGTAAAATCGATCCCTGATCGCTCTGCCGTCGACTCCGGAAATCCACCTCGGCAAGAGGCGGCAGCGGAGTCGGCGGCAGCGCGGCAGCGGTCGGCTTTCCCCCGTCCTCACCGCCAGGTAAGCTGACCTAAAATACGCAACTTCAGCTACGGTATTCACGTAGCTGAAGTTGCGTATCTTAGGTCGGACCCCCGCTGTAGTGTAGACCTAGCCTTAGTCTTTAAGGTGCCAGCAGACTCCTTGTTGTTTTTGTAGATACAGACTAACACGGCTACCCCCTGATACTTGACACAACTCAAAGTTGAATCAATGGGAGAGCCAAAGAGCTTTCAGGATTGGATGCTGCATGATGACCCATTTTCAGGGTCTCTGAGGGAAGCATTTCTAATGACTAATAAGAGTCACACCAAAGCGACCAGAAGCACCAGCAGACTGAACAGCCACTACTCCTTGCACCCTTTCTCAAGGCTCCTCACTAAGGGTCCTGAGCATCTTCAGCTTGCAGTGGACTTCAGTGAATATATGAATACTTAAATGTGCCTGCAATAAAGTCATCTGGCTGACTCCTGATGTTCTAGACGATAGAAGAGAGTTTGTTTTTAAAATATAAATTTGTTCACAGCCAGCCCGCTGTAAAAGCTTATGAAAAGGGACAGTGAAATGGGGCCTTTATCAAATGTGAGTGAATCGCACCAACTCCTATACAACCAATTGTCAGAAAGCTTTTTATTAGAGAATGTGGGGTGCAGGAAGGATGGATTCTGATGACTAATTCTAATCTTTTCCAAGAAGTTACTACTTCACCCTTACTTATGCAGAGCATATCACATGCAATGAGTATTGTTCTGCAGTAATGACTTTACACAATCAAAGCATCTAAGCAACAGCTTGACAATTTCATTTGACTTAGTCACAGTGAAGGAGGTGTTGGTGTTGTGCCGTCATCATTGAGGTTTCCCTGAATGAGGTGTTTAGCTCTCCATTTTGGAAACTCACTCTGTACGTGGTATTGTATAGTTGTGGCTGCTAAATAATGCGAGTTTTGAAAAAGAATGGAATTGAATGAGAACAGAAAGAAATGGATGTTGCGGCCGGCCTTGTGTTTGTGTAAACTGTTTACTGGAAAAGATCTGGATTAATGAGATCCCTACCATCTGAGAGAACAGTGAAACATTAAGCAGAGACCTCTGTTTCTCTTAGATTTGTTTGGAAACATTCTTAAGACTCCACATAGTATCCCATTCACAGATGTCTTCCATTTACTATATTTAGCTCTCTCCCATCACAATGGGAGGTATTCACACTGGTTTCAAAATAAACAAACTAAAACCTTACTTTTGTGTCTAAAGAGTTGCATTAACTCTAATATTTCCCCATTAGTATTTTTCACTTTTGCACCTTGTCTCCCACTAGGATCAGAGCCAGAAATAAAAAAGCATGAGAACCGCTGTTAGTGGAGTAGATGCAGAACCTTACAGGAAGGGTTGGGGTGTTTTTATATGCAAGCAAGAAGTAGCTAATTGAAAATTGCTGCAGGTAGCCTTGATCAAGAATGCTCCTGGCCCTTAACTCTAATTTTCAGTCCCAGGGACACATTTCAGTTACAACATTTTTTTTTTTTTTTTAAGAGTGCACAGAGTAGCTTACAGCAAATAGACTGGGGGGGGGGAGAATTCAGGCCCTCAGGGGTGTTAGCTCCCCAAAATTAGGTCACTGCTGATGCAGAACTAGATGCAATGTTCTGCTGACCAAGCCAAAAAGGAGAGTGTCTTTTTAATCCAGAATTCTGCACTGTAACATTGTAGCCTGCTTGATGTTATCAAATGTGGGTCAGGTATCTTTCCGTGACTGCCAGCTGTTTTCAATTGCCCTCATCTGTTGCAGTTTGATTGAAGTGTCCAAGCCTGAGCATAAATGGGAATTTACAGGTTCACAAACAGGGGCAAAATATTTAAAGACAAGATATATTTTGCATGATTTATAATACTAATAAGGCCTTAAAGGGTTGTTCAGCACAACAATTACAGACTTTACCTTTGGGCATTCACAGTGGTTTGAAGACATTTATTATATTCAATTGCTTAAGTATTGCCTAATTTAATTGCTTTCTATGAGCTTGCAAATGGAAAGCTAAGATCCACAAGCTTCCACTTCAAGTCACTCAAAATTAACATTTAGAGTGAAGATATCAAAGAGCAGAACATGTGCATGGAGGAGAGGTGGTGATGTCACACAGAACAGGGCAAGAGGGTCTTGAGCCATACAAACTAATCGTTTTGAACAATACCTTCCGCAAATCAGTCTTCGCCATTTACTGCAGCATTGAAATTATACCATATCCTTCATGCTTGAAAATCCAAAGACTGAGAGAAAGGGAAATGATATTTTCTAGGAATAAATGAACTGACCCTTACTTAAGAAGGCCCAGCTGAACAATAAATCTGGCTTGTCATGATGAAACAGAAGCGTGCATGACAAATAATACTCATTTCTAGCTTCTTAGTACTTTAGGACAGTTACTCAATATTTTTTTACAGGCTTTGTTTAAACAACATCAAGTACCTATTGGATACAGGATACATCTTTTAGACTTCACTCAGCTGTCCTGTACCAGTTAGGCTGCATCTACCCTGGTAGAGTATCACATTTTTCACATTCAGATATGTACGTGCTACATCAGTTTTTTAAATAAATGACAAATGTACTTTCATCATCTCAAAATAAAGACTTTTTAATTAGTCTTCTAATCTCAGCAGGGTTAAATTAGACACCTGAAGCAAAACCAAAAAAACCCCAACCAAACAAAAAAAAAAAACCCCACTACTAACATTTTCACGAGTGTATCCAGTGTGAATTGAAACAACTGCAGCTTAGCCTAGAAGGCACTTTTCTCTTTCAATACAGGACCACTACTTAAACACTATGGCACAAGAGGATTTTTAATTTCTCATCAAAGCGGCTGTCCCTTCTCGCTTCTGAGCTCAGAGTTCAACCACATGTTCAACAAGATGTATATTTATTACAAGGGTTCCCTATAAAGGGAATATTTCTGTCTTCCCAGACATGCACCTATTTGTAACCATGACAATAAGCTGCACATTACTTTCCATCTGAAATCAGGTTTAGTGAATCCTAGTTGTTTCTACTCCTTTTCTCCCCAAGATACATATTTCAAGCAATATCCTCTAAGTACCACTTCCACTACTGCATACGTAACAACCATTGGTTTTTTTTGTTCATTAATGATGCTCATTCAATCTGACTAAATCTGATTTATGATCTTGTATTAATCTCCTGTATGATTAACTTGAACTAATATCTTTTGAGGCTAAGGTCTACCTAGTAGACCCTGGTTTGATGTGCATCAACCAAAGAAATGATGGTGTTACAGGGAGTGTTAAGGTGGGTGCTCACCCCTGGACCAATCCCTTGTATTAAGTTTGGCATTTTTTCCTGCATGGCCCCTGGCAGCCTGATGTGGAACTGCAGTCACATGCCTTTCTTAGTTTCCCCTAAGGGCTTTTCAGTTAGTTCAATGAGGCTTTCATGTAGTGAATAGTGCTCCTAATTTATTTAACCAAAGGCCAAGCAAATATGCAAAGAAGCCTTCAAACTCAGCCTCCTAGCTGGGAATAGTGGGAGGGGAGTTAATTAGTCCATGTGCCCCACTTAAGTCCCTCCGGAATCCTTACCACCAGTAAGAGCCTCTCAACCCAACATCTCCCTCAGGAGGCAGGCTTCTTCTCATTACCTGGGGAAGAGTTCCTTCTTTTGGCTCAGGGCCCCCACAGAGATCAAATCACTGAAACTTTTGTTTGGAGCAGCATGTATTTCCTCTGTGGCCTGGACTGCTTGCTGCTGTCCGGTGAAGGTCATTTCGGTGGAGCCAGGTCTCCCTAGGGGCTTGGCATGCATAGTTCTCCCTATTTCAGTACTTATTCCCTCCAGAATTGCCTTTCCTGGTGAGCTCCTTAACCGGTTCCCCTGAAAAGTCTTTCCCCACAGGAACGTCCTCTGTTTTGGGCTTCCTGACTGAGGTGTCATGGCCCTTCATTAGGCTCAAGTGCTCCTTAGATAATTAACTATCCACAAGTGAATCTGGGTTAGCTCATTCTCCTCAGCAGAGATGCCCAGCCCATCTGTAACCAGGCTGACCACCAGCTACTCTGTGACAGGGACCAATAGTCAGATGGAAAAGGTGACTAGAGGATCATGAATACTAATGGCTATGTATGCACAACTGGAAGGGGGCAATTTAACAGGATACTGCATGTTGTCCAAACCTGTTGGGGCTGGGAAGGTGAAGGACGATTCCAAACAGGTTATGAAGATATCCATATAATTCAATTATATATTGTCATTAAGGGATGGGAGGTGTTTGAGGAGAAAAAAAAAAGCAAAAAGATTCACCTGGAACACAGACTTCATAGGTCTTGAAATAAAGACACACACACACACACTCCCCTTTTCTGAGACACTGAAATAAAAACAGGCAGCAAGTAGCTGGATAATGTAAAGAACTTCCAGATAACTAAACTTTTCTTATTAACATAACTACTGTTCACTATAACTCAGCACAGTCTCACTAGTTATAGGACTGTCAGCCACTTGTCTAGTTGTGTTTATGTTCTGCCTCATGTTTCTTTGGATGGCAAGTTCTCTTGCTTTTTCTCTAATAACTGCTTTTATTTAAGACAACCTGAACAGGAAGTGAAGGCTAGTGAGCTGAGGTAGCCAAGGTTAGGACAATGGAAAGCAGGAAACTGACTTCTGACCTTAAGGGAAACAGAAGGAAGGAGGTAATACTTGGGCACGGTCAAAGGCTAGAAAGTTGCCACAGCCCTCTCCAAATGATGCTAAACAATACAGGGATGATAGGTATGGGTCCAGTGTCTGAGTCAAAGTCTTTGGCCAGTCTGGCCTGAAAAGTTACTTGGCAGTAAAAGCTCTCCTCTGAATAGATGTTGTCAAACATAGTTTAAGTGCATATTGACTAATGGCAGCCACACCTGGGCAGGGATTTTACCTTTTTATTTGTTGGTGGCCATCCCTAGAGCTCAGCCCTGCATGGCACAGCACCCTCGGGTCCTCTTGCTTTTCCCAATAACTTGTTGACAGCCCAAAGTGCTTGGAGTCACATTCCTCTTCCCAGGCTCCCATTTAAGTGTTTATAAATATGCAGTTTTCTTTACCCCTCCCCTCTGGTTAAAGGATTCCACTGCCCTCCTTCTTGGGCTGTGCAATGAGTCAAGGCAGCTAGCCCAGCCCAGCCATAGTCAGATTCTAGCCCTACCTGACAGAACTTCTCTTCTCTCCTCATAGAGTCAACTGGGTTTTTAATCTTTCAGGAGGTAGCTTCCTGATTAACACCTGGCCCTCATACACCAGCTCATCTGCTGCTCCCTTGAACACCTGTTTCCTCAAACAAGCATGTCATGAAACAGGGTTGATTGGCCCTGAGTCCCCATTCTCCTTAAAGGGTCCAGGCTACCCTGTTACACAGTATGCTCCCAGTTATCCGAATAGCATGAGGGACACAGATTTTATTTGGATACTCAGGTGTTCAGCTATTGGATAAGGCAGGAGCCATTCAGCAGCAGGGAGTCCTCCCATGCAGAAAGGGGCCTATCTTCCTTCTCGCAGCATAAAATACATGGGGGAGAAGGAAGGGATTCGGATAATGCAAATATTTGGATAATAGTGTTTCAGATAAACAGGAGTATACTGTATCAAATTTTGGGATGTGCCTATAGCATGGGATAGATGTGATTGTAAAAGGGGACAAAGTAAAATAAAATAAGTGAACATCACAGTTAATGTGTCCAGATAGCCATTATGGCACAATTGTATCGCCATGTTCCCCTCCTCCCTCAGTGAACCACCCAAACTAAATTTGGCCAGCCCAGATCAACTGGTTCAGAGGTGACTTAACGATACTATATGAATGGGTGGCCCAACTTACTGACCCTCCAAGCTGCATCAATAATCTTCAGAAGTTCAAGAGCTGGGCATGCCTGCTGTGGCTCGTGGCTTCTGCCAGGCAAGGCAGAGTGTGTGTGTGTGTGTGTCTCAGGGATCAAGGCTTCAGCAAGAGCAGGTCTGAACCCCCAAGCCCTGGGTCGCTGGGCAGAAACCCCAAGAGCCACCACCCTGCTGCAGGGCAGAAACCCAGAGCTCCCCTCCCAAGTTTGATAGGAGGAGAAAGGGGTGGGGGGGCATGGAGGTCTCTGCGAGATGCACTTTAACTGTAAAAGAGCTGCATGCAGCTCACAAGCTGTGGTTTGGCCACCCGGGCTATATGATCATGCAGTAGAGCTAGAAATCTTGGGGCAATGTAATCTTGCGAGTTTTCTTCTTCCACTCAGTCCACAAATACTATGAGAGCAGCTGCTTGTATGCATCCTTTGAACTTCTGACTTCAGAACCTTCGAAATATTTTGTTCCAGATCAGTTTTTGAAATGGGCAACCATTTTAGGGGGGACAGATTGATTCCTATTTTCTGAACTAGTTCTCCTATTTCTAGTGAAATGTATTGAGTAATCATAGAATATCAGGGTTGGAAAGGACATCAGGAGGTCATCTAGTCCAACTCCCTACTCAAAGCAGGACCAATCCCCAGACAGATTTTTGCCCCAAATCCCTAAATGGCCTCCTCAAGGATTGAACTCACAACCCTGGATTTAGCAGGCCAATGCTCAAACCACAGAGCTATTCCTTCCCCCTGCATGAATTGCCTTCTAATTTCTCCACCAAATTAATGGCGTTCTTACTGTCTGCTGCTAACAGATTTTGCTAGCAGCTACTTTACACCTGTGACCCTCCACATGGGAGGTTTCTTGTCTAGTTACTCCCTTGTGTGTAAGCTACTGAAAGGGCCAGACGAGTTCTATCTAAATTTTATATGTGTCACGATCTTGAACGGTTGCTTTAAAGACTCATACATGAAAGGAACAAGGAGGCCGGTGGCACCTTAAAGACTAACAGATTTATTTAGGCATATGCTTTCGTGGGTAAAAAACCTCACTTGAAGTGAAGTTTTTTACCCACGAAAGCTTATGCCCAAATAAATCTGTTAGTCTTTAAGGTGCCACCGGACTCCTTGTTTTCGTAGATATAGACTAATACGGCTACCCCCTGATACTTGACACATGAAAAGCACGTTCTTGTCAGCTGATCTTTTCAGAGGACCCTATGAAATCACCCAGGGGCGCCAGACAGTCAGCACAGCAACCAGTGAGCATTGTGCTGATGGCCAGAATAAGCCATGCAGCGGATAAAGGTAGTGGACATATTGCACCATTTTTAAGACTGACTATGGATTTCGTTGCGACTCCAGCAAAGCACATGGTTCTCCCATTAGAGGACTTTACTAAAGCTCTTTTAAACCAGGGCCATGCTATCTTGCCTCTATTTGCTTTAGGTGCACAGCAAGTGAGATCAAGTCACCAGGCTAATGTGTATTTGCTGGCTTTATCTCAGCTCTTGTAACACATGCATGGGCTACGATAAGCCAATTAGATTCTCTCAAGACCAGATACCATCTGGCTGAGAAATTGCTGGCAGTCCAGTAGGCAGCACTTCTGCAGTCCCGGAGGGGGTTTCACATTTTCCCACTCAGTCCTCACAATCATCCCTTCTCAGTGCCAGAATTAAAACAAAACAAAACAAAACAAAACAAAATCACAACCCTTTAGAGTTTATTTAATTAATTCTGTATTGTAAGAAGTAGGAGAGCAATGTGCGTTTGGAGGAAGACGTTGGCACTTGCGTATCCATCCTCGTCACACTTTTGACTGTACCTTGAAGAGATCTAGAGTTATAGTTGTCATAGCAACCCTATTAACAAATAGCAGCCTAGGCTTTACACAGGAGATGTGACTGCTGGGGTTTGTTGGGAATTTTATTAGCAATTTCTGCTAAAATGCACGGTTTCTGTAAGCCTCCCATCTATCACCTCTCATTCTTTTGGGTTTTTTTCCTTACAGTGAACCTCTCACTTTATGTCACCCAAATTTTTGATTGTTTAAAGTGAATATCCCTATAGAAGGAGCCCCACATTTTGCTATATTCTCTCTCTCATGCTGGAAGAAGACATATGAATGTACCATTCTTTAAAAGAAATAAATTGATTTGCATTAACACTCTCTGTGAGCTAACTGTGGGACTATAATAATCGTTTCAGTCTTCAGGGTTACTAAACAATTCCCCTCATTCACTCCCCAACCCACCCAATAAAAGGATGATCTAGTTAGAAAGATAAGGGGGGTGGGATCCATTCTATACATCATCCAAAAATGGATTGATTTATTTGCTGCGATTGTTTAAGACAAAGATTTTTAAAGACTGAATTACAGAGATTTCAGTACCTGAAGGTTTATTCTGCATGGTTTTCATGATTCATAACCATCTGTAGATGCATTACTGCTACTGTGCTGGACCAGGATTTAAATATTAACCCCTGGCAGATTTTATTTCTAGATAGATTAGAATTAGATTATCTGTTGAGCTATATTAATTACAATAGCAATAATACTTTGCATTTCTATAGCACCTTTCATCTCATGATCTTAAAGCACTTTTCAAATGCTAATTAATTAAATCTCTAATTAAACATCCCTATGAAGAACATAACGAGTATCCCCATTTTAAGGATGTACTAACTGAGGCAGAAGTTACATATCTTTCTCAAGGTCTCCCAGGAAGTCAAGAGTGAGAACAGGGACAAGACTTCTTGCTATTTAATTCCCAGTGGGCACTCTGTCCTCAAGAGTGATTATTGATCTTTCCCCAGCACAAACACTTTGTCATGTCTTTTATTAGCACAGTGAGGCACCTCAAAAAGTTTCCCAACAAACGAAAGAACACTTATAAGCCAAATGTTTGTTTAAAGCAGACATCCCTGTTACCAGTGTAGCAGCAGACAGCAGCAGCATCCCAGCTTTCCCACTGTACTGAGTTTGCTTTCACCATCACAGAGATGAGGTAGAAAGAGACGCTTCTGGAGCCACTAACTTTTGACCACCATCCGAAGAACTGTCTACTAGAGAGCTACTATCATGAAATGCGTATAGCCGACTCCCTCTAATCTCTCTGAGGATTTCCGGTAACCTCTCCATTCGTACCAACATGGTTCTGAGAGGAAGCTGTATTCAGGACTCCAACAACTGAAATTTAAACAAAGTGAATTCCCTTTCTCTGCTAACTGTTCCTCCTACTTTATCAAGCTAATCCACTTATTTAAGGGGAACAGTTTCCACCTCAGCTCGAGTCCTAAACAATGCCTCTAGGTCAGTGGCGGATTAATAATTTTGCCGCCCCTAGGCTGGGAAATAATTGCTGCCCTGGCCCCGCCCCGACTCCGCCCTTTTCCCGCCCCCATTCCAACCCCCCCCAAAAGTCCCCGCCCCAACTCCAGCCACTCCCTTCCCCTATTGGATCCCTTCCCCAAATCCCGGCCCCGCCTCTTCCTCCAGCGCGCGGCGTTCCCCCTCCTCCCCGCTCCCTCCCTGCCCCGCGAAACAGCTGTTTCGCGGTGCAAGCACTGGGAGGGGAGAGAAACAGGATACGGTGGCACGCTTGCAGAGGAGGCGGAGGCGAGCTGGAGCAGGGAGGCAGGGCACGGAGGGGAGCTTCCGCCCCTGCAAATTTGCCGCCCTAGGATTAGGCCTTGTCAGCCTAGGCAATAATACGGCGCTGCTCTAGGTGTTTCTTGTACTGGTTTAACTAAAAAAGACCTCCTCTTTCTGAGAAGGAAACAGGGCACTGTACAAGAGTTTGCCGGGGCTCAACCCTCTCCGGGGCGGCGGGGAGCCACACCGGCTCACTACACCCCGTTGAGGTTGGGGGGATTCGTCCGGCCATGGCAGTCTCCCTCGGCAGCTCTTGCTGTAACTGGAAGAAACACGGTAAGCCCCGCCATGGCTCAGGGCGGGGCAACAATGCTAAATCAGGGCTTTGGCCCTCAGTCAGGGCTGAGCAACAAATAAGTACAAAGGACTAAGCCCAGGCCCTAGGTCAGGGCAGGGAAACAAACGCTGGGTCAGGAGCTCAGGCCCTCAGTCAGGGCTGAGCAACAAATAGTTGGCTCCAAGCCTCCAAAGGCCTGGGAGAGGGGGAGACTGCCACCCACGGGTTGGGTGGCAGGGGGGACGCAGGCCCTTCCACTCCACTGTGTCCCAGCCCGGGGCCCTAACAGCAGCAGAAGAGCCGCTGCTTAGTCAGTGGGGATCCTGGCCACAACACACTGACATGGGCTCTGGCAGTGCTGCAGCCAGACTAGGGTCGGCTGCCCCCAAGCTACTTCCAGACTTCCCCTCGGGGCCTACCTGGATCTGGGTGTTGTCCTCCGGAGGGGTCCAGTACCATGGGTTCCTCTGGGTAGTGGGCAAGTGGCAGGCCCAGCAGCTCCTCCGGGTAGTGGGCGCAGGGCAGGCCCGGCCAGTCCTGGCGGCCGCCTTAGGCTGCGGAGTCTTCCCAGTCATGAGTTAGGTTGGAGACGTCTGGTCTCTCCGGCGGCTGGGGCCGGAGTGAGCTCTGAGGGCGAGCCTTTATACTTCCGGGTCGCCAACTGACCCTCTGAGGGGCGGGCTCAGGGGTCCCTAGCTCCGCCCACTCCAGCTTCCGGATGGGCTCTTCCCCTTCCGGGGCAGCGGGGAGCCACAACGCCTCACTACAACACCATTCTTCTACAATGGCTATTCTTTTCCTCGTCCTCCTTTCATATGTCAGCTTGGCCTGGTAAGCTAACGAGACACAGCAGCACCTGCCTTCCAGCTACTTAGCCCCCTGCCCCTTCTTCACAAACACTACAAACTTTATTTTCTGGTAAATTGATGACATGCAATACTTCAGACAGTCTGCATCAACCACCCAAACTCTCCTCACCGATTTCAACAGAGAATTCACTACCCATCTTCACTAATATAACCTAATTAAACTTCAAATATTTACAGAGCACCTTCCATCCCAAACTTTATATACCTTAGAGAGAATTTACTTCACCCACTTCTGGGGTATAACACAGCAGCTGTTTGATAGCTCACAGCACCACCACACAACAGATTAGGGCAGGGAGTGAAGGAGAAAAATGTTTCCAATTCACATCTTAGGGAAAATGTTGGTAGGATGATTACAATTACACAATTAGTACTGAGGCTTGGACACAGATTAACTACCCCGCTGTAGTAAAACCTTTCATGGGATGTTGAATTACTAATAGCATCTGGAGTGTTGGTTTCAAATCTCATTCAAAAGACAGTACTTCCTTTGCCCAGCCCCATGCTGGGACATGAGGCTAGAATGCTGCCTAATCAACACCACTACCTACAACTCCCTGTCAGGGTTTTCTTAGAAGTTCTTCCATCCAAGTACTAACCAGGCTGACTCTGCTCAAGCTGGGAGATCTAATGAGATAGTTCCTGGGGGTGTCATGGCTGTAGGCAGCCCCTGCCACTCTGATTATATAGATTCACAATGTCATTGTTATGTTTAATGTCTAATACAATAGACAAGTCTATTGTAACAGGGTGAACGGACTTCAATCTGCATCTGTCAAGGCTGCTTCCCCACTTTGAACTTTAGGGTACAAATGTGGGGGCCTGCATGAAAACTTCTAAGCTTAACTACCAGCTTAGATCTGGTCCGCTGCCACCACTCCCAAAGCTAATTCCCTTCCCTGGGTAGCCTTGAGAGACTCTTCACCAATTCCCTGGTGAATACAGATCCAAACCCCTTGGATCTTAAAACAAAGAGAAATTAACCATCCCCCCTCCTTCCTCCCACCAACTCCTGGTGGATCAAGATCCAACCCACTTGGATCTAAAAACAAGGAAAAATCAATCAGGTTCTTAAAAAGAAGGCTTTTAATTAAAGAAAAAGGTAAAAATCATCTCTGTAAAATCAGGATGGAAAATAACTTTACAGGGTAATCAAACTTAAAGAGCTCAGAGGACCCCCCTCTAGCCTTAGGTTCAAAGTGCAGCAAACAGAGATAAACAAAAGGTACATTTACAAGTTGAGAAAACAAAGATAAACTAACACGCCTTGCCTGGCTGTTTACTTACAAGTTTGAAATATGAGAGACTTGTTCAGAAAGATTTGGAGAGCCTGGATTGATGTCTGGTCCCTCTTAGTCCCAACAGCAAACAACAACCAAACAAAGAGCACAAACAAAAGCCTTCCCCCCCTCCCCCAAGATTTGAAAGTATCTTGTCCCCTTATTGGTCCTTTGGGTCAGGTGTCAGCCAGGTTACCTGAGCTTCTTAACCCTTTACAGGTAAAAGGATTTTGGAGTCTCTGGCCAGGAGGGATTTTATTGTACTGTACACAGGAGAGCTGTTACCCTTCCCTTTATAGTTATGACAGCATCGCACTAGCAAAGGATGTTATATAGCCACACATCCCTGCAAATGTGGCTGGCCTTGTGGATACAGTGGCTGCAAGCAATCCCAGTAGAGATGCCTAAGAGGTCAGTAGTTGCTTAAAATGAGTACCAATAAGCTTAACAGGCAGCTTGTCTCCCGTGGCAATATAAACAGTCCAGTGGCAGGAGCTCAGGGATTCTGAAGTCCTGGAAACATCAGGATGTTCTCCTTATCATGCTTCTCACTTAGGGGCTGTAAAGAAGCCTAAGACTTTAACGTTTGGGATCTCAGAAGGCCTTTTTCTTTTTGTGACCTGTTACTAGATTACTTATAGGACGGAACTGCAACTCATCGGCCCGGGTTCTTTTTCTCCTGCTCCCCTGCTCCGGCTGACCTACTGCACAGGGACTATACTGTATGTGAAAATGTATAAATATATTCAATGTCTTTTTAAAACTAGGAAATGCTGTTTTGGTTATTAACTTAATGGGCCCAGTGGCATATTTAGGGGGATTTTATTGTGCTTGAGAACAATGCCAGATTGGCACAGCCATGAAGACTGAACTACCCCATTAACTTGCAGACAAGTGAAGCATGGGTAGCAGCCATGCAAGCTGCCTCCACATTACTGCCATGGCCTTGAGAGGCCAAGTCTAACAATGTAGATAGTTCAGTCTCCACACCCATTCAATCCCTGGCCTCGCTGACTGACTGCCAACCTGAATGCCAGTTGTGTGTATGGACAGCTGCCCACTAGTAACCAGCCAAAACTGTCAAATCTTTGCATAAAACATGTCAAATAACTGTCAGGTGATAACAGATTTTGGTCTCTACTAACCACAGATAAAAGGTTCCATACCCCATTACTAACCCCATGAACCATCCATCCCTTGTTATTATTTTGATAGAAGACTCTGGCATACTAAGCATATCTTGGCCTCACGTTTTATGGCTTCTGGATTTCAGGTCTGATTTGTGTGGTGAAAGCAGCATGTAGTTGAAGCATGCCCAACATTAGCTTTTATGGTATTATTTGCTTCTGGGGATGCTCAGATATGCTTCCCAGAATCTGAATACTGCTACTGCTTTTTTTTTTTTATTTTTTTTTTTGCTGTTCTTAATTAGTTTCCACAGTTCTTAACAATGAACATAGCCACTTATGTCACATGACTTGCAACTATCTTGAAATATACAGAATACAATACAATACTTAGAACATCGTTTTGAATAGAACAGCAGTAACATGGAGGCAGGCAATAGCACTGGATAGTCCTTTTTCATATTAGCTCTTTTTTCCCCCCATACACCAGGTATTCTTCTGACATTTTTTGAACAGTTCTGACAATACCCCTACTGGAAACTGTGAAAGATGACAGTAATTTGGGAATATTCTAAATGGGAGACTGAAAAGAGAGAGTCAGTATGTCTGAGACAACTATGTCATTTGTCATCCCAGTGATTTCTCTCACACACGGAAAGACTCTGCTGAGGACTACACAATACAATTATACTCACATGCACCTTGATGAAATGATCTTGGAATTTAGGGAGGAAATATACAGAGAGAGCACAGTCTACTGGATGGAGCACTTGACTGCGGCCAGGTCTGCACTATAGACTTCGTGAAGAGATGTGATCCCTGACTGAAATAGCTGTAGCTGGCAGAAGCCCCTTGTGCAGATGAGGTTATCGTGGCAAAACTGTGCTTTTACCAACAGAGTTTGTTTCCCTCGGGGGGGGGGGGGGGATTTTACTATACCAGTGACAAGTGCAGTTTCACCAGTATATTCCCAGCCGCTGACCCACTAGGTGACCCTGCGGAAGTCACTTCACCTCTCTGTACCACTGTTTCCCATCCCATCCTTTGGCTTGTTTACATGATATGTGATCTATAGTACAGACTGTCTCTCACTAAATGTATGGACCATGCTTAGCACAGTGGGCCCCTCGTCTCAGCTGGGACCTCTAGGTGTTACCATAATCTAAAATAAATAATATCGATACACAGGATGAGCTAGTAGCGAAGAAGAAACATAACTGCCCACTTACAAAAGTATCAGATAACTGTTCTTGCATAGAAAAAAAACCCAATGCACTAGATGCTGCTTCTAGTTATGGTGAATCTGAAGAGTAGAACACTGTTCACGTGAAGGAGGGAATTCCTGCAAGGAGACAGCTTAGAACCACATTGGAGGGCTGAATCTGCACAAAGGCAAATGACAGCATTGCCAACCACTGGCCAGCAGTGGAACTATGGGACCATTCTTATCCTGGCCCCTCTAAACGATGAAGACACCTTCCAGGATAGAACCTATGGAGGTAGGATAGTAATAGCCTTGGGTTGAACAGCATGGTTGACATTATGTACACACCTTGACTAGGCAGTTATTGGTATTGTATTTTATAGCACCCAAAAACATGCTAGGAACTTCACAGAAGACACAGAAATAAAGGCTCCTGTCCCAAAGAACTTCCAGTCTACTTATGAGACATGACAAAATGACCGAGGATGTCAAGCAATAGGAAAATGGATGTTGCAAAGAATAGGGTAATTGTGGTAACAGCAATAAGATCGTGGGGTTACTCAATGTAGCCACCAGTGAATTTTGGGAGTTTTGTTAAATTTTCTGGTCTTGAAAAAATAAATTTAAAAAAGCTAAGGAAGATTCAAATATAAGATGGTGAATATGATTGGATCATTTAATGTAGGCACTGCAAAAGAACTGAGTTTTCGGGATAGGGTAGTAGGGTTTGGTAGACCATAGAAGAGGGTGTCCCATGCATAGGAAGGACTGCTGAACAAGTGACAAAGATACTTGTTGGAGAAATAGATGAATGGGACACAAGGCTAGTGTCACTGACGGACCAGAGGGGTCAATATGATAAGGGCTATGGTCCGAAAACAAGGGGTAAGAAGAACAACATAATGCCCCGAAGGTGAGAACTAAGAGGTAGCACCAGCTGGGACCTCTTCACACTCTTTAGTAGGAATAGAGTGCTCAAAGAGGGCTTTTCATGGTGCTAAGGGGGCTCCTCCTGTCATAATATGACAATATATTTTATCTGCTTTTGCACTGTATACAAAGCTCCCATTTGGAGGAAACCTACAGCTATTCCCATGTGCCTACATGAATACAGCCCAGAACAGATATCCTGCTGCAACAACAACCTCACTAGAAGATGGCATGTACAGCATGTATTTATTACAGGTTTCATTTTTACATTTTTGCTTTGCGTGAACAATATGTTTTTTAGGGAGACATTTATTTTTCATGAGTCTTGAAGTCTCTTACTAAGATTGCAAATTGGTAATAAAAAAAATTTAAAATCCTCCTGCAGCAAGAGGCAAATCTAGGAAATATATTGTCTTATTCACTCCTCACAAGTTCAGGAGCTATTTTCTGCTCCTGCAATATTCACCCAGTGCTTTGTCTTCACTTTCTCTCATTCCCTCAGTCTCTCCCAGCCAGTGGGCTAAAAGCAAGTTGTACATCGCTGTCCTGTGACTCATCCTTAATGTAAAAATATCTCTGTGTGTGGCATGTGGTGTTAATCATTGTCTCTCTCTTGCTTAATGTCAGAGTTGGCAATTTTCTTCATCTTCTCTGGGTGGCCAATGTGTGCATCATTTCTGATTTTCTTCATTATACCAATGAGTGGGTGGCAACTGCAGCTAAACTAATCTCTCTTTTCAAGTGCAGTGGCACATGTGGTTACTTATGGTCTGTCTTTCAGACAGCATCAGAGATCAGAGATTAAACAGTCCTCAGTTCCAACAGACCTAACATGATATAGATGGTATTTATACATTTTTCTTATATTGCTGTGTCTCTCACCGTTATTTATTTATAGGAGGGGGACGCTAAGAACATTTTTCCATCCCCTGCTAATAAACTGATTGTTCCCTGGCTCAAGCTGTTCAAAACACTCAAAACTGTAGCTGGGAAGTTATTTGTCCTGAACTGTTTGGCAGTGCTGTGTTCTGTTAAATAGATGCTACGTTTCATTCCCCATCAATAGCTACATATCAGTAGTGGATGTAAAGATCCTCGTATGCTAGCTTTGTAAAGTACCTTATGTCCCTGTGGTGTAAGAGGCACAATACAAATGTCATTTTTTTCCCTCTGCAATTTGCACTGTTTGCTAAATATATTATGAAACATTGTTTAGATCAGGTCTTCTGTGCTACATCCTTTCACAAACAAATCTCCGGTGTCCCCTTGGGGGCTGAGTTACAATATTTGCTGAAACGTAAATGCTAATGAGAGCTGTATAATTTGTGAACAAATAGGAGGAATGTATGGAGGGAAATTCTCATGTCACACAGGAATGGTCTACTGTGGCTGCATTTCTTGGCCAACTGCCAGCTCATTTCTTGGCCAATTGTATATGGAACGGATTGTTCAAGAAACAAACAGTAAGTTAACACGCCCCCCCACCCCTCCCACACACACACAGTTACATAGCAAATAAATATCAGGCAGATGAGAAACTCCAGAAAGCTTTGATCAATCCAATATGGATTCTTATTTTCTACAAGTACAAAGGATTTGACTTTGGGTAAATTTTCACAGGGACAGCAAAAGGCACATTCCTGACACCAGAGCAACCCACCTACCAAATACCAAGTCCCATTCAAAAGTTTGGTGGTGCTAGACTTTCCGTCTTGAAATGGTTGTCATGTTTTGACATGGGGAAAAACATATTTTCCCCTAATTTCCACTCTTGGAAATGGCTGAATCAATTTATCTGAAATTTAAAAAAAATAAAATAATTCAGCCTGAGACAGATATCCAGCATGGAAAATTTCAGCCCCAATGGTTACAGTTTTGCTTATCAAGCAGCTCACAATGCACACAAAGGCGGCTGGACATTTTGACCAACAACACTAGGTCATATCTCTACTCTGATAAAAAGTATTTCTGTAGTCATATAGGGTACGTCTACACTACCTGCCTGATCAGCGGGTAGCGATCGATCTATCGGGAATCGATTTATCGCGTATAGTGTAGACGTGATAAATCGATCCCCGATCGCTCTCCCGTCAACTGCTGAATTCCAGCTCGGCGAGAGGTAGAAGCAAAGTTGACGGGGGAGCCGTGGCGCACCGTGAGGACACGAAGTAAGTAATTTTAATTCGATCTAAGATACATCGACTTCAGCTACGCTATTCTCATAGCTGAAGTTGCGTATCTTACATCAATCCGCCCCCCCCCTCGTGTAGACCAGGCCATAGTGTTGTGTCTGTTCCCTGATTTATCTTCTCTTTTTGCACCCTTCTTC
Source organism: Terrapene triunguis (assembly GCF_002925995.2). NCBI lineage: Eukaryota > Metazoa > Chordata > Testudines > Emydidae > Terrapene > Terrapene triunguis. The sequence goes on from NW_020664500.1 coordinate 452,065, forward strand.
TCAAAGGTCCCTTTATTATGGTTATTCTGTCCCTCCTCAATGAGGGCAACCACAGGATGCAGTGTCATTTGGAAACTCCTAAGGACAAATCCTCTGATAACTAAAAGCGGCTACTGAAGAGCAGTACAAGACCTCTGTTCTTTCCCTCTCTCGGCCCCAGTACAGTTAACTCCATAGCATTCCAGACCCCAAAGCAAGGGACTGAGTTTGGATCATCAAGTCGTGGACTAGGATCTTTATATGCAGCACACGCACTAGAGCAGCAGGCCAGCCTGCATACGTTTGGTGCGAGCCAATCATTCTCTTTTAAAAAATCCTGCTTCATAGCTGTTTTCCCTGTGCATAATCAATCCCCAGTGCTAACAAGTTCTTCATACCATTGTTAATACTTAATATGATACCCACAGTAGGTACCTTGCTGTGGATGTATTTTTATAGTCAAAAACAGAGCTTCAACATTTACTGCTCTGGCAAAGTACCTCAACCTTAGAGATGGGCAAAAAATGGAAAACACGTGTCTACTGAAATTGCTAACTACTGCCAAATTATTGGTGTGGCTTTGTAACATGGCCATATGCCCAGTATGAACAGAAACCACCAGTGTATTTAATGTATGCTACTAAATAGCTTCAGGTGCTCCAATACTATATACTATATAAATGCCAAAATAGGATAATAGTACTCAATCATTACTGACCTGGTCTAGATTTGAACTGGTGATGTGGCAAGACTAAGGGCTATCTATTTTATTATCAATTCACTGGACCATTCAGTCTTCAGTCAGCATGGTTTTATGTGGAAAGGTCTTGCTAACGAAGATCAATGTTTAGAACCAGCACCAGACCCAGCACCACTAAAACACAGAGAAAGTGAAGAATTTAAGACATTGGGAACTGTTCTGAAAGAAGAATCCTTTCTTGTGAAATGAGGAGACAACACAGGAAACAAGTATTTTTCAGGCCACAGTTTGGCATCAAAGCTGCACCATATTAGTGGACAACAACAAACTCCACATAAGCACCTTTGCCTAACGTTGAGGATAAAGATAACACAATAAAAGGAATATTGGAGGAATTGTTATAAAGAATGGAGTAACTTCTGAGTGTGTATACTATAATAAATGTGAGCGATAATAAAGTAACAAGACCAGAGGATAAGATGGAGAAGACTGAAGAGACAACATTAGAACATACAGCAAAAACTAAAGCACAGATAAAAAGTAATATAGCAAAAGGAAGAACAACAAAACTACTGGGGAATAAATCAGAATTATAATGAGACTCAAACATAACAATTCTTGTGATGCTAGCAGAAAAAGAAATCCCAGTTCACTGAAATATGATGAACAATTTCTAGTGAAATTACTCAATTTAAATGCTACAGAAGACCCTATGGAGAGAAAGAAATGCTTCAGAGTTCCTTCCGGATCTGTATAAGGCACAAGTTTTAATGCCTTTTGGTAGGACCAAAAGTGCCATAATTTCTGATCTTAGAGACAAAAGAACAAAAAAGAAAGAAAGGTCTTCAGAAAAATGTGGACTTCTCCCCTTTCAAACCAAATTTATACTCCATGAGTCAAGTCACAGGAGGACAATTTGCAGAGAAAGAAATAACTCAGGTCAGGAGGTTTATTTATTATACCCAACCAAATTCCAGGTCTCATACAACAGGAAAATATTCTATGTTCTGGAATATAAATTCATATGATAGGTCTCAGATAAAATTCACAATGGGAACTTAAAATATCTGTCATGAATCTGAAGAATTAGTGACAAACCAAACTCACTGTCACAAACAAGTTTGGGATTGGATGATGTACATTTAACAACATCAAATAATTAGACACAATGTTTTGTCTTGAATTTTAAAAAAAAAGCCATGTTAAAATAAACAAAAAACAAAAAAACAGCCTCATCCTAATTCCATACTTCCATGCTTGGTGATATTTTTGGCAGGCAGGAGCGAATGAGCATATAGATTCAATTACATTCACTCCCTTATATGTGGCCCTCCTACAGATGAGATACACTGGAAGGGTAGCACGTGGGGACATTAGCAATGTTGCTACCTATGATGTTCTACTCCATATACAAACACTGTTTGAGTTCCACTGTTGTTGCTCCAACAACTTTAAATTAGAAAGAAAAAAATCCCCAACACCCATTATTTGAACTAAATTCTCTTCTTTAATTAGGAATGAATTTAAATCTGAATTATGTAAATCAGAATACTCTGCTGAGTTTCTAAAAACATAAGTATCAGAAAATTAATCTTGAATTCCAAGCACTCTGAATCAGTGCAGCACAGCAGCTGCTGTCTGGCTGCTCTCTGAGAACTCCCTGTCAACACTTACCAATCTAGATCGACTTCATGACGCTAGGGGAGCTTTCCAAGGTGGTATACCTGGCAAGCGATTCTCCCCTCAACACCATTCCCATGTGGCACAGGTACTCTATAACATCTCTGCAGCCAGTCAGGGGGAAATGGCCATGGCACAGACACATAGATGTCCACTGTAAGCATCCTATGCTCTCTCCACCCCTCTGACAAGCCCAGGCATCAGGAGCAAGCATGTTGAGGGATTCTTTATAGCGCTCAGCATTATGGGAATTCTGTGCTGATACACTGCACCCTATATGTGGCCTGAAGAGAGCAGGTCTTGATGTAAATTAGAGCAACTGGTGGCTGCTCTAATTTATAGCGAAATCCACACTGGCCCCTGGAACAGACCAGAAACAGACAGGTATAAAAATAGGCTTTAGATCACTCAGTCTGGGGGCAGAGGGGACAGTACCATGACTTCTGGAATCACAGCACAGGATCCCATCTGTGAACAGATTTCACAGGTTTGGTCTGGTAGGCAGGGAACAGGCTATTGCTATGGGAGCAACTCTTCCTAGGATATGTGAGATCGAGGGTTAGACCCAGGGATTTCCCTACACCCCCCCCCCCCCCCGCTTCCCCCCCCCCCCCCCCCAGTTTTGTGAATTAGTTGCATGCAGTGTTGCCAATTTAGTGATTGTTTGGAAATTTGAACTGAAATTGAAACAATACATACTTTAAAAGCATATAACGTGTATGATAAAATACGTGTATCTGAAAAAGTATCATGGATTTGAAAAGTATGAACATAGACTAGCTTCCTTATACAGCTTTTGTTTTTATGACTATATCAGTGCATTCATTTTGGTGATGTTGGCCAAATTATGATTTGTAAGCAGTCTAAATGAGCTCTCCCTGACAGCTAGTGATGAGCCTGGGGGGAAAGACTTCAAGACCAGATTGTATTTACAGTCACACCTAATCTACCTAGATATCCAGCAAACAGAGCTGTGTTGCCCAAGTGATAGATTTTGGCTGGGGTTGGGTTACAAATTATTTGAATGTGTGTGTGTGTGTGTGTGTGTGTGTGTGTGTGTGTGTGTGTGTGTGAGAAATGTTATTCTTATTGTATGAGTAAAGGGCAGTAGAACTGTACTTAGCCTGTGCTGATTGAGGGCATCAAGAAAGAGGGTGAGGACAGGTGTTTTACTTGATGGTCTGCCTGAGTCACAAGTATTATTTGACCTGCCCCTCTCCACTGTTTAAAGACAGAGCTGATTAGGCGCCATAGATAGTCTTTTGTTTTGTTAAATAACCATTACAGCTGAAATCACTGATAATCAGGTCTAAGTGGAAGAGAGGGCCCAGTCTGCACTAGCAGCAAGGTTCCCCCACTGAGAGCTCAGCTGAAATCACTGTGAGTTGGGTGGAACCTCAAGAGACATGCGAACAAACATGGGTGTGGCATCATACTTTCTATTTAAGCAAGAGATACCACACACTACGAACTGGAGGTCAATGTTAAGTGCATTGTCACTTGTTCATTCTGAAGTTGAACACTGGTTATGAACAAGACCAGCAAATACTTACTATCTTTCTGCAAGAAACTCAATTGACTGGCTAGAAGCATATGGTGCAACAGTGAAAGACTCAACAGTTGAAAAAGTGAAGACCTCTCTCACCACATTAAAAAAATGTGCATACATGGCTGATGAATGCACCGATGCAAATGGGCAAGTATTAAGTCATCGTGTACGTTATCTTGATGTCAGTGGTAGGCCAGTATATGCATTTCCAGATGTTCAAGTTATAGAAGACACATCGGCTGCATCTGTGACAACCCACATCTTAGAAGAGTTAAATGCTTGTCAATTGGACCCCAATCAGATGGCTGCTTGTGCATTTGATGGAGCTGCAAACTTCTCTGGAAGACATGGTGGAGTACAAGCTTTGCTCAGAGAAAAGTGTAACCCTAATCTCTCCTATACACACTGCAGAGGCCATCTACTCCAACTAGTGCTAGTACAAGCTGCAGACTCTTCAAAAGACATTTTAAAAGCTATAAATTTAATGTCTTCATCATATTCTTTTTTCAGCAAGAGTCCAAAAAGACTGAATATCTTGGAAAATATAGAAGATACACTGGGACTGAAGTTCAAATTAGTCCAACCTGGGAAAACCCTCTGGCTTTCTCATGAGTGATCCTTGGCTGTTATCTTAATTACTCCACCCTTTATTACTGACTTTGGAAAGTATCTACCAAGATGAGATGGATCTAAGTAGTGAGGCTGGTGGATTACTTTTGCTACTACGTTCAGAGAAGCCTATTGCCATTCTCTCTCTTGTAAGTCTATTGTTCAAACCACTTGGGTCATTAAACAATGCCATCCAGGCATCCAGGATCTTTGTCCAGCAATAGAAACTACATTTGGATCAATCAGAGAGCTATCCATTGAAAAGGTACTGGAAGAAGCAAAGACTTCAGTCCAGAAGTTGACTAATGAAGGCATTTATATTGAATCCTTAAGTGAAGAAGACAAGAATTGTTTGTTAAGACAACTGAAAAAGTACACAGACTTTGTTCTTAAAAATCTACAACAGCGACTTCTAGATTCTACTCAACCTCTACGTAGCTTTTACAGATCCCTGTCCTATAAAACACTGACAGTTGAGTGAAGGGAGGCACTACCAGCAATGGGGCTGCCATGTGTTCGGGACAGAATAGAAAATTTGAACACAGAATGGAATATCATACGATGAATGAATGACTTCAACTTTTTTTTTTATCATCACTAGTGGCTCCACCCGATATTTATGCTATGTTTCCTGGGATGAAAGAAGTAGGAATTCATCTCTTACTACTCCCAGTCACAACAGCTAAAACTGAGTGTTCTTTTTCATCATTGAATAGAATTTTATGTTCTGAAAGAAGTTGCCTTCTGCCTGATCATGTGAATGAACTAATGAGCATATCAATTGAAGGAATGGAAGTACTGGACACACGAGAAGCCACCAAAGATGAACGCATTGTATTCAAGAAGTTCATTAATAGAGTTGTGCAAAATTATAACAAGAAACCAAGAAGGATGTAGATGTCGTGCTTCATAGAATGCTTGAGTAGCCAACTTTAATTTGTGCAATGATTTCAAAACATGAGTTAAATCTAATAAAATGGTCATGAAACAGTTTTCAGTTTTTATTATGGTGCCATACAGCCCACCTTCACCCTCACAGTCTCACCCCTCATCAGCCCTGACCCTCCCACCCTGTAAATTCAAACACCCCCCCTAATTTCAATTCCTGGGGAAAACACTGTCAGACCTTCTACACAGACTGATGAGCTCAAAGTCTGGCACCATGCCTAATAAATATGAATATTAGGGACAGTCACGTGGTGAATGCAAACTGTCTTGGCTGAAATTGACTTTCAAAGGAGGGGAGACCTGAGATTTTCAATTATATAGGGCTTGCTTTCTTCTCAAGTGTCAGAAATTAGGGTGGCTAGAAGGATCGAGCTGCTCCAGGAAGATCTCTAGCCTGAAAAGTTAGGAAGCTATGTATTTTGGTATTGACTCTACGTGTGCCCATGTACAATTATGAAAGTTACTAGTCTCTCCATTGTTAGGTTGCAATGAACTTCCTGTTATAAACCCAATTTTAAAATCCCCCTACCCTCACAAAAAAACAACCAATCAAAAACAAATATGAATTCCCCATTCCAGAGCAGATTTTCTCTGTAAAGATGGGGGCAGGAGGAAGTAATTCAATGATTTTTAAAGATATATTTGTTAATACAGCATATACCCCCCCATTCGTTTTGGCCAGGCCACTTCGCAGCCCCTTTTGGGCTGAACAATAGTGTTTCCAAATTTCCATGTAATTCTGTTGCTCTTTAATACTTCTTTAATATAATAATTGTAGGAAAGTGTGTATATTTCTATAAGTAATACATAGAGATTTGAAAATATGACTTCCAGAGCATTGGTTGTATAAGTTGGTATTGTCTCTGAATAACTAAGTGTGATGGTACAAAAGAGATGCCTTTTTCACATAAAGGGACATTATTTTGTGGTCTCCCATAAGATTTAGGATTAGGATATGTTCAAGCTTTGCATCTAATGATATTCTCTGAGAAGTGACACATTGAATTATATTGCTGAATTGGAAAAAGATGGCTGTACGTATAATATTCATTTAGTCTTCATATTATATAATGTTTTTTAAAAAGACCAGATTTAGTGCAATCTTTGTCTGAATAAAAATAAAGTATTCAAGTGCTAGGCACAACTGTAAGACAGAAGAATAAGGTTTGTTTAAACTCAGTATTTGGAAATATTTTATCACTGAGGAAGAGGCAAGGTTGTTTGAGGGGTGACCAGTTAGAATATTTCAGTTGAATTTGTGTGTGCATGGACCAGATGTTGAAATTGATGTCAGAAGTGTTTATGCATCATTAGTTTATGACTTCTTAGATGTGATGTGCAATGGTATGTCTTGTTTTGTACCGCAGTTAGCAACTTTAATTTAAGTTTTATTTTATATGAATTATAGGCCAGCCTAGTAACACAGCTTATAGTTAAGGTTCCCTGACACTTCGCACTTTAAAGTACCCGTTAACCATTTTATATTATAGAAACCCAGGATTCCTAATGCCCACTATTACACTGTTATCTAGCAAACAGTTGTGCAAGACAATGGCAAAGTGTCTGTTTGCTTATTTATTGTACAGCAGTCTTGCCTCATTCAGTGCACAATAAGGACTGTGAATAAGGCAGAAATTTATAACAAGAATAAAGATATTATCTTGTGATTAATACACTGTACTGGATCCAAGGAGAGTTAGGTTCTGTTTGTATCTTTGACACAGATTTCCTAAATGATGTTGGACTGGACTATGACAATATATTAGTACAAGGGGTTTTATTTAAGATTGCATGGACACACTTAATTTTGGCATTTCTTAACTTAAATGCTAAACTATGCAACCTTCATGTACTTTTAATGTAGTTTTTTCTGTTTGTAATAGGTATTCTTATGCCATATATAATATAATTCACTTCTGTTTTAAAAAAAAAAAAAACATTAAAAATGTACATTGCTTTAACTGTTTTTTGGGATACGTCTGGTCTACCTGAATCTGCATCTAGAGAACCTCATATGTAGCTAAATTAAACCAAAAAGACAAAGAAATCATTTTTATGCTTCTATAAAAGTAGATCTCACCTTTCTAGTCCAGCAATGCCAGCTGCTATTATCAGACTTCACCACATTCCATTACTCCATCCCAGCCCACCATATACACATGCACATGGCTTTGATAGGACAGGGCTTTACGTCTGAACCTAGGCTTGCGGGAGAGAGAAAATTACCATCCCCAGTTCTCTCCAGACCTTAAAAGCAGCACCTCTCTTTTAATATGTTCCTCCTCTCCCTTTAGAATCTTTGTGGGGAGGAGTCACTGCAGCATGGAAGACGAGACCTTCTCTTTAGCTTTGGGAGCATCATGAAAATGAATGCAGGCAAGTGAAAGAAAGGAAAATTAATCAAACTTTTTGAAATTAAAAAAAAAAAAAAAAAGTTGGTCCTGAGTTTTGGGAGGAAGGCCAGGTATATTTTATCCCATGTGGTTTGCTCATCCCTACTCATTAAGACTGATTTACAGTGTAGTGATGAAGAGCTGCAGAGTAAAAATAAAATAAAAGCCTATCCATGAAATATAAAGGTGGAAAAGAGCCTTATCATCCATAAAGATACCTAACCAATTCAGGTTTAAGAAAGTACTACAGTAAACCCTCTTTCAGGCATTTTTGCAAGAGACTGTTTCTATCAATAACTAAATAAAAGAATATAAAGAGGAAAATATTTTAACACAAACTTTCCTACCACAGCAGCAAAAATGTAAAAGTGACTATGGTAGGCAGAACTCCCACAGGACGAGTTAGCATTGATCTTGGTTTAAACCACAATTGATCATATATTAATAGTCTAGATATAAACTCTTCCATCCTGCTTCATCCTTTAATGAGATCTTACGTCTCTCTGGATGCAGCCAGCCTACTCTCTGAGACACAGTGGGGGAGACTGTCACTGGAGTGCTTATTCTTCAGTGTTTAAAATAAAGTAATAGTTTTACTTGGAAAGCTTACACAGTTTTAAGGTTTAACACATTTCTGTGGTCACTGTGTGGCTCTCAAAAATCTATAATGTAGATTCAGAAAAGCAGCCAACTTGTGTGATTTAAATAGCAATTGATCATTAAAAGCACTTATTGATATTTCACAAGTTCAGCTAGCTAACAGTTAACAGATACAGATGGTAGCTTATTACAAAGTTAATAAACTTTAATAATTGGAAGCTAAGAAGCTTTTGGAACTGGATGTATTTCTTTAGATTTAGTAAAAGACATTTGATTTTAACACCAACTCACAATTACATGAGGTACTATGCACAACTCTAAGTTATTATCACAGCTGCTGAATCTCTATAAAATTGATGCTCAGTTGATATTCAATTAATATACAACTACCGCAACTGCTTGTTTGCCTTCCATCCCCAGCACACATCCCATTTCTAACACTAGGAGACGCTGGGAAACTCCACTGCTGTAAATTGGCAAATCTCCACTGATGTCATCAATGGAGCTGTGGTAATTTACAGCAGCTGAGATTGTGGCTCACTGTTCCAAGGGGGTTAAGTAAGGTATATTTTGTCAGCTAAATATAAATTAATGATTAAAACATATTGGTATTTAACAGATGCATCTAATCTCCCACATAATTGTTGATAAACCTCAGTAAAGATGTTCACTGACCCACTGAAGGTAATAGCAAAACTCACATTGACTTCAGTGGGGTCAGGATTTCACTTCATATTTTGATAACATACCCAAGATGGAATTAAAGAGAGTTTGAGAGCTGTGCGTCAATATCCATGGGAGGATATGGCTTCGTGCCATTAACATGCAAGTTAAATGGAACATTATTTATAAGTAATCTGTTTTAGGGGGGGGGGGAATTGGGGTTGCAGTCTTTACTTTTGCATCTTTATGAAGAAAACCTAAAAGTTTTTTGTTTTAATTTCTCCCCCTCCCCCCGCCATTAAAAAAAATACCCAAAAAACAAACAAACAAACAAAACCATTAGACATTCAGGTCTGTTCTATCCTAGAAGACTTTCTGGTGATTGGGAAACTATGGTATTATGACACCAACAGACAAAGATTGCAATTAAGAAGGGAAGGGCTGATTAGTCAGTTTAACATACTTTGTTTTGTGTTTGCTTTGTTCACGCCTTTTTAATACCAGGGCCTAATGAACAGTTGGAAGAAAAGCTATGTTGGCAAAAGATGCAAAAAAACCATCATTGCAATCAAGTTCATAGAGTTCCCATTATACATCTCTGAGATCTTGCACCCCAAAGAGATCCCTCCAGTTATATTAGGAAAGACCAGACTCAACATGCTGATCCTTCAGAGGTAAAAGAATAAATAAATAAATAAATAAATAACCAACCCTTCGGGGGGTATGTGTTTTTTTTTAAAAACACTTCATAAGATAGGGACACAAGTAGCAAACTCCCAATTATTCCCCTTTTAAAGGTCACATTTAACTCCGGAAGTATCTTGAATATTAAGGAGCTACAATATTTGAAGCCATGCAAAACTTCCATTGAACATTCAGCCATCAGGTACATATCTTCCCTAGGACAATAATGGTGTTACTATTCTGAATGTGAATTCCAATGCCCATCAGACATGTCTGAGTGTATATATAGTATTTAGGATACTTGATTATCTAATAGCTGATGTTTACCTAGGGCTATATATAACGTTTAAAAAGCACTGGGTAAAAATATTAACTAATTAACCTTCAAAGCACTCCTTAGTTAGCCTTATTGTCAAGAAGCAAAGTCTGAGACAGAGGTTTAGTCTAGTTGGGATGAGAAACCAGTTCTTGGTTCCCAGCATTATGCTTAGACCATTATGCTATAGCCCTCTGGTATAAAGTGCTACTTTATTTTTCTATAGTGCTATCACCTGGGTAGCTAAGCATCAATTATTTCAGATTACTGCTAGGAAACCTCACTCTTAAATATGGTTCTGTGCTCTGAGAAGCTTTCAGACAACTACTGTGCAGAATTTCTCTCTCAATAGTTAGTTTTTCACTGGGCATTTAATGACAGCTAAATGCTATACTTTTGTTTCCTGAAAACTAAAAAAGTAGTAATGTGAAATGCATATAATTTGTTACCATTTTCATTTTGACTGTGCAATGTACATTCCAAAAGGAAGTCCCAGCTTGAGTTAATAGTTAGATTCAAGTCCAATGGAAAAGGTAGAAATGGAAATATACAAGAAAGTACTGCTAGAAAGTGGGAGCTGTACTTTTACAAACAACTTTTCACTCAATACCCTTCTGTAGGAAAACTTGGCACAGCCACAAACACATCACTAATGATTCCCATCTGTGATCTAATCTGTAATAACAAGATGACTGATATCATTATGCAATGTAATTTTCTATCAAATGCTTTGATGGGGTTTGATTTCAAAGTCTAAGCAAGGCATATGGTTTCTCACAGCACTGGCCCTCAAAAAAATGAATCTATCATATCTCACTGTGAAGCAAAACCAGGTTAAAAAAAACTAACTCCCATATCCCCCATGGTTTGGGAGCCGAGCCTGTTGAATTAAGCATTGTGAATAATTTATCAAATGAACTTTTTCTTCAAAGTAATCTGTTTCTAAATACTTTCATTATTCAACTGAGTTTGATTGAGTAGTACTTGGCAACTAAATTATACAACCTCCCTCCTCCCCCCGTCGATTCTTGAATAATGAAAATTTTTGGTGCAAACAAATTACTTAACGGGTTTATTTGCAAGTGACTGCTTTTGTTCAGCATTGGCTTGCTAATATAAAGATCCAAGTAATGCATTACACAGAAGTGTAAATATGAGGAGGATACCTCCTGGTTAAAGGTCCAGTTCAGCTTGCTTTGGCACTTAGACTTGATCTGAATCAGTTTGCATGATCAATAACACTTGATGTCTATATTGGATAGGCAATAAGACAGGCAGTGTCATCACGCAAGTCTGAGCCAAAGACATTTAAAGGAAATACTCTGCATGCAGCACATGACTTAATGGTCCATCATCAGAGATCTTGGATGCAAGAGTGTCAAACATACTTGAAATGAATGGGCGTGATAAAGCATTCTCTGTTGTACCCAAGCGTGGGAGCAACTGAGATTTTAGCAGCACAAAAGAGATGAAGCCAAAGGACAGGACTGACTCCAGAAGGCAGGAGCAAGCCCATGCAGCTAGAGGGAGACAGTGGAACTGACAAGGTTCCCGAGGGTCCTAACACAGGGGCAAGGTGTTGCTAGGTGAATAGAAGCAGTTTGTTGGGCCCAGGGCTGGAATGTCTCACTTGGGATTTTTGCAAACACTGATTTCCCATTCAAAATGGAACTACTGTATAAGAGCCTGAATGTCACCTTCCTATTTGAATGAAGGGGAAACAAACACACACACAAACTTACTTTCAAAGTGATTTTGTGTGCACTTAAATTAACCCTAGGCACCCGCACATTCAAATATCCTCACTTTACAGAAAAAGGGGAAAATGAGGTGACAGAGTGGATCAATGTTAGGGAAGATTTCAACCCAAGAATTCCTGTCTCTTCATCTTATGCTCACTCTAACACACCAGAGTCCTCTTTAATGGCTAATTTGGTAGGATTTCAGATTAAACACAGTCACATGATTAAATACATAAAACTGCACACAGATTCATACAATCTGAAGTGCCAGGAGAAAGAACGACGGACAAAATTATCTTCCCAGATATGTATAGTAGAACTCAAGCCAAACAGCATGCTTGTCCTATTTTGTATGGTTCTCTCCTGTCATTAGGAAGAGAGTAGAGTGGTATATTGGAGTTGAAACCTCCAACCACCTGTCCCAGCCCTGAGCGCCCTCCCACCCCCAAACTCCCTCCCGGAGCATGGACCCCAACTGCTGAATTGGTCTTTGTATGTTTTTAGTACAAGTAGAAAATAAAATGCCCGGTAGGGGGTTTGGGGTGTGGACTCCGGCCGGGTGGTGCTTACCTCAGGCGGCTGCCAGGAAACAGCCGGCATGTCCGGCTCCTAAGCCCAGGGGCAGCCAGGTGGCTCTGCGTTCTGCCGCTGCCTGCAGACACTGCCCCCACAGCTCCCGTTGGTCACGGTTCCCAGCCAATGGGAGCTGTAGAGTCGGTGCTTGGGGCGGGGGCAGTGCGAAGAGACCCCCTGAGCCAGAGGGATGTACCGGCCCCTTCCGGGAGCTGCACGGAGCCAGGGCAGATAGGGAGCCTGCTTTAGTCCCACCGTGCCACCCACCGGACTTTTAGAGGCCTAAAATCTCCCTGATTGGCTTCAGTATCCACCGGGAGATTGAGGCCCATTCCGGCCAATCTGGGAGAGTTGGCAACCCTACCCTCACTTAAAAATTTGCATCCTACTTCCAGTCAATTTTTTTTTTTTAGCTTCAACTTCCAACCATTGGATCTAGTTATACCTTTGTCTGCTGAAGGTTGTAGCTTTCTAAATTACTGTTCTTATAGGCTGATCAAGTCATCTCTCAACCTTCTCTTTTTTAAACTAAATTGATTACTAGAAGGCATGTTTTCCATTCCTTTAATCCTTCTTATGGCTCTTTTCTGAACCTCCAAACCATCTCCAATTTATCAACATCCTTCTTGACTTGTAGACACCAGAACTGGACACAGCAGTCATCCCAGTGAGAAATACAGTGGTAATGCAACCTCATTACTCCTACTTGAGATTCTCTTGTTTATATATCTGAGGATTCTATTAGCCTTTTTAGCCACAGTATTGCACTGGGAGCTCATGTGCAGCAGGTGAAGCCTACATTCCTGGATATATGACTTTACATTTGGACATATTGAAACACACAAACTCACCTTGCCAACTGAAAATGGAGAAAAGGCATGCTCTTGGTTGTGGCTGTTCCTGCATCATGCACCAACCTTGGGCCCAAGCAGAGCTGCAAGCTGTTGACTTGTGTTACCATGGCTGCCACACACTCTCGAAAAGGAGGAGCCTGAAAATTATTTTAATTGCTTCCCTCAACTTTCCAACATCACTTCCATTTTATCAGTGGTGTGGTTTAGCCCATCAGCTTTCATTCAGTCCCCATTCCACTATGCTGACAGGGCTACACTAAATGGAAATATAGAGCTAGTTGGCTTTAGCACAACCTGAAGACAACACAGCCCTCTTTCCTTTCACTAATCCTTGCAGCAGCTACACACACATGTAGAACAGGAAATGAGGTAGGAGTAGAATCTTATGGTATCCCATATGAAAGGGAATCTTGAGCATAAGATATAACCCATGGTTGACTTTAGGATCTTTCTACCTAAAAGAGGCGTAATGTTGATACATCCACTCGAAATATCTGTATTTTTACAATATGTGATGTGATTATGCAACAGTTTGGCTCCAGCAACAAAATTTGGAAATTTTCTAGAGTGTCTGTATCCAAGCTAGATTAATTCAGTCCCACCTTTAACAACAATATGGTATATCACACAGATGTTAAAATTCCAATCTGAAGAGCAGAATCAATAGCAAATACTTCTTTGTGGACAGTAGATCTAGGTTTTCCCTAGTGTTTGACAATAGACTAGTAAGGAGTAATTTATTACCAGGGCACTAGCAACGTCTCAGCTCAGCTGTTTTAGTGTTTTTCCATGGAAGCAGTGGTATAATTTTCTTTTTTAAATGTCAACTTTAGGTTTAAATAAATAAATGAAAGTCCTGTGCAGCCATTTTTAGACCCGCTCATAGGGTTACTGTTAACAAGATAAACTAAATGAGGAAATATTTCTTTTTAGTCTTCAAGCTTTTGATTCACTTAACCCTTCATTGGGTACATTTGCATATTGGCAACTATACATGGAGCCAAAATATGCATAAAGATTTAAGATGTTAAATGGGGGGCAGAAGATTTTGTTTTTCAAATGTGAGAGCAAAAGGCCCGGAACAGTCTCAATATGCCTAGGGCTTGACACCTGCAAGTTTGCTGCTCGAAAGTGTTTCAGCAGATGTTATTTGAGAGGCCAGAACAGGGTTGCATCTGTGGATCTGAGCCTTAAAATCTTGCAGTGTTGCATGAATAGGCACACAATTCAATTCAATTCAATTCAACAAAACAAAACATGCACAAAGTTTCTAGGAACATGTCACTCTCAAAGCTCTGCTGCTGACCTATATAAGATTTATGATCCAGCTCAATTCTTTAATTTGTTTGCCTCATTGCTTGCAGTCATACCCACTTGTACTTTCATCCCATTTCTCATGGTAAGTAGGGTAGGGTTTGGATGGAAATCTCAATTCAACTCCCAAGTGCTTTCAGAAAAATGGTGCTCCTTTTGTAGTGGCACTCTTCTCTTTGAGAAAACAGCGAATTAGTGCCCTGTCATTCACTGTGCTGCTGGAAGTGCTCTTTCAGGTAAGATGTAAAATTAAGGCTTTGGCTTCTTGTGGTTATCAAGGCTCCCATGACACTTTTGTAATAGTAGGGCAGAAGCAAATTAGTGCATACTGATGTCCTTGTCACATTGCACATTGGTTAAGTACATTCTGCCTACCTAGTTCCAGTGCAGAAGATATTTCCCACAAGTAGCTCCAAGTTATCTAGTTTTTTAAATTCTAGTTGATAGTTCTTATCTAACCAACCACTCTCCAACCCCTGACAAGCCTTATAATTTCTGACTGTTGCTAACATGATGTGCATCTCCACCAGTGGCAGCAAAACTGAGAGTGCTTGTATAGAAAGGGCTCCAGAGGGCTGCAAGAGTTCCTTAGCAACCATGTTGTAGATGATATGGTGGTTAAAAGCTGGCCACCGTCCAGAGTCCCATGTACCCTACCACTCCTAACATTCCAGTACCGGTGGAGCTGCTCCAGTGTCATCAACAGTAAAATTAAAATAATAATAAAAAAATTCTGAGGACAGTGCTACTCTAGGCCAGGCCATAGACGTAGCTATACACTGTGATATGTGACTGAGACACAGAGTTTGCAGGGAGTGACAGCTCTGGAACAAAACAAAACAAAGACTTTTCTGCCATAGCATTGATCCAGTTAATATTTTAATATTCTGTAATTAAGCTTACTGCAGCTTGGCAATCATCATAAAATTCACTCAGGTGTGTTTATTTCTATCCATCTTTTATTCATAGGAATTCTTCTTTAATTCTGTAACATGTCCAGAAAAAAAACTGGCTTTTTTTTTTAAAATAACACAAGCGTGAACATTTGTGCTGGCAAAACTTGATTGCACAAACATTTGGGCTAGGCAAACACTAAAGGGGCATGAACTCTGCCAAAGTGAATTCATTTAAACATTGAAATGAATATTCAAAGGAAATATTTGTCTGCTATTCATCCCCCAGCTCTGTTTGATACACAGAAGATTCACTCTCCAGGACTGTCAATCAAGCACCTTTCACAACCACCAAATTAACTTGAAGTTATTGGGGGGGGGGGGATTAGATGCAACAGCACAGAGACCTGTCACAATTGTAAAATGCCAGCCAAACCATTTTCTCTCTATTTTTATGACAGCTAGTGCAGTTCTTCTCCTGCCCAAGGTACTGAAGGGAATGTCAGACCTATTGACTGTCAATACTTTCTTCCAAGAAGTTCAAGAAGGGTCTATTAATAATTACCAAATGCAATATTTTAATCAGTCTTTACAACAGTTTATGGCCATTTTTATCAACAGCAATCAAATACCCCCAAATGTTCTGTGTTATTAAAAACACAACGTGTAATTAGAAAATGAAACCATATTCTCTTTCTCAAGGCACAGACCATGCAGTCACTGTATGGATATAGACGCATATGGATATTTAACGCATAATTATTGTAGCTGCTTAACTAGCTGTGTGTGCCCTTCACATTGCATGGTTGATGGATGTGGATTTTCACATAATTTCTGGCTTGCATGTTTGGACACAGCTAAGGGAAAAGGAAATAAGTGCAGAAAGCTACTTGTTATTGCTGCTTAATACACTTGCATATATTTTGGAATTATAGTAAACTGGTATGCGGAACATGCAAGAGAAATCTGCAGATAACAGAGTGATGGACAAAGCTCTAAAAACATAGAAGTTCAATTTGGATAAGCAACCAAATCCTTGTCTATACAGGGACAATGTCTCCTATGCCAAACAGGTGTCTGCACTCCCTGCAGCACCTGTCTCTGGCTGATTCTTACTCAGAGTCTATCCAAATTCACAGTCTTGTATCCATTTCAAAGTTCCTTTGTCTGGTCTGCGAATCCTGAGCCTGGAAAATCAGTTCATGCACCTCACCCGGGAGGTGAGGGAAGGTACACAGGTAAATTTCCAGCAGTGGAGGAAAGATGATCCAGTGGCTAGGGCAGTAATGGAGGATTTGGGAGACTGGGTTCCCTTAACTTCTCTCTGCCTCAATTCCCCTCTGTAAAATGGGAAAAAGAGTATATCCCTATCTCACGGGGGTGTTGTGAGGATAAATACATTCAAGGATGTGAGGTGCTGGGGGCCATATTTGTACCTACGATAGATACATTCAGGCCAATTTTTATTTTAGCCAAACTGGTTCATTCCTGTTATTATCTTAACTAAACACAGAAATCATTGATGGGGATTTATTTAATTCCCCTTTGCATTGTAAGGTGCATTTCACCAGTTCTGAAAGGACAGTAGTCAGAATAAAAGAACAAAATGATAGGTGCATCAACCTGCCAAATGTCTGTATTGACGGTCTCCCACCCGAAACTCACAGTACAAATCCATCTAAAACACAATATTGAAAATACTGCATATAGTTACAAAGTCTTGTGTATCACTTTCCACATATACAATTGAGCTCATTCTCCACCTGCACAGATAAGATCATATCAAATTCATACTTTGATGCAAAGCCATGAGTGTAACCAAGACTGCAGCACAAATAATTATTGTTAATGTGTCTTTATTAGGGGTACAGTACTTGGTGTCCATACTACTCTTTCCTCTGTACTAATCCCCTTCCAATCCCTCATCAGAATATATGCATCTGCTTCATCATTAACATCTTATTAAGATACAAAACTTACTTCAGCTAAGTAATACTAACCCTATAACTTGTTGTGCCCATATTTTATTATTATATATATGCAGCTGGTGTATGCCACAGGATTCCAGTCAGGGAAAGATGAGGAAAGGATACATGATAGTTGACATTTTAGCGCTCCTATTTAAATCATATAGAACAATACCTGGCACTTATATAGCACTTTTCAACCATAAATTAAAAATGAGGCAATTCCCTTGCTAAAACTCACTGGCAAATCCCCAATGAAAAATCTTCCAGAGTACAAATATTTCACACCTATACTGGACTAGGGATGAAACCTTTTCAATATGATGAAATACACTCTGCTCCTGCAATCCAGTTCAGCAGAGCACTTAAGCATGTGCTTGAGTCCTATTGGCTTCAATTAGATTTATGCAGGTACTTAAGTACTTTGTTGAATCAGGGCCCTAGTTTTTACAGAGAGTGAGTGAGTGAGTGTGTGTGCGTGCGCGGAGGGATCGCCATTGAGTCTGTCCACCAGCTGTCAGCTCAGAATGAGCTGCCTGCTTTAGACAAAAATCAAACCGGACCTTAATTTTCATCCAGAAACTGCAATAGAACCTAAACACATTTTTTGAACTCTGAAAGAAGTTCCAATACATTCCCACACATCTCTGCACTTATTGTTTTCACCCAGTGTTTTGAATACTTACCTGTATAGAACCTTATGAGTTATACTCACTACTTTCAGGTTCACTGCTGTTCTAATGTCTTTGACAGGTTCAGCCCAACCTCATTCCTTACATCTGTCTGTTCTTCATCAAATATACCACAGATCACATGAGTTTATTTCCAGCTAGCACCTTCTTTTTTTAAGCACCATAATACTTCAGTCTTCAGCTGGGAATCAGTTATGGTCTTCAGTCACCTACATTATAATGGACCGTCTGAAGGAAATCAACAAGAGCCTTTCCACTGATTTCAGTTTTCTTTGGATCAGGCCAGATTTCCTCACCTGGGCTTACCCATCTCTTTACAATGAAAGGTCATATTCATAAAACACCTCTCTGTTTATCCTGGCTATCCTTCCTTATAATGTAACTACCACCTGGGGAAAAATCAGGGCTGTATCAAAATAAGTCTAATAAGCTTGAATTCTGAAGAAATAACTATTTTATCTTTTGAGTAGCACCCATACTTGAATCATACACACTTTGATGAAGCCTGTATTTCATGAGAAAGGTTACATACATCTCCCATCTATATCTCATAAGTACGTGTACCAAATAAAACAAAAAACTTTACGTCAAAATCTTTGGGAATAGGATCAAACAATGGTGCTCCTAGAGTAAGTGAGCATTTTAATTTATAACTCGTTACCTCACTATCAGTCATTCCTTTGGTTTCGCCAGCCTATTGAATGAGTCTCATAACCATCAGGGTGTTGAACAAAATTTGTAAACTTATACTTTTAATATATTTTAAACTACTTTTTTTCATTAAAGAGATACTATAATACTAAATACTGTTAATTCAGAGATGTATCTCAAGGAGCTTTTCAGAAAATACACTTGCAGGGTTTTAACGTGATTTTATGTTTTGTTATAGGTGTTAACTCTAATATCTCATCTATTCAGAAAAGTCTGTGGCTCCCATTACTGTAGTATCTGAGCATCTCACAGTCATTACTGAATTTATGCACACAACCCCCAGTCACCTACACATGAGGTAGGGAAGTGCTGTAATCTTGGTTTTACAAATGAACAATCAAGTCACAGAGGGATTAAGTGACTTGCTGAAGGTCACATAGGCAGCCTGTAGCAGAGTCAGGAAATGAACTCTGATCTCCAGAGTCCTGGCTCAATTCCTTAACTGCAAAACAATTTCTCCTTTTATGTAGAAGTATGGAACTTTGAGAACTCTGCTGAATAAGGTTATTGAACCATTGAGGTTTCTACCCTTGCATAGTAGCCTTAAAAAACAGAGACT
The DNA here is from genome assembly GCF_002925995.2 of Terrapene triunguis. Lineage (NCBI taxonomy): Eukaryota > Metazoa > Chordata > Testudines > Emydidae > Terrapene > Terrapene triunguis. The sequence continues at coordinate 471,491 of NW_020664500.1, forward strand.
TGTCAGTGTGAAGCTGGGATTGGTTGGAGTCTTAAGCCTAGGAATGGAATTGCTTTGATGTTATTTATTATCATTGTTCTAACTTGATTATTTTGTTGTTCTTTTATGTTTTTGCTAATATTATCCTGCTCCAACCAAAGTCATTGTAATTAAATTGAAAGGCCTGATTGGATTTTTGGGAGACAAAGCATAACTGATTTGTATTTTTCATATGATTGTTGCAAAGTGGCTGGCCATTTAAAAGGAGATGGGCCTTAGCACCACCTGTGACACAGCCAACTTTTCTCCCCAGGTGGGAAAAATGAAGGTCATGTGACTGGTGGGTAGGGTAACCACCTTTGAAATGCAAAAAAATGGCACCACATCACCCCTCCACTGTAACCTAGGATACCACCTTTGAAATGCAAAAAAGACACCTCCCACAAGGTAAGCTAGCTGCAACCTTAACCCCCGACCATAAGGCAACTCTGCAACCCCCACACCTTTCAACAGCAATTTATAGTATCTAGAGAGATAACACATGTAGATAAGATTGATAACATCATTTTCTTACTTAAACTGCAGAAGAGGGAACACTTCAGCATCTTTATCTGGGCACAGAAACTTTTAACATTAGATATCCCCATGTATCGTGATAATAATGCAAATCTTTAGACCCATGTAAAAAAAACCCAGCAGATTAAATTATTTTCTGGCAACTGGCAAATCCTTAAAAAAAAAAAAAAAAATAGCCAAGTCAGTCAAATACCATCCAGGTGGTAACCCTACTGGTGGTCCATGTGACTCAATTAAGCTTCTGGGTACACAAGGAAGAGGCCTGGGGATAGACTCCAGGCAGGGAGGCCCAGGAGTGGGCTTCAGGGAACAAGGCAGCTCCTCCAGGGGACCCTGAGACACCAAGGGAAAAAAGACCCCAGGCTAGGCAGGGCTGGGCCTGGCCTGTCAGGACAGGGAGGACTCCAGGCAGGCAGGCAGACCTAGTAGTGGCTTGATGAAGAGTGGGAAAGAACAGATATATAAACCCTAAAATATATGAATTTTCAATATGGACTTTGAAGACTTCACTTTGGAATGGTTTATAAATAATAAACCAGCCTGAGTATGAGTGATATTGACGATGAAAAAGCCCTAATGATATTACTAAGGCACCCTGAGGCAGTGGCCACCCCAGGTCATGAGGGAGTGCTTTGGAGAAAGTGATCCTGTTACAATGACCAGTTCTTAAACTGTTCATACATTACTTTCTCAGAGTATTAAACTGTATTTCCTGAACTATTTCTGTAATGAAAATTTGCAAAAAACTAAACAAACAAAAACACACACACGCTACTTTGGAACAATGGGAAAATATTTGGAGGAAGGCCAAAACCACCTCTATTTGTGTTACCATTACGGAAAATGATCACATAAATACTTTTATCAATGGTATCAGAAATCCATTTAAACTAAGGAAAATCTACAAAAAGATTGCCCTAAAATAATATTTTTGAGGAAAAATAAATAGCATTTTCAAGGACACTAAAAGAAGGCTTCTCACAAAACCCACAGAGATTCTGTTAGGTTAGAATCCAAAGGAGATTATGGACTCTGGGAAGGAGCCATTGATAACACAATTATTACTAGCAGACAGATGGGTGATAGCTTGTTTTTGGAAAAGGACATTAACCAGCCTTATATTAGGGTAAAGTATATTTTGTGTGTGGTTATTTTTGGAACCTGAAGGAAAAAAAAAAAAAAGTAGACAGAGGACAAGAGATTGTCCAAACACAAATGGGCCTTTTTAAAAGGTAACAAGGAATGAGATTTGTAATGCTAATATGGAAAGTTCAAGTATGTTAATAATGACAAAACACAAAGCTGAAAAATAATACACACACACACCTCGATTTTTATTTGGCTGTGTATTAACAAGTCTGAATTAAATATTTCATAACTTTTTAATATCCGGGTCACCACCAGTAAACCTCTTGGCATTAATACTGTCTAAATTAAATAGTTGTCTTTGCTATTCACTACCATTAGGCTAAATGGTTTTCTCAACATAGCCTGACACTATAAAGTATATTTTACATTTATATATCCTTTTACTCCAAAGGATTGAGCACATTATATGCACACAGTTGTAAGAACTGTAGCAGCCACTGTGATGGAGGACAGCAGCCAGCAAATACCCAAGATGCAGCACAAGAATAAAGCCTTATTTTCCAATGTACCCATACTCCCCCCCGCCCCCCTCCCCCCCACACACAGAACGTCACTTTGTAACATATGGTGGGAATCCAGACAAAGTAACACACAGAACTTTGTTAATCTATTTGAGGATGAAGGTCTAAGCCAACCCTGCCTAGATTTGACACAGTGGATTCACGCAGTCTAAACATTCCACACCTGAGGTTTACCCCACAGTCATTCCCCACAGCATATTATGCACAGCTCTGTTGCTACACTGAGTGCATTCTCTCATTTCCTTTTCAAGACAGCTGGCACTGGTCTACAATTTTTGAGACGTCGG
>NW_020664500.1:479002-579786 GCF_002925995.2 Terrapene triunguis
CAGAATTAGTAAAGTTTGACTACATTTATTTCAGAAGCATTTTGGCTATAGAGCAGTGTGGTCTCTTCACAGAAAGTGTTTGTGATGAAAGCATTTCCACTCCCCCAGTGCCTTCTATTCCTTCTCCTTATTTCTCCCTAGAGAACCCACTGTCCACCCTACCTCTCCCCCCCAAAAAAAACAACAACAACAACAAAAAACAAAGTTCTGTGGGAGACAGTAAGCTTTGGACATAGGGAGAGATGTATATTTTCCCCTGTGAACAGTGAAGCACACTCTGTCCCTCCATCTGAGGGGTGGGGAGGAGAGGAAATACTTACTTAGGACATTCTTGTCAAGGAACCATAAGCACTTTCCTAATTAATCCTCACACTCTCCACAGTGAGACAGGTAAATGGGTATTAGTTGAGTGAATAGATATTTTACAGAGACACAAGCAGGAGATTAAGTGACTATTCACAGGTGTAAACAAAGTAGCTTTCATGGAAATATAGGACATAACTCCTTCCCACTCCCTTCATAGGCTTAGATTAAGAAGTGCACATCTTCATATCTTCAGTGTAGGATGAACGAGCCAATAACTCAGACTGCTTGTGAGCCAGCAAGTGTGACACTTCAGCGGTCAGATTGCTTTCAGAATCTCTACGCTCTTCGCTACTCCACTTCCCTTATCTTCCAGACAGCACAAAGAAGTCAAGTACATTGAAGTCTATGTACTGCAGTGCAAACAGATGGGCACCCACCAGCACCATTGCACAGGTGTCTAATGGTTATGATACAGACCAGCAGATGGCAGCAATAATAACTAAAATGTTTAACAGCAAATTTACTTAGTGTATAATCTTATTTTTACAACATAGCGGAGAATTCTCCAAAGCTCACAAATTGCTTGATGCATTAGATGATTGTGCATTCAACCCAGCAAGTGCCCACAGACTGTTTTGTACACCTCCTTTCCCATATATTAACCCTTTAGTACTAATATGTTACAGAGGTGCAGTGTCAAAAGCAGCCAGAGATCAAAGGCTTGCAACTCTCTCACCACATTATAACATCTTGGGGGGTAGGGGGGGGTTGGAATCAGCTCTCTTTGGCCTGTTCTGCTCCTTCCCTTGCACTGCGACTTTTCATCACTTCCCAGCACACTGCTCCTTCAGGATACACAACAGGCACAAAACTTCAGCCAGCCAGTTTCAGCTCTTAAAACATGTGCTTGATAGTCACGCTCTCCTTAGGATTCCCTCCTCATTTAGCTCACTCTCTTCTACACCCCCTTTTCACTCTGTTTATATGCATTTAGCTAATTCTCCACACAGTATAGCAACAAAATGGCTATGACCAAGGCCCATTGGTTGCTATTGCCTTGGTTGATGGATCAGCTGTGAACTGACTCACAGCTTGGAATTCCAATAGACTCTGGAGATTTAGCAAACAATGTATTTAAGGGGTGTAAAGATTTCTCTTCTACTCCTGAGAAACGTGTCTGTTCAAGAAGCAGGGAAGAAAGGAGTGTCTTACAGACCCCTTAAAATATTCTATTGCCAGTCTTAATTCCAAAAGAATTCTTAGAACCATCAGCTTTAACTTCTTCTCTGAGCCCTTTTAAATGTCCAGCAGCTAGCACCAGAGAGGGCACCTTGGCAACTCAATAAGCCACTACCAACTATAGCCATCACACAATACCCTAACAAATGCCCTCCTTGAAACACAAACCATTCTGTTCTGCTGTACTTCAACTACAGTACAAGAATGCTGCTTATTCTTCACTATTAATCATATATCTCAGGAAGGCATGGAAGAGAACAAGAGTATGAACTGTTTCAAGATATAAATAAAAAAATGTGGAGGAGCATATTGCCATGGTAATAATTGTGAATGTCTATATTTCTGAGTCACACTAGGCCAGGGAGTTTCCAAGCACTCTGAATATGACTCAAGTGTTTGTCTCATTTGCAAATTATATCCCAATTATGTCTGGATTTTTAGGTATCTTTCTGCAATGTCTTAGACTTGTCCATGGTGAGTCACCCTCATATTATTTAATTAAACAAAGTATCATCAGGAACACAAAATACTTTCTTATTTCTATGCCAGATTTAAATCCTTTGTGTCAGACACTAGCTCAGCACAGAAGGCACTGGCAGTTGACCTGGGCACCGTAATCACCTTTTAAATATTTACAGCCCTAAATTCATCAGCGACGTCTCTTTGAATCTGGAGAAAATTCCTCACTCAAGGTCAAATGCTTGCTCATGGAATTCAAGAAAGTGAATTTCACAGCTTTTCAGACCTGGCATGTACAGACAACAACACAGTCATTCAGCAGCTGTAAGCAAGACAGCCCCAAATTGTACTAGCTGCCTGTGTTTCTTACTATGTGATGCAGACAAGAATGTCTCATTTTTCAGCTTATTTTATCTGTTGCTACTTTATCACAGGAGCGCGGATGGGGGACGCGGGGAGAAGAGGCAGATAAAACTTTTCTCTACCCATTACTGGACAGTTTATTCCTCTGGGAGTTTCAGAACATGATCTTTTTCTCACTTGCACCATTCTCTCTATCTCCCGCTCTTACCTTGTCCTATTCAGGAGCACATTTAGAACTAAAGCAAGTTAAGTTGGTAGCACTAGAGAGGGAAGTCCTAGCCATTCTACATGCTTCTCAATGCTGTCAAGTTAACATATCCTACCTCAATACCTGATCTAGATTATACCTGGGGGAGTCAAAAGAGACTTCATTCTCCATGGCCCATTTAGTCTCTGCAGAAGCTGGGTTTGCCAACAAGAAAGATGAATTAGGGCTTGAGCCAAAGGATGCTGAATTCAATGGGTCTCTTTCCATCAAATGCAATGTGCTTTTTGTCAGGCTCTTAATTACCAGTTGTAATGGTAGCTTGTGTAATGAGAACATCTGCCCAGTTCCCATTACAAACAAATATGAAACCAAAACCCTTTTTCACACACTACAAGCCACCAAGCAGTTATGAAATATTTACCTATAAGAGCTGAATTCAAATCAACATTATAGTGGTGTAAAATTATGCACCACTTTTTATTAAGTTCTTGACTCTTTCTAGTTTTCTAACAACCCTCTCATAACAAATATTGAGGTTTCAAGCAGTTAATTTCATTTTCTGTACAATATAGAAGTGGAGACAATGTGGGATTCTGCTTAAATTATTAAACAGACATTAAATTCTTAAGTCCCCCTTACCCTCCCCAGCTCTCAATCTTCAACCCTTGCTTAGCACCACCTCATGTCCTTTGATCTGTGAATTCCTAATCCTGCCAAGGAACAGTAATATAATTTGAAGATGTTATTAAAAAAAGACAGGCTTTAGCAGAATGCACTTCTTACACAGCTTTGACTTTAGCAAAGCTTTTGATACGGTCTCCCACAGTATTCTTGCCAGCAAGTTAAAGAAATATGGGCTGGATGAATGGACTATAAGGTGGATAGAAAGCTGGCTAGATCGTTGGGCTCAATGGGTACTGATCAATGGCTCCATGTCTAGCTGGCAGCCGGTATCAAGCGGAGTGCCCCAAGGGTTGGTCCTGGGGCCGGTTTTGTTCAATATCTTCATTTAATGATCTGGAGGATGGCGTGGATTGCACCCTCAGCAAGTTTGCAGATGACACTAACCTGGGAGGAGTGGTAGCTATGCTTGAGAGTAGGGATAGGATACAGAGGGACCTAGACAAATTAGAGGATTGGGCCAAAAAAAATCTGATGAGGTTCAACAAGGACAAGTGCAGAGTCCTGCACTTAGGATGGAAGAATCCCATGTACTGCTACAGACTAGGGACCGAGTGGCTAGGCACCAGTTCTGCAGAGAAGGACCTAGGGGTTACAGTGGATGAGAAGCTGGATATGAGTCGACAGTGTGCCCTTGTTGCCAAGAAGGCTAACGGCATTTTGGGCTGTATAAGTAGGGGCATTGCCAGCAGATCGAGTGACGTGATCATTCACCTCTATTCGACATTGGTGAGGCCTCATCTGGAATGTGTCCAGTTTTGGGCCCCACACTACAAGAAGGATGTGGAAAAATTGGAAAGAGTCCAGCGCAGGGCAACAAAAATGATTAGGGGGCTGGAGCACATGACTTATGAGGAGAGGCTGAGGGAGCTGGGATTGTTTAGTCTGAAGAAGAGAAGAATGAGGGGGGTTTGATAGCTGCTTTCAACTATCTGAAAGGAGGTTCCAAAGAGAATCGATCTAGACTGTTCTCAGTGGTACCAGATGACAGAACAAGGAGTAATGGTCTTAAGTTGCAGTGGGGGAGGTTTAGGTTGGATATTAGGAAAAACTTTTTCACTAGGAGGGTGGTGAAGTACTGGAATGGGTTACCTAGGGAGGAGGTGGAATCTCCTTCCTTAGAGGTTTTTAAGGTCAGACTTGACAAATCCCTGGCTGGGATGATTTAGTTGGGGATTGGTCCAGCTTTGAGCAGGGGGTGGGACTAGATGACCTTCTGAGGTCCCTTCCAACCCTGATATTCTATGATTCTATGAAAGGCAGTTAAGAGGAAGAAAGGGGGGGAAAAAAAAGCATTGCCCAATAGTTGTGTCACTAACTAGTCAATTTTATTATGCTGCAATATTCCACTGTTCGCTTTTGTGTAGCAAAGGTGCAGAAAAGCAATTGTATGGATCCCAGAAAAGCCGTTGTAACAAGCCAAGCATAGTAGATGAAACATACTGAGCAGTCATATTACTTCATTTCTCCTCTGTGATATGAATGGGCTTTGAATACAGTTTCTTTTTCCTTAGCCAAAAGTTTTCCCTCAAAAATCAGTGGAGTAAATCTTTTACTGTTTTCCTATCCTGGGGTTGAGCATGTGTGGCCCTGCTCTCTGAAACAATATATCTATTCTTTATTTTGTTTTTTAAAAGGGTTGAAAGAAAGTTGAGCTGGGCAAAACCTGTGGATTTCTGTTTAAACAAGGGTTTTGAGGCCACATCTGATTTTTTTAAGTCCTTTCATGTGGGTTGAAAGCTAATCTGAGTGTCTAAATAGCATGTGTAAATTCTCTCATGAATCAACATCTTTTGGGATCTCTATAGTAGCAAAAATTGCACCAAAGCTTTAGCAAGTATAAACAGGTGTTTTTGCAACCTGCTGCAAAACACAGTCCACACACACTAGGCCACATTGTTTCAAAGGACATCAGGGCCAGATTTTCAAGTGCTAAGCACAGAAAATCGAGATCAGATTTTGAAGTGAGCCTCAGCTCCCATTTAGGTACCTACATAAGGACCACATTTCAGAAGTGCTCAGCACCCAGCAGCCCCATGACGACACTTATGGTTGGACTTTCAAAAGAGCTCAGCACTCAACATGCTGAGATCTTATAATTGGTGACAGATTTTTTTTGAGAGGGCTGAGCATTTTTGAAAATCGGTCTATTATGTTGTGCCAAAACTCATCCCTTCACTGGGGTTTGGTTTCATTAACACAGACATCAACACATAGGCTCCAACTCCGTGGGTGCTCCGGGGCTGGAGCACCCACAGGGGGAAAATGGTGGGCGCTGAGCACCCACCGGCAGCCCCCCTATCAGGGCCTCCCCCTCCCTGCAGTGCCTCCTGCCCACCGGCGGGCCCTGCCGATCAGCGCCTCCCCCTCCCTCCTTGTGACTCCCGCCTGCCACAATCAGCTGTTTTGCAGCATGTAGGAGGCTCGGGGGGGAGGATGCAGTGCGCTCGGGGGAGGGACAGGAAGAGGCAGGATGAGGCTTGGGGGAGGGGGTGGAGCTTGGGGAAGAGCCAGGTGTCGAGCACATTGGAAAGTTGGCGCCTGTGCATCAACAATCAGGTAACAGAGGTCAGTTTGAGCCTGCTCCTTAGACATGGCTGCTCATATGTTTCTATCTCAAGATTACTTAGCCTGCACATTAGGCTGTTCTTTTTAACCTAAATATCTTTCTGTCAGGGCAGCAACCCTATGAAGCTGCTTCCACCCTTTTTATCCCCCTCCTCTCTCACTTAATAAAAACAAGCAAAATACTGAACATGAAGAGCCTTGGCCAGTGGTTTAAGACTCCATGTGAATTTTTCTCCTTTTCCAGTTTCCTTCTGTGTGTGGTAGATGGAAGGAGATGTTCTTGTTCTCTTTTCCTTCCTGCTGTTAATTTTTCAGGTCTAATCATCTCTCTCCTCAGCCTTACAAGTCAGTTTAATAATAAAAAAAGCAGCTAGTTTCAAACAGGTTAGGAAGTCATACATAGAATCATGGTAATAGAGCTGTGTTCTGAGCCTACATGATTGCCTGTGCTAAGCACTATTATCACACTGCTGTTTGAGTGCATATACAATACCCATCAGGGACTTCCCTAGACCCTTCAACATAAGCCCTGTTGGAAAGGGTAGCTTTAAAACAACAACTAGAATGTGGGGATAGGACAGTGTATTATAGATTAAGACATTGAGTTCAATCCCACCTCTTGTGACTTTTTTCACCTATTAAGGGAACTGTAAGAAAATCAGAAAACAAATTTCCTAAACACTTAAAAAACAACCATTTGAAGTTGAGTACACTCTGTGCCTCATTCTGTAGGTATGTCAACACAGCAGCTGGGAGCCTGGGTAGACAGACTCATGCTCGTGCAGCTTGGGCTAGGGCTCTAAAAATATTAGAGTGGACATGGTTGCACCGGTGGTGGCTTGGGCTAGGCACCTGAGCGCAGGCCCGGGAGCCAGAGAGTTCTGAGCTCAGTTGTCTAGCACAAGCTTCAGTGGAGCAGCAATGTCCACACTGCTATTTTTAGTGCATTAGCCCAAGCCCCGTTTGGGTGTGTCTGTTTGCCTGGCTGAGTGACTCGCTCCCGGCTGCTATGTGCACATACCTTTAAAGTGGCAACTGCACTAATACCTTCAATGGGTTTGTAGTATAGCAAAAACAATTGCTTTCTCTCATCACTTGCTGCATTCAGTTCTCCTCCAATCCCGTTTTCATGTTCTTCCTTCACTTGCTGAAACAGCATACAGCTAGTGAAAGCAGTGGTAGCATCAGGAACTTTGCTTTACCCGCACTGATGCAGCGAACAGTATGGAACCTAAGTTACTGGAACACATTGTCCTTCCCAAGCACTTCTTTTTTCTCTTTCCCACACTTTGGAACCGTTGTTCCACAGCCTGTAAGAAGAATGTATAAAAATATTGTGTAAATTCTTGAGACATATAACAATATTTTTCAAATATCAGTTCTCTTTGGTGGATATTCCATTTCAGTGACTGTGTATTTACCCACCCTTCAATTAAACTTAAAGGTGGCCCGCAAAAAAAAAAAAGAAATCTTAAAAAAGTGTTTACTGTAAATAAAAAAGGTCTGAGTATTTAATTTTTGGCAGCTTTGAGTCATATTGGTGGAGGGTTTTTTTGGGGGGGGGGTGGCGATTCAGAAGTTCAATGGGCATTTTCCTCCTTGTCTCTTTACACTAGAACAGGGGTTCTCAAACTGGGGGTCAGGACCTCTCAGGGAGTTGTGAGATTACATAGGGGTCATGAGCTGTCACCCTCCATCCGAAACCCCACTTTGCCTCCAGCATTTATAATAGTGTTAAATATGAAAAAAAATGAGTTTTAAGGGGGGTTGCACTCAGAGGCTTGCTATGTAAAAGGGGTCACTAGTACAAAAGTTTGAGAACCACTGCACTTGAAGTATTAGATTTTTAGCAATCCTGGTTTCCCGAGAGAATTCTGTGGATGACTGGAGAGCTCATGGAGTTTACATAAGATAATGAAAATACACTAATGGCAGGGGGAGAAGAGGGAAATGATTTTTTAGTCAGAGTATTTAGAAGTCTTTGTTTGTGCTTATTTACACCTGTTTAATTTTAACTTCTAAAACCGGAGAGAAAATCTGTTAAAGATTCAAACACCCATGTCACTTCAAGTGAGGGTTCAGAAAGCAGTTTTCTAGTGACTCAAGGAATCATCCAGCAAAAAACAGGTAAGGGCAGCCATGACATTCACTTTGGAACATCTGGAAGTGTTATGGTATGCCAGCAAAAATAATTAACATCATCAAGGTTTTACATCAAAGTGCAGCTTGCACATGAGAAGTAAACGCAGACTTGAGCAAATGGTTTACAGACACTAGTATCAAACAAGGACACATTCTCTCTCTTCTCCTATTTTGCATTAACTTCATTATGAAAAAGGGTGCAGGCAGGCACTGCATGGCTCAACAACAGCACACTAGAAGATTTAGATTGTGCTGACAACATAACTCTATCTAATCTCAACCAACAAACAGTAAAAGATGAAAAGACTGCCCAGTATTACAAACAAGATAGGGTTAATAATCAGTTATGGAAAAGTGAAAACCTCAGCAACTCTAATTCAAGCATTACATTAGAAGCAAAAGAATAAAAGAAGTGAGTCAATCTACATACCTTGACAGTAGCATGCAAGCTCTGGTGATATCCAGAAGGAAATCATGTCACAAATTGTCAAGGTGGCAGCTGTGCTCATCAGCTCAAACAATATTTGGTGATCCAAAATCTATAACTTAAAGATCAAACTACAAATCAGCTCAAATGTTGTTTTCATCTTAACACATGGATGCGAAATCTGGAAATCCACCCAAGGTACAGACAGACATCTGAATGCCTTTGAAAGAAAGTGCCAAAGGCAAGTACTAAGTATTAAAAAGAACGAATTTATAACAAATGCTGAGACTTGTCAGAGAGTTAAACAACGCCTTATCTTCAAAGTCATCCAGGAAAGAAGATAATAAATTTCCCAACTATTTCAAAGAATGAATACAGAGTGCCTGCTATGGCAGGCATGCCATTGCGCATCTGGAGGAACATGCAAAAGGCCTACTAAAAGAATCACTCAATCGAACATTCTCAGAAAGAGAAAATGTATGGGACTGAACACCACAGAAGACATACAAAGAATGGTCTAAGATAGACAGAGACAGCGGAGTCTTGTTTGTGCCCTAAGCAATGGAATGGATTCAGATTCAGAGATATTTCTAATGTACAGAAAAAGTAGGGAAAAAAATTGTTTCAGTCCACCTTCTACATAATAAAAAATGGCAAAACCATTTTTCTTCCCTTCACTAGAGACATTTATGCTGATCATGCACTGCTCCATTCGTCAAAATTATATAGTTGTGGCCATACGTATGAAAACAAAAATCATGATGCTTATGCTGTTTCCCAAACAAGACTTACCAAAGCTTTCTAAGCCTCCCTAAATATTTCCCAAAACCGAGAGACACAGCAAGATTCTCCTCTCAGATATAGTGTTCCTTACCTCGGATATCCTGCTCTCCCAAAACTCAATGCAAGTGGAATATCAAAGCTTAGATTTGCCATCTCTGAGGGGACATTTCCCTTAGTTTGTAGCCTGTGAAATCCTCACATTCCAGCTGCGGTTCATATTCTGAAAATGTAACGTATTAAAATATACCAACTTGAATTAATCCAACCCAACACAAAGCATTTTGAACAGTAAAAACAATGACGCTTCATACCATATCATAGCATTTGCTCTTGGCAAATGCTTTATACTTTGCAACATTTCCCTAGATATCATTTTCTTAGAGGATGCATAGAGTATCTTCATTTTGCAACAGTGGCAATTGACAAATGACCTTTAATATGGCAAAAGTAGGAATGACAAAGGCTAATTCTTCAGAGGCAAAAATATGTGGAAGTGGAAAGGTTAAGGTTACCTTGGTAACTGAAGTGGTCATCAAAAGCAGAAGTCATTGTATTCCAACTGCAATATGTAATTATTGCTATGCAGAACCTATTCAATTTGTCTTCTTGATAAACGCTAACAAGAAAGGGTACAGCCCCTGAATAACTCCTGCAAGTAGAGCAAGTAACAAATAAGGAGGCAAATCATGTTATACTGATCACCTGTCCAGGATCTCTGATGAAAACCCAGGTTTCAGAATTTCTCCATATACCTTAATTTATCTCCAGGATACCAGCAAAGCTATTGTAATTGGAAAAACAAATAATTATCATTAGCAAAGGCAGACTTCTTGCATGCTATTGATCCATCTATATCTTCACCCCATCCCTTCATTGCCTAGCTGTCCTCCTAACTTGGAATTATTTTCATTCATGATGAATTTCAAGTACCCAAACATGCAACAAAAAGAGACAAGAGAGATTAATTAGGTATTGAGCAGTCTGTGTTAGATTAAATTCACGGTTAACTCCAAATTGGTCCCATTCAATTATTCCAGACAGTACATCTCTAATAGTTAGAGAGAGTTGTCCACAAAGAAATCCAACACTCACTGGACATCAATGACATATAGTAGATCACTCTACACTAATGTGTATAGTAGATCCAACAGCTTTTTGGTGAAACTGAAGAATGGAAACTGACCAAGCTATGATATTCAATATTCCAATTACATGGATGGGTTCCTGGGGAGGGATCAGGAGCATCTTCAAGCAACTTGCACTTCCACCCCAAGAAGATGTAAGAGAGGGAGAGAGAAGATTTAAGTCACATGTGCTCTCAAAACAGCCGTTGATGTATGACTGCTGGCACGTTCAGCAGCACTGTGCCCTGGGGGGGGGGGGGAATCTAAAATACCAGAGTAAAACAGACACTGCATACGGAACAATAAAAAAATATATAGCACCAAGTGATTGTTCTCATAAAACAAAAGTTTGGCACTTGTAGTTTGTCTGCAGAAGCAAAATTCCCCACACTGGAGTATTTTCCAGTTTTAGTGACCTTATTTTTCAAAATGTAATTTCATTCTGAAGTAATTACAAAATCAAAAAAGTAAACTACAGAATCAAAAAAGTAAAGATTTTAGTAAAGACAGGAGGACTGAAATTACAGCATGAGAGGTATATGATGAAAGCAATTTTATATACAGTATGTTTATATACAGACAGTATGCAGGGCTCTGTTTCAGAGAGAGCATGGTCTAATGGACAGGGCACTGGACTGAAAGTCAAGAGACATCGTGGCCCTGCCACTAACTTGCTGTTTGACTTTGGGCAACTCACTTTGCCTCTTTCTCCTTCCTACTGTCTATTTGGATTGTAAGTTCTTCAAGGGCAGTGTGTCTCTTAGTATGTGTTTCTACAGTTCCTAGCACCATGGAACCCCTCTCTTGTTTGGGGCCTTTAGGTGCTACTGTATTACAAATAATAAACAGTAATATCCATATTAGATATTTTGGGCCAATATTTGGATATGGAATTGGTTATAAGTTTGGTATCAGCTGCTTGATGAGCTCCCCAGCGCTTCCTATCTTGACCAAAAAAAGCTATGCCAAATCCAGGCCAAGCCAGGAAAACCTGGCATTCCCAAGACCCCAAATATTTTCTTTTTAAGATCTCATAGGAGCCTTGTGTCATTCCATTTTACCCATCCCAGATTCATCTGGAGTTCAGAGATTCTCCTCAATTCTTCCACCCCAAACCCTCAGGGGTCACTTGGCCACCCAGCTGCTGCTCCCATTCAGTCCTGCACTTTGCAGTCTTTTTTCAGAGTGGATGGGGGAATTTTTAGTCCCCAGACAGCTAGAACTCCAGCTAACTCGGGACATTTGCTTCAACAAAATGGTGTGCTGCTCTAGCATACACAAGCCGAGTCTGAAGAAGAAAGTTGAAACATTCTGCTATGTAGCTATTATGCAAACAAGTTAGGAACCAGGAAGAGTAGCATGAAGTTCCTCATGGATATTTTTCCCTTTAAAATTTTTGGATCTAAAGATGTGCCTGGAAGAGACCTGAAGATGGCAGACCAATTAAAATGGGCTAAAAAGGCCTGTTATTTTTATTATATAGTTGTATTAGGGGAGTGCCTAGAAGCCCTATTCATGGACCATGACCCCACTGTGCTAGGTGCTGTGCAAACACAGAATAATAAGATGGTCCCCTGCCACAAAGAGACTTACAATCTAATTAAAGTTTTACAGTCTAATTACAGTTTAAGCTTACCCTCTCTGGAAATTGGGTATGCATATCCACTCCAAATCACTCAACCTAACAGCCACCTCTCAGGTGCATGATTCTCACACCCATATCTCAAACTCAAGCTGCCCACAGCTAAACAGGCACTCAGCAAACTGTTCATCTTCCACATCCTTGTAGCCAAAGAGACCTCATGCAGACTGCATTACTGAAACATGGTTAGATGCCACCACAGATCTTGCACTTGTCCTGCAACATAACCACCATGTCAGCCAACGATGTGTAAGTCCCCTCACCTGCAGATTTGTTTTCTAAGAATATTCTCCAATATTTGCTTAAAGTTCAGTATTTCTGAAAGCATTCTTGCTGAATCTCACTGCACTATAATATTCATGGAAAGAGAACATGAAAGGGGCACAAAGAGTATAAGGGATTTTGTTTAAAAATGGACAGAAATTTTCATGGATTCCCCCCTCCATTCGCCCTCCTTTAATCTAAACCTCTCTTTTAATGAGCTGCCACATGTCTCCCTATTAGCTCCCATGTGATAGGCCAAGCTGTTCAGATAATCAGGATCCTGCAACATTTGGCTTTGACTGAACATGAGTTGAGCCAGCTGACTTGAAGATTTCAATGAGACATATGAGGGAATATGGGGGTTTATCTGCATTTAATCGTTACCTTTTTAAATTAAGGATCAGTGCTTAAATTTATCCCATTAAAGACAAGAGTGTGATGGGCTCTGCTGCCAAGTACTCATTCTGTCCTGTATGGCCTCAGTTTTCAGTAGTACCTTTTAGAAGCAGCGTCTGCAGTACCACTCCACCTACACAACTAGTAACTCAGACATCATCTCCCCGTGTGAGTGAAGAAGGGTCTAGACATTGCCCTCTCTGATGCACTAGGCCACACTATAAACTACTGCACCCAACTTTTAATTTTTAAAAAACAGACAATATAAGATAAGCTACAATGGCATATATGTTAACAAAGGCTTGAAAAATGGCCACAACACCTTCTCATTGGTAATTAAGTTTACTAGTCTGACCAGCCAGCCCTAGAACATCCTTTCCATCTTCAAGAATAGCTAGCAGTTCCTGGGATTCTCATATAGCACACAGAGAGGATCTCCTTATTTTGGGTTCCAGGTAGGTGCTTTTCTCAGTCATTAAACTGAATGAAAATAACAAAAGAGAATAAATAGTTTACACTGGTCATAAAGCCTCCTTAGCTGGATGGGTTAGAATCCCAAAGGCTCACATGGTTGTGCCTGATCTCTCAGGGGGATTTACTAAGACGTGTATGACCTCCTGACCTTCCCTAATAGGTACTTAGCAGGACCACTTGCCAAAGGAAGGGAGGGGATGGTGAGTTTAACATCCAAGCTCTGAAATCTAATGGCCCACAGGTTGGGTTTTTTTTGTTTTTTTAAATCCCATGTTTTCCCCCAACATCATCATCATGTAGGCTTCTACCATCTTCCTTTATGATGCTGTTTACATTTGACATGGCCAAAGAAGATTCTTGAAGGGAATTAGCATTCAAGTAGCCTGGTGACATTTCTTTATATCTGTGTATAATAGTGTTTCTCCAATTTCACGTTCTAAGGCCTTAACTCTGGTCAAGCCAGAATAACATTTTTCCTAACATGTTCCCCATTAAAAATTAAAATTCATAGGTACAGTCTCTGAATGCTTAATGATCATTTCAAAAACTGCTGAATTAGATGAAGCCAAACCCTAGGCTTTTGATTCAGTAGGTGGCATCCTTCCCAACTCTTATCCAATGTCTCAGCATGCTGTTAGGAGGCCCTGTGATGCTGGAGCACATCCTAAAGCCAATGTTCTAACCTTTTGTGGCCATTAAAGAGCCCATGGCACTTTCAGTAAGAGGAGGAATATTAGCCCCCCATGTCCTGTCAAATTCCCATTTTGGTAAGTATTTTGCATTCTGGCTACCTACATTCCACCTCAAGTTTTCCATAGGTATAGTATACACTTCACTTCCTGTTCTAAAGTTTATAATTCATATATGTTTATAAAGCATTTTGGGATCTTCAAAAGATTTATTGCTATCATGAGATATTTTACAGTAACTTTTTGAGAAAACAAACATGAAACCTTCCAAACTCTATATGGTTTGTCCATTAAGTCTGCTTTTCTTTCTGAGTCATATACAAGTTTCTGTCTCGAATAAAAGTGAACCAGTTTGTCCAAAGAGTTCAATTGGGTGCTTGCCTAGTAACAATAAATACCCACTGACTCAAACTCAAACAAGGAATTGACAAATACTATGAAAGGGAAATTAAAAATTTCCTTAATAGAAAACAATGATTTCTTCCATCTATCTTAGGCCTGGTCTTCACAACAAAGTTATTCCAGCATAGCTGTGCTGGTCACAGATGTGAAAAAAAAATAACATGGAAACATGGCTATGCCAGCAAAGACACTCGTGTAGATCCAACTATTCTGAAAGAAGAGTGCAAGTGTCAGCATAGCGAATACCATTCAGGGAGGTGGTATTACTGTGCTAGCAGAACTCCTCTGTCAGCATACACTTTGTCTATACTAGGGAGCTATGGCATACCAGCATACACTGCAGTGTAGATGTGGTTTTAGGTATTTATATAGCCCCAGTACCACAGCATCTAGTCCCTCACAATCATTAATGTTTTTATCTTCAAAAACACTCCTGTGAGGTAAGGAAATACTAATCCCCATTTTACTGATGATGAACTGAGGCACAGAGAGACTAAGGAATGTCAACACTGAAAATGTTGCAGCACCACTGCTGCAGCACTGTAGCACTTCAGTGTAAACACTACTTACACTGATGGGAGGCTTCTCCCATCAGCATTGGTAATCCATCTCCCTGAGAGGCAGTAGCTAGGTCAATGCAAGAATTCTTCTGTCAACCTAATGCTGTCTACACTGCAGGTTAGGTTGGCATAGCTACATCTCTCAGGAGTGCGAATTTTTCACACCCCTGAAACGTAACTATGCCAATGTAAGTTCTCAGTGTAGACCAGCCCTAAGTGATTTGCCAAAGATCATGCAGAAACTTGCGTCTTCCAAGATGTAGGCGAATGCCTTTGCCACTTAAGGCCACATCTCCACTAGAAAATTAGGTCAATTTAACTATGTCCATCAGGGATGTGAAAAATCCACACCCCTCAGTGGTATATTTAAGATGACCTAAGTACCCATGTAGACAGCACTAGGTTGATGGACAAAGTCGTCCACCAACCTCGCCACTGCCTCTCGGGAAGGTGGATTACCTGTGCCAATGGAAACAGTGGGGGCGAAAGACCTCTCTGGCTTTAAGATTAAGCTTGATAAGTTTATGGAGGGGATGGTTTGATGGGATAACGTGATTTTAGTCAATAGGTCAATAACGTGCCATCGCTGGTAATTAGTAACAATGGTCAATGATGGGATATTAAAAGTTACTACAGAGAACTTTTTCCGGAGGGTCTGGCTGGAGAAACTTGCCCGCATGCTCGGGGTTCAGCTGATCGCCATATTTGGGGTTGGGAAGGAATTTTCCTCCAGGATAAATTGGCAGAGGCCCTGGAGGTTTTTCGCCTTCCTCCGCAGCATGGGGCAGGGGTCGCTTGCTGGAGGATTCTCTGCGACTTGAAGTCCTTAAATCATGATTTGGGGACTTCAACAGCTGAGTCAAGGGAGAGAATTATCCCAGGAGTGGGTGGGTCAGCTTTTGTGGCCTGCATCATGCGGAAGGTCAGACTAGATGATCATAATGGTCCCTTCTGACCTTAAAGTCTATGAGTCTACGAGTCTATCCCTCCAGTCAGCATAGGTAGTATCTACACGGAAACACTACAGTAGAGTAGCTGCAGCCATGCTGCTGTAGCATTTTAAGTGTAGGTAGGCTCTTCTTCTCTTCACTTAGGTATAGTCATGCTGCCTGTTACACCGCTTCAACCTAAAGAAGAGGGGAAGACACTAGCCCCTGTGTATGAATGAGACTTTACCAACTATGGTCCCAGTCCTTCAATCAGTTCTTTGTGGATGGACCTTTGCATCTGTGCAGAGTCCCAGTAAATCAGAGGTCTGCTTGAGTGGATCACATTGCAAGAGTGGTGTTAAATTTATTGCCCTCTCTTCACATGTCACTGTAATGCAGCTACCCCCGTTGCACAGCGTGGCGAGTGCTCAACAGAACACAGCAACACTACCCAATACCTGAGTACAAGAAGAATACAACATCCAAATGAGAACACAGGCAATATTTATGCAGGGTGTTGTAGTGATGTGGTGGTCATCAAGGGGTCAACAGGGTTTATCACTCAGAGTATTGTGGTTTGGAGCCATGGTCCACTCCTCCCTTACTTCCTCTTTCAGTTACTGTATGTTTACCTTCCATTCTGTTGTTGCCAGGCTGCACTACTGGGAAAGTGTTTCTTGTGCACAGAGTGGTCTCTTTACAAAAAAGCCCAATTAGGAAAATGGAATTTGGCCAGGGCAGGCTAGTCATTAAGTGTATTTTTCACAAGACAAGTGGTCAAGATCTTGGGTTTATGTCTCATCATTTAATTCATGCTTTGGGTTCAAATTCAGAAATAAAGGCATTCAGATTTCTTAGAACAACAAGTTTAAGTGTAAATGCCAATTCTTCTACTCTGTGTAACATTTCTTTTACGTGGGACTATGGCCTATATAGTACAGCGCACCACCGTTCTCACCCTGCCATCATGCTGAAGAGTATTATAGTTCACAACAATTACATTCTACTCTCAAGGCCCTCAGAGACTACACTGCTCTTAGTGGAGCTTCCTATTCACATGGTAGGAGGTCAATGCATTAGTAAGACTTCTGTTCATTGAGTAACAGGATGGATATGTGGAGAGCGCAACCTAACATTATGAAGCAAAGACAGATTACATTAATGGCTATTCACCAAATATACATTTAAAGGTGAAGTAGTGAGACTGTCCTATCTCTGATTTAATCAATCACCAATTAAAATGCATCAGGAAGACAGAATAGCAGGAAGCGGGAGCACTTCATAAATTGAAATAGCAGCATTGCTGTAAACACTTCAGCACCGTATTGTGTGCTGCTTCACCAACACCTTTCACACAAAGTTGTTACTGGTTAGATGCAAATGCATCAGCTCTATTTATAGCACCCGCTTGCTAGCAGCCCACATTACTTGTGGCTTACAACAAAGAAGCCACTTGCTTGTACAATGTTGTTCCTTTGTACTTTTATTACCTTAGAGGAGAAAATACAAATCAAATCTCTTGACTGGGACATTAAACTAGCGTCACAATGTCTAGAATTCAGTAACAGGATTCCCATAGGCTCTTCTTTTTGGAGGGGATATTCCTCCATATCTACATTAACAAATGATAAATGGATCAAAACTGTTGATCCTTAGCCAGAAAAAAAATCTTACTCTTCACATCAGAAGATATTTACTTTTTAAAAAAAATTAAATAAGCTATGCAATAGTAGTACATAGGAAACAATTTGATTCTAGTCCCAGAATTCTGTCAAACAAAAAGTTAAGATACATATAATCTGCTTAGGTATTTCTCTCAAATTGAGTGGACTGAGATAGTATGTGTGGGGGATCTATACTCCTCAACATTATCTCCAAGCCATTTGTAATAGGATTAATGTATGGTTTAGAACCTCTAAGGCCAGAATATAACACTGGAAAAAAACTACATATGTATACATATATGATATATTTTCTCTCTCTCTCTCTCTCACACACACACACACACACACACACACACACACACACAGCAAAAGAATTGGATATGATTAGCTTCAGCATGTCTGACTCAGATACATTGCCTATAATTCAGAATTGCTTCTTCTTGGGTTAAAGAACAGTTTCACAGTTAAATGAAAGAACACAGAGATTAGAGTGGCCCTGAGCAAAGCATGATATTGTTAATAAAAACAGCCACAGCCACTATGTAGACAGTGAAGATACATATGTCACTTCCCCTCCCCTCCCTGCATCCTAATCCTCTTTATTTACTTTGTGTATTATGATGAATCTGATATTTTGATATATTTGTTGTATTTGAAAAAAATAAAACATTATAAATAAAAAAGGACAGAGGTACTAAATAGTAAATGCAGTAAATGGAAAACTTTCTTTAAATGAATTCTTTCAGAAAAGATTTAAGATGCATCACATATCAAGCAATTCTGTATGTAGATGAAACAGATTATTAAGCGCTCAGGATTAAGCCTATCCACACCAGAAACTATTGAATAATCAAAAACTCATTCTTTTTCACCTCTCTAGACAGAAAACAGAACGTACAGCTAACTGAAAGTAACT
The DNA here is from genome assembly GCF_002925995.2 of Terrapene triunguis. Taxonomy (NCBI): domain Eukaryota; kingdom Metazoa; phylum Chordata; order Testudines; family Emydidae; genus Terrapene; species Terrapene triunguis. The sequence goes on from NW_020664500.1 coordinate 497,239, forward strand.
CAATGAAGTACAGAGATATGAAAGAGACTGCACATGTGTGAACTGAAGACGTTATTTCACATAGAGAGTTACTTAATCAATAGCAGGCACAACATTATTCCCACCAGTACATGAACTGAAGTGTGACAGAGGAAGGAAGCAGATAAAATGAATGACCCCCAGAATACCCATGTCCCCTAATACTAGAAGTACTTTAAATTAACCTTTCATGGAAGTAGTACCCTCCAAGGGTGGCTGCCCTGCTTCTCTAACATAGTACACATATTGGATCTGCTCAAACTCACTCTTCCTAGATTACCTTTATTATTAATTTAAAAAACAACAAAGCAAACCTTAGTATTAGATTTCTCTTGAGCTTGGCTCTTCATAGGGCTAATAAGACGTCACCTGGTCTGGTTGCCAGGTGAGCCAGCAGAAGAGCTGTAAAATTCTGTGCACTGTCCTGTCATGCCGTCACACACTCACAGTAAAATTAATTTCTTGATCATTCAAAAGTGTCTTAAAAACCTCTGTATGTTTTAGCTTAGTGGGAAATCACTGATCGTTTGGAACCCTCTACTAAATCCACTGCAAATTTGATGATCATTAAGAACGTTAGGGAGACAGAGCTATGGCCTTTCAGTAACAAGTAGGTGTGTTATTTATTACAGAGTATTTAGAGGGAGTGCCTTAAAAAGACCATTCAAAACGGTGCTAGTAACTGCTGGAAGAACTTTTTTGAAAACCTGCAGACTCTACTCATGGTAAATTTGGGCAGTAAATCAAAAACTGAACATGAGATCCAAATGAATTCTGCATCGTATAGCTGGAGCTGCAGGGAATAGTTTGCCAGAAATTCAAAGTCTGCTAAATAAGCCCCTAAAGACTCCCTTGGAAAAGCTTGAAAACTGGCATTTTCCCATTAAGCATGGGATGAAAAGCAAACCTGAGAGCTGCCAATATTTATCTCCCTATGTTTGGAGACAGTGTGGTTTTTATCTGTGGAGGCAACCGGCTAGGGAAAGGGGGCAGAAAGACTTTGTGAGATGAGAACAAACATTTAACAGCTCCGTTTTTTTCCACAGAGATTTCTCTGCTGACATTAATTAAGATTTCTTGTAGGTTATGCACTTGAAGAAGTTTGTTTTCTTTTAGTTCTTAAAGAGCTTACTCACTAGGAGACAGATTCTGCTCTGTGCACCTTGATGCATTAGAGAGTATGGGATGGGTAGAAGAGGGTGTAGCAAGCCTCTTACCCCAGTGATCTCAACCTAGCACTCAGGACAGGCTTAGGAGAGGAGCCTGGCTCTTTTGAACATGTTTTTAGGCCCAAAAGCAGCATGGCCAGTCAATTGGGCTTCTGTCCAACTTGGAATTTATGCAGCACGTCAGAATAAGCTGTGAACGGTACCCACTGCAAAGCCCCTCTTGCCTGTCGTGAGCCATCATCCCCAGGGGACGGATACACACTGTGATGGCTCCTGGACACAACAAGCAGTCAGCACTGGACCATGACCCTCAAAACAGCCACAGTAAGGGTAGGATTTAGCACTCAGGTACAACCATGGTGAATGCCTTATCAATACCTAGACAGATTTGATAAATAAACCCTATTTTAGCTAGATAGAGGGATGAGCCATACAGGTGCCTCAGCCAGCCAGCCAAAGCTTTGTGATCAGTATCTCTGTTATATTTTGAGGATGTGGCATATCTTTAGGGAGCTTGTATTAGTGTTCTTGTATTTGACACTACGTAAAAACTAGCTTATGTTAGAAAAACTGAAAATTCTCTTCTTCCCTTCTCTCTCTCCCCTTCCCCCCCCCCCCCCCACAATCTATTTAACTAGCAGGACATCTAGCTAGAACAGGAAGAAGATTGTATGTGTGTGTAAAAGCACAAACCAGCAGAAATTAATACTAGTGATGAGAGAACCTTGAAAGGGTCAGAAGCTTTGGTTTGGTTGGGTTGGAATAAGTATAAAAAAATGCAGATGTTCCTCTGAGCCTCCCAAGTCTGCAAAATTTGGCAGAAAATCTCATGAGAACAGAGTCTCTCTAATGCTGCCAGTACTTTGTTTCCCATTAGGCTGAGTTAATAGCCCCACATAGTATCACAGCATGTCCAGCCCTATTGGGACCATGGAAATACACAGACTGTGAAAGTTCATGGAATATCACAAAGGTTCAGGAAGGAAGTGTCTTATTTTTTTCAGAACTGGTTTGGCTATTCTCATCTTAGAGCCTAAAGACAGGCCTAAAATATTGCAAGAGTGCGGTGTGTGGTATCCAGAGCATGGGAACTGGACATTCAGAGGGAAACAGTCACAGTGGCAGATTCTCCGTTACTCCTGAACTTAAAAGCTACTGTGGTACTCCCCATGTTCTTGGCATATTTCAGAGCAAAAGGGAGAGCAGTGTAAAATTAGTTCAGCTTCTCCATGCTGCTCAAATAACCCCCTGCCCCTCAGATGGCAGAAGTACTGCTGGTTCTGCCAGCTATACAGCATAAAGGGGTTAGAGTAGAACATGGAAACTAGACTAGTGTGTTCACTTGGGAAAGACTAGACTGGTGGCTTTGTAACAGTCTTTTGAGTGACTCAGATTTGTTATTCCAGGTTTTTTTCTTCTTCTGAAGTTTATAGATGGTGATTAGGAGTCTTAGGACACACTTTTTCAGACTGCCCTTATCAGCTCTCCCCTTTTGAAAGAATGTGGATTGTTAAGGGAGTGCAACTGGGATTAATAAACTGAAAATTTTATTAATTTTTATATTAATTTTATTTTATTTATTATAAAATATTTATTTTATTAATTTATTAATTAGGCCGGCTACTAGGAAATATTTCCTACAGTGAGATCTATTACCCCGTGGAATAATCTACCAATGGGAATGGTGGAAGTTTCATCATGAGTCATTTAAAACTGGACAGGGTCCAGTCTTGCAAGAAGCTTAGCACCTCTCATTCAACTTATGTTACTCTGAGAAACTCTCTGAACTTTGTGAGATCAGGTCCTTGTTATTTCAGTTTTAAGTGACTAGGAAATATTCCCCAATACTAACTCTCTCTATATTTTTTACTAATCCTAAACTACCCTCAACTACCATTAGCTGTATTGGGAGTTGAAGGTACTAAACACCCACCCAGATTGGGCCCATAATCATTAGAAAATATTATGTAGGGAACAATGCAGCACTGGCAAGAGGATGAATGAGATGTTCTTACAGATTTAGTCTACATACACACAATATTATATATACAAACAAACATGGGTCGCTTTAGGAACCTGCGTAGGACCGTCTGTCTACACAGTATTCTGTTAGCTCAGAAATAATCCCTATTTTCAGAACACAGACCTAGTTGTCACTTAACATGACAGCATCTTTTTCCTAATAAGTGTAGTCCTTAAGGGCTACATTTATGTGAGTCAGCTTCAATAGATGAGAACAGATTGCATAAGAGCCAGGCAAGGAAGTTAAACCTATAACTTAGGTTCACCTCATTATTCTACTTGGTTTTTTTACCACTTCACATCCCTCTTTGTCAGGGTTGCCATTGCTTTCTGGAATGCTTCTCCAATAAACACCTTCATCCCTTCTTCCACACCACTCCAACACATGGCATAACTGAGCCAACCCAATCATAGAATGTCAGGGTTGGAAGGGACCTCAGGAGGTCATCTAATCCAACCCCCTGCTCAAAGCAGGACCAATCCCCAGACAGATTTTTGCCCCAGATCCCTAAATGGCCCTTTCAAGGATTGAACTCACAACCCTGGGTTTAGCAGGCCAATGCTCAAACCACCGAGCTATCCCTCCCCCCACAATGCACAGCCCGAATACCCTCACCTCTTCACATTATTTCTCAAGCCTCACCTCTACTGTCATACATACACTAAACTACCTAATAATAAAGGTGACATGTTAAACTTTTAATTTTCACTTATTAAAAAACCCTGTATGTCTAACCTATGTAACCATGTGTTCTTAAAGCTGGAAACCTAGCCTCCCACCTTCCCCACCCTCCGTATTATATATTACATCCACCAGTTGCATCTTTTTTATGTATATATTTTATAAACGTATGTACTTGGGTTAGAGGCCATCTTTTACTGTATGTTTATACAGCATCTAGAATAATGAGGCGTGAGCCGGATTAGGCACTTTTTATTTTATTATCATATTTAAATAGCAGCAGCAATCAAAATACTCAGTAGCAAGGCAAACTGTTAAAGATTTATTATCTCTGTCAATCTGATTTAATCCTCATTAATTCAGGACCTTCCCACACACCCAATTCCTCCACAAATAGTACTGAGCACAATTCAGTTAATATGTCATGATGCTCATTATTGTGGTGGAGGTGATTTTGTGTAAGCAGTGGAGTGATTACAGAACCTTGTTCTGCTTTCTAAAATTTATTTTTGACAACCTACTACCGATGAAAGAGGATAATTGCTTAACCCTAGTTTACAATACAGTGACTGGAAAAACAATGGACTGGTGACTGTAAAACACATCTAAAACAAAACTCTTCAGAAATTGGTTTGAGGAACAAGGGCTCTTATGGAAGAGATGTTTCTAATTACTGATTATGTTGTTGTGTTCCTCAGACCTGTGCTTACTAACGATAAACATGAATTACATTTAAAATTTATTCAAATACACTTTTACTTCAAACCATTGGCCAATATAACAATTAAATATACTGATATGATCATGGGTATGTATACCCATATGATCATGGCATTTAGTAGCAAATGCTTGCCTAAATAGTCCTGGCTCTTCAATTGTGTACAATAGTATCTTTATATATGTCCTTAAATTCTCATGAACAGTTATAATAGCTGTCCATCCATACCCCACACTGCCCAGAGATGGCTGTGTTTGAATAGTAGGTGGAGTAAGCAATGTATATTCTCAATCAAGAGACTGCTAATCAGCAATTAAAGCAGGATGCTGGCAATCCCCTAGGCTCTGTTCTAGGATCTATCACTAATATCTCTCCCCCATTGTCTTACAAGAGAAAGTCAAAGCAGTACTTTAAATGTTATCCAGACCATCAAGTATCAGCAGACTTTTTCCACCACAATAAGTATCATATGATCACTCAGTAACATTCAGAAACTGTTCGGCTCCCAGCAGGCACTCATCTTATCAGATTCAGGTTCTTCGGCCAAAATATGAAATGGTCAATTCCCCAGCATAACAAGAGTATTACCTGTTAATTCATTTTCTTCCTAGTGCCATTTCTACAAATAGAATCATGGAAGAATAGGGTTGGAAGAGACCTCAGGAGGTCATCTAGTCTAACCCCCTGCTCAAAGCACGACCAACCCCAACTAAATCATCCCAGCCAGGGCTTTGTCTAGCCGAGGATGGAGATTCCACCACCTCCCTAGGTAACCCATTCCAGTGCTTCACCTCCTAGTGAAATAGTTTTCCCTAATATCCAGCCTAGACTTCCCCCACTGTAACTTGAGACCATTGCTCCTTGTTCTGTCATCTGCCACCACTGAGAACAGCCTAGCTCCATCCTCTTTGGAACACCCCCTTCAGGTAGTGGAAGGCTGATATCAAAACCCCCTCACTCTTCTTTTCTGCAGACTAAATAAACCCAGTTCCCTCAGCCTCTCCTCATAAGTCATGTGCCCCATTCCCCTAATCATTTTCGTTGCCCTCCACTGGACTCTCTCCAATTTATCCACATCTTTTCTATAGTGGGGGGGCGGGCCAAAACTGGATGCAATACTCCAGATGTGGCCTCACCAGTGCCAAATAGAGGGAAGAAATCACTTCCCTCAATCTGCTGGCAATGCTTCTACTAATGCAGCCCAATATGCTGTTAGCTTTCTTGGCAACAAGGACACACTGTTGACTCATATCCAGCTTCTCATCCACTGTAATCTCCAGGTCCTTTTCTGAAGAACTGCTGCTTAGCCAGTTGGTCCCCAGCCTGTAGCAGTGCATGGGATTCTTCCATCCTAAGTACAGGACTCTGCACTTGTCCTTGTTGAACCTCCTCAGATTTCTTTTGGCCCAATCCTCCAATTTGTCTAGGTCACTATGGACCCTATCCCTACCCTCCAGCATATCTACCTCTCCCCCCAGCTTAGTGTTATCTGCGAACTTGCTGAGGGTGCAATCCATTAATGAAGATGTTGAACAAAAAACAGCCCCAGGACCGACCCCTGGGGCACTCTGCTTGATACCGGCTGCCAACTAGACATCGAGCCATTGATCAGTACCCATTGAGCCTGAAGATCTAGCCAGCTTTCTTTCCACCTTATAGTCCATTCATCCAATCCATACTTGCTGGCAAGACTACCTCAAAGGCTAAAGGATACATGCATATCATTCCCTCAATGGCCATGAAATTCCCATTAGCTGCCATGTGGAAGGCTTAGAGAAAGAGTTTAAAATATCCTTCTTTTCAGGGGAAGGTGATGGATATCAAATATACTACTCTATCATAGTTTGCAATTCATTAGGCAAATGCTGACTTAACTCGCTGCCCAAGGAGAAATCCTATTTTTCTAGCTGCTGGCTACTGATTTTCATTAAAACTTCTCAGGAACACTTCATAAACTCTTACTTTGGCTGTTCTCTCTTTTGAACTCTAATTTCATTCCACATGGCTTTCCTCTAGTGTACCCAAAGGATAATTGGCCATTACTTATCAAACTGGAAGCAGCTTTGCTTCGCCATCCCCGTTTCTGTTTATTTCTTCGGAAGATTTTTGTCAATGTTAGAGCTTTCAAACATGGTAGACTGATACCGGTGTTAAGTATGTAGGCATAGTGTGGGCCATAGGAATAGGGAAATAGCATCACGGCACCCTGATATCGAACAATCCTACTCTTCAATTCTAGGGCCTCAGCTGTACCCAGCTTATGTAGGGCTAGATTCTGCCTTCAGAAACACATACCCAGCTCCTACTGGCTTCATTTCTGGCTTCACTCTCCTTGCACACAGATGTCTCTCTTTACCTCCTATTCACTCATTAAGACACACACACACCATCCAATGAATATAGTGGGCATCGAGAATTTTGTGCAAGCGTAAATGAAGAGGTTTCACCTGGCTGGAGATTGGTGTATGGCTGAGACATTAAAAAAGCCACAAAGAGAATGAGGCTTTGGATGATCAATGTTCCCATTCATACTCTAATATATCCTATTTTATCCGAGTTACTGTATTCTCCACTTTATCACCAACTAGCTGCCCCATACATAAGGCTAAGCCAAAGACAGGCAATGCCAACAATTGTTCCATCAGGAATAGATCCCTGATATTTCACTTAAATTCTTCTTGGGGGCTCTACTACTTTTGTACCCAGGAATCACATTCCAAAAATGAAATGCTGCTACAAAATGCTTGAAATCATTCCTAAACTTAAGCAAGCTGCTATCTGTCTTAGTTACAAAAACTTTTATCCGGTAGTTGCCAACCCAGTCACAAAAGTGGCTGGTGATAAGTGGGCTTCCTAGCAATCATCATTTAGCCTCACTGGAGAAACCCTTACAGCACGAATGTGCTGGCAGTTTGGCGGAAGTTGTCACCGAGCACTAACCACTTCAGGTGCAAAACCAAAGAATTAAAGGTGAAAAGATAATGCAACTACTTCCAGGTTTAGTCCATTTGTTTAGAGCAAATGGCTTGCTGATAATTTGCCTCCATTCCGTGGCTACAACATGCAGCACTTTAAAAAACAAGTTGCTAACGTAAATGGGTTTGCTAACAGTCACAAATGGGAGCAGAGCTGGAGACAGCATGAGAAAACCTGTATTGTGAGGGTCCAGGTTGCTAACTTGAATGTGTTTAATGGAGAAGCATGCTCCACTAGTCTGAAGAGCCTGCCTCTAGGGAAAACAAGCAAGTGTGGATATTAACCTACAAAGTTAGAAGAAAGAAAGAAAGAAAGAAAGAAAGAAAGAAAGAAAGAAAGAAAGAAAGAAAGGAAAAGCGAGTCCCATTTTAAAAAAACCTAGACAAAGCAAAACATTTTGCAGTATTTCTAGATGAAGAGTGAGAAAAAATATTCAAATATTTCAGTGATTCTGAGTAGAGTTCTGCTTTGACTGACTGCTTTTATTTACAGTTAGTGATTCAAGTTTGTTTGGACAGATGTTTATGATAAGTGATGTTTGGGGCTGCTGTCAAGATTCACGTAACAGAACAAAATTCATGTTGGGTGGAAGCAATGCATAAAAGTTGTATGAGCCAGTGAGGAAACAGAAAAGATACCATATAAATTAGATAGTTAATCACATAGCTTGAATACGGAACCATCAGTATAGAATACATAAAAGAATGCTCACAGTGAAGAGTTCAGTGAGAGATCCATCAGCTGAAATTTGCACAAAACATTCCCAATTAAGTCAATTGGAGTTTGGTACACTCAGCAGCTCAAAGGGTTGGGCGCAGAATGAAGTACATGAAGACTAGCTTCTCTGACACTAAATTAATGGAACAAACAGCACTGCAATCAATAGTGTTGCAAACAGTCAAGAGGACAAGAGAGGGGCTTAAGAGTAAGAAAAATATCAACAAATTATATTCACACGTCATTTTCCTCCGACAATCAGAGGCTGTTTGTTTAGCACAGATCACAAGCAAATCCGATTCCAAATGCCAGATACTTACACCCAGGACAGAGCTGTGCAAGAGGCTAAAAGGACCTCTTTTCCTGCATTAAATATGCACCCTCATATTATGGCACCAAGTTTTTGTTTGTGGTTTTGTTGTTTTGGTTGCAATTATCCCAAGAGCAGAGTACACCATTCTGAATTTGTACCAATAAACAATTTTCTGGCAATATGAGCACGAGTCATCCAATGATGTATTGTGCTTTCCTTGTATTACACATACTTATAAGTGAAAAATCTATAATATGATAGTCTAACAAAATTGCAACCATCCTCCCAAGCCTCAGTCAAAATCTCTGATCAACTCACTCCATTACCCTAGATACAACCGCTGATTAACTCCCCATCTCTCCAAACCCTTAATTCTTATAAGAAATTGTCACTCCTGCCGCCTCACTGGATTAAGTTTAAAGCATGGATTACAGCAGTATCTCTGTTTTATCTTCCCATGTTGGGGTCATCAAGCATGTGGCCCAGGTAAATCAGATTTCACAAACCTATAGTTTTAAACATAGCAATATATTTATCCATAGGTCTGATTTCTAATAATAAGCACTTCTTTTTTTCAGAGAGCAAGGTTGAAATATGAGACTAAGTCCCTGACCAGGCAATGACTTCTTAGGGGCAGAATGTGGTTGAGCACTTGGTTCCATAGAGCTCATTCCACAATTGGAGTTTGATTGTGGGCAAGGGGGTAGAGAATCCAGGCAGGTATGAACAAACGAAGTTATATTTGCTTACCCCAGTGTTGGCTTGGCACAAGATAGTCTAATAAAAGAATTAGTGTCAGGTGGAGGAGAAGGAAGAGGAGGAAAAACTCTGCACAATTTATGTAACTAGCAGAGATACCTACCGATCTGATTTTTTTAAAAAGCTGATTGGAAACAGAAAGACCAATCTGTCATTAATAAGATAGAAAGTGTTAATCCAGTAACCCCCTTGGTTTGAAACATTAATCCCCCCCCCAAAAAAATATCCTGTAGTGAGCACCACAATCCACCTGTACTTCTCTTACAAACAGCCATCCTGCCACCAATCCTCTTCCAGGTTCTCCAGACACAAACTATTCAGTAAAATGAAGTTGCTTAATAATATAAGGAGATTGCTTCTAGACTTTACCCAACAGGATCTGTTCTGTAGAGGAGATGCCACTGCATTTTACCAGCTTTACTACTGAAGTCCTGACCCCCTCACTGCACAGAGCCTTACAAAAACATTGGCAATTTATGTGCAGTGTGGCGTCTAGGAAAAGAGACACTGTGCATTTGCACATAGTGTAATGGTCTGTGTAACAGTGTCTCACCGGACCAGCTGCTGCCTTAGTTGTCTTTTCTTGGGCTTCCCAATAACTGCACCCAGGCTTTTATATGGGTCAAATATTATCCCTTTTGGGGACTGGTTTATTAAAACAGTGTCAGAGTTCAAATGTTGAATGACTTAATACAGAAGTCTTTCCCCAGCTTCACGGTATCTTTAGCACTTTAATGGACTCAGCCTAGACTTACTGCCTGGCATTTGCTCAAGCCTCTCTCAAAGTTTCTTCTCCTTCCCCTCACTCTAGGTAGCTCCCGCCGGCTACTGTTCAGAACCCTTACCCCAGTCCTCTCTGACCCTGAGTCTGCCTCAGTTCACCCCAACACACTGTCCTTCACAGAAGCATCTTAAAGCCCATGATTCTAGCCAATAATAGAGGCAGAAATAGCACAAGATAATAGATACATGATATTTCAGCTTTCTGTCCTCAACAATGCCAGGCACTATAGAATGCAACTAAAAAGTTTAATAAACTTGATTTTAAAGCACTGTAATCTTTGAATGAGGTGCTCCAAAGGTTCCAAAACAAATAAAGAACCTGTATGAAGTTACAGTTCAGATTGCTCTGTGCAGTTCAAGAGAAGATGTACCAATAAACGCCACTTTTAAAAATGAACATTAACACAGTATGTAAATCACAAGCTGAGGTTACATAAACATTTCTGACACTGGTTGAAGAGAGATAATTAAATAAGGACATTCTCAAAGACCAGTACCCTCCTTAACTCTGCCCCTGAATTTATGTTACTATTTTTAGGGCCCAATCCAACTTCCAATTAAGTCAATGGCAGTCTTTCCTTTTACCTTAATGGGAGTTGGACCTGAGAAGGCACCATTGCCTAGTGGATTGGGCCCTGGAGTGGTTCAGTTCCTGGCTCTGCCACTGACCTTGGGCAAGTCACATCCATCCCTGTCCCTCAATTTCCCCATCTGTATAGGATACTGATTAGCACTTTTGAGATCTATGAATGAAAAGTTCAGAGACAGTGAACAATAATGCCTATTATAAATACAGACAATTGAATGTGTGTATTACATATATTTGTCAATCAATATTTATATTGTCTGTTATTATATTAATGCAGTGGGCATATTTTTACAATCTGATCAAATAGTTATGTTTAGTCTATATTCATTCAGTAGCTTTCTGTCTGAAGATTCTTCTCATAGGAGTGAATGTAATTTTGCTCAGTAGGAAACTGTTGTTATTTAGATGCGCTCAGAAACTATATGGATGAGTGCTGCAAAGAACTTGAGAGAGTGTGTGTGTAATTTAGATAGCCTTGAATTAATGAAATATTTTTGATTTTATGTATGAAAGGAAAAACATTTTTGCAACCTATGAATGTATAAGAGTAAAATATCAAATTATTTGATGCAGGGCCGCCCGGGGGGAGGGGCAAGTGGGGCAATTTGCCCCAGGTCCCAGGCCCCGCAGGGGCCCCCACGAGAGTTTTTCGGGGACCCTGGAGCGGGGTCCTTCACTCGCTCCGGGGGGCCCTGGAAAACTCTTGCAGAGCCCGGGACCCTGCAGCTTCTTCCGCTCCAGGTCTTCGGTGGCGAGGGGGGTCCTTCCACTCCGGGACCCGCCGCCGAAGTGCCCTGAAGACCCGCGGCGGGGAGTCCTTCCGCCCTGGGACCCGCCTCCGAACTGCTGGGTCTTCGGCGGCAATTCAGTGGCGGGGGCCCCCTGCCGCCGAAGACCCCAGGCCCCCTGAATCCTCTGGGCGGCCTTGATTTGATGTACATTACTGGGAGTGTGACATGTAATTAACAGATAAAGCCCATTTTATGTGTTACCTAGGCAGGCTCCCTAGCCTCTCAGGCAGACAGTTTCCAGTCTTAACCCTCTAGCTTTACTGTCTATTTCCAGCCCTCGTAGTAGTCCTCATCCAGTGGTAACAGCCTCACTTCCAAGGTCCAATCTCTAGCCAGTTTGTATGCAGGCATCCCTGGCTCCAACTTCCAGACAGCCCTTCCCAGCTTCTTCTTTGTCCTACCTCCAGTCACTCAGCTAAGGTCTGTTGGAGAAGAAGCTCTGCTCCACTGGACTTTAGCTGATCTGTCAGCTGCTAGAGATGTCCATTACAGCTGAACAGAAACCAGATTCTCTACTTTGTGGGAAATTCCATGGCTTAAATTTTTTTTCCATTCCATAATGGAATAAAAAAAAGTTCAGAATTTAATCCATGCAAAATTTTAAAAGAATTCAATTCGTGTCAATCAAAACATTTAAATAAAATCTAAATATTTCAATCCCATTTAGACTTTTATATTATATAATATAGTCAAAAACAAATTGAAACAAAAAGTTGTTTTGGAAAATCTAAACATTCTATTCCAAAAAGGCCAAAACATTATCAAAATGTGCTAATTTTCTTTTCTTTTAAAAGAATGTCAAAAGAAAACTTGTGGAAATTGACACATTCTTGCAAAACGTTTCACTTTAGAAGAATCAGCATTTACTGATGGAAAAAACATTCCATCAGAAAATTTACAGCAACCTCAGGGACCCATACCTCAAAACTTGGAGCCTCTCCTTTTCCCTGGTTGTCTTCAGTCATCACACACAAGTCAGTGCTCCCCAATTTTCCACTCAGCTCTGTTGCCCCCAACTCCCGGCATAGCACTTAAAACCTTAAATGCTATTTTGGACCAAGCACTGGAATTTATCTTCTAGCTTCCAGATTCTCAGGAAAAAGTGTCCTCCTGAATTATCTTAACCACGTACATTTTCAGAAGAACTATTTCCTCCAATCAAAAACTACAGGGGGAAAGTCTGGGCTCAGCTTTAAATAGGCAGGTGCAACTGTGTCTCCATAACATGAACAGTTTGCCCAACGTAGCATAGAACTATTTTAAAACCCTATGTTTAGGCAACATATCATTTAGATATTCATTAATTATTTCTTTGCAAACAGGTTGGGATTGGAAGGTTGCGTGTAGCACGTGGCCTTGTGTCTGAAAGATCTAATCACAGGGAAGGATTTAACAGAGTATATAAAAATGAGAGCAAAGTGACAGTAAGAGAACCTACATTATAGATACTTTCCTATGAGTTTCTGTTCTGTCTGGCAAGAACTTAGAAGTGCATTTATCATATGAATAGTTAACAGATTATATATTAAAGAAATTTCAAAATGTAGATGCCAGTTTTACTTAAAAGTTTTACTGCTTCGTTCTATATGCTCACTTTCGTAACCAATATCAGAAAGCAGAAGACATAAAATCAGTTAATGGAAATCAAAATTACAATCAGTTACGAGCCAGCCCTGGATTTTTTCCCCTGTATTTTTCTAGAAATCTGTGTACACAGTTTGTGCTAAAAGAATAAAGTCAGGTAATGTAAGTTATTCATCGATATTTCAAGCCTATGGGTAATCATTTCACGAGCCTCTCTAGTGGGAACAAACTGCATTGCTGCTGGTATGAACTGTCAGTTTTGCTTTGGAAATGCTTTTATTTACAGGTTATTGCAAAATGAATTTGTTTGTTCTTTACATTCCCCGGGCACATTTGAAAGCTAATTATAAGAAAAAGAACCTAAAGCTAGTGAAACAATAATTCACTCTTGTTGAACAAGGGCAGACCATTTGAGAAATGCCAGTTTTTCTGCAAACTATGATACATTAGCATAACAAGCACTGCAAAACCAAGGCAGCATCTGCCATCACTGATAAATCATGTTTATATTGGGAGATAATGCAGGGATGATGAGGAGAAACCACCTTAAGTTCTTCAACTAAATTTAGAAAAGTTATGAGAGGTGCATAGTAGTGTTTAACCTCGTCATTTAAGATCTTAACATAATTCACACTCATTCCAGCCACATAATCAGCCCCTTTTTGTCCCCAAATTACTGGTAATGGCACAAGTGCTGCTTCGGGTTTACTGAATAAATGAAAAGGCGCTTTAAAAATATACAGTTCTGAAGGGAAGGATGGTCTTGTGCTTAGCACTAGATTGGGATTTCATGAGAGCTGGGTTCAGTTCTAGGCTCTGCCACAGTCTTCTTGTACAACCTAGGATAAACCACTTATGTCTTAGCTCTGGTATACACTACCAATTTATGTTGGTATAAGTACATTACTCACGGTTGTGGAAAATCCACACCCCTGAGTGATGCATTTACACAAAGCTAACCCCTGGTGTAGACAGCGCTATGTAAGGGGGGTTGGGGGGGGCTTCTCCCTTCAACATAGGTACCTTCCTGAGAGGCAGGAGCTATGCCAACAAGAGCTCTCCTGTCAGCATAGGTAGAGTTTTCACTAAGCACCACAGTGGCATGGCTGCACCAGTGCAGTGCTGCAAGCCCTTAGTTTCCCACCTCTTAGGCTGGGTCTACACTACAGCGGGGGTCCGACCTAAGATACGCAACTTCAGCTACATGAATACCGTAGCTGAAGTTGCGTATTTTAGATCGACTTACCTGGCTGTGAGGACGGGGGAAAGTCGACCGCTGCCGCGCTGCCGCCGACTCCGCTGCCGCTTCTTGCCGCGGTGGATTTCCGGAGTCGACGGCAGAGCGATCAGGGATCGATTTTATCGCATCTTCACTAGACGCGATAAGTCGATCCCAGAACATCGATTCCCTGCCGCCGGACCCTCCGGTAAGTGTAGATGTACCCTTAGAGAGACAAGGAGGGTGAGGTAATATCTTTTATTGGACCAACTTCTGTTGGGGAGAGAGACAAACTTTCGAGCCACACTGAAAAGATTAAAAGATATTACCTCATCTGTCTTGTCTCTCTGATAACCTGGGACCAACACAGCTACAACCACACTTTCCCACCCTTTGTTTGTCCTGTCTACTTAAACTATAAGCTTTTCAGGGCAGGTCTGTCTCTTCCAAATGTACATTGCCTAACTGATTTTGGTTGGGGCCTCTATGTGCTACCATAATAATAAGTCTGCTACATCCAGAAGGTAAATATGGTAAGCAAGGCAGAACTAGTTATGTGATATGGACTAGGCGGAAGGTATCAGTTACTCAGCACTGAACTTTTCTAATGGAATATTCATATAAGATTCAACAGCAAAATAGCTCAGTATTGGAAAAATTCATATTGAGCTGGCCCCACAAGTCAAAGGGCATAGATTGGTTATATCTGGGCCATGTCACATAACACACTTCGTTTTCACACAACTCTTTCTTTGCTATTGGAGCCCAAAATTCCAACAATCCTAGTGATTTCCTCATTGTACTCTTTCCTGGCAAAGTTGAGGGATTATTCCCCCATTTGGTTTTACCTTTTTCTTTGAGCATAGTGCTCAGGAATCATGCCAGTTAACAGCCGGAGACTAACACACTATCCCCAAAACAGGTACATCAAGGTACATCATGGGCAGTGGTATCACAAGTTTTCCCTAACTGCCTTGCCAACCATGTTCTGGAGAAACATCCTCTAGTGCTGCCAGAGTAGTTCAAATCTCCATGCTTATTTCTTGGGCACCACCAACAAGGGCCCCAATGAATCCTAATACCAATTGTGATGGTATTATTTTGCTTGTGTTTTTGCACATTTTGGTCCACTGGAAACTGACCAAGACAACCAAAGTTCATGTCACACAGACCACTAGAACAGCTCCACCTGCCTTTTGCTCTAACTGGAAGACACTAAGTATCTCCTCTGAGAGGTACTGTTTATGTGGACTTTAGAGAACTTGTACCTGGGATTCGATACTTTGTATATTTAGAAAAACGAAACTCTAAAAGGCAGAGAGATGGGTGTAGGCCCTATAGCTTCTATATTGGCTCAGGTTTTAAAGTTTGAAGAGACTTGGAAACGGGTCCAGTTTGGGCCTCTCTCTTCTAACAAACTGATGTGTAATGGCCAAAGACAACCCCTAGCAGCTGATTTTTGGTTGATTCTTCTATAAGATATTTGAGGTCTCTCCTAGATCTGAATAAGGGGGAAGGGGGCAGAAGAGGAGTAAACAATTTATTTACTAGCTTCCGAAAAACAAGTCTCCAACTTAAGAGACTTACGAGTAGCTCAGGCTTATCACCATATGTGCTTGCTTTTTATCAAATGTGTGGTAGCTTTTAGGCAGTTAGGGGATTAATAGGCTGTGGTAATTGTTTGACATGATTCCATTAGATACTTTCTTATCAGCCCTATACACAGGTAAATTCTTCAAGGTTGGGGGAAGTATCCCTCATGACACCATGGAGGGGGTTATGTCCATCATGTCACTTGTAAGTTTTGCATATACCATAGACAATGAAAGACTAAATTAAACAGTGTAAGATTGATATATTTTCTTCCCCTGCTACCTCTCCCCCAAGAACCAGGAGGAGAAAAATGAGGGAGAAAGTTTGTTGGTTTTTTCCCCCTAATATGCATATAAATAAATACTGACAGACTTTTTTCATGCTTCTAGCAGCACAGCACAACTACAGTGATTTTCAATCAGACCTCCCAATCCAGTTCTCAAGGGTTTAAAATTTAGTTATTAAAAATAAATTAATCTGGCACACACAGCCTCATTCTTACAAAACTACAGATAGAACGTCCACTCTCTTCCCTGAAAATTATAAAAAAGTATTACATTTTGCAGGCAGTTTGATTCATAATGTGAACTATTTCCCTTTGATATTTCAAAGTAATATCTACCTAGATGGGAGGTAATATGGCCCAGATTCTGCATAGACTTACATGTTTAACTATAAGCACTCGAGGAGTGGTCTCAGTGAGATCAATGGGATGTCTCCAGCTTGAAGTTATCTTGTGTGTAGTCTTTGCAGGATGGGGGAGCAAATTCATGTTCTTCATGAGGATTTTTACTTAATGTATAGTATTAGAGACTTATACTAAATGAACATGGGTACCACGAATGGAAATTAAGTAAAATATGAAATCCAAATACTGTTCCACCAGTTCCTTAACTCTACTCAATCCTGCTGTGCTTGGGTACTTACAGTTGTCTCAGACATGCTATGCCTCTCCCGCACAAACCCCATGTGGTCTAAAACAGTGGTTCTCAGACAGCGGTACGTGGGTAATTTCTGAGCTATACAGATCCTTCCAGGTGGTTCCCAGAACCACAGGATGAAATTCTTTGAGAACTAAGCAGCAGAGGCCTGATTCAAAGCCCAATATAGACAGTGAGTCTCATTCCACTAACTTCAAAGGGTTTTGGATCAGGCCCTGAAGATAGGATGTTCGGCGGGGAAGATGATGAAAGGATCATTTACTTATTGTATGGAATTAAAAGGAACCTAGTCCCACCCAGGTAGATAAAAAATAATACAATTTTCTACACACAGGGGAGTTAGTTTGTCAGACTCATGTTACTTGAGCACACTGTTTTGCATATTAATATTTAATCACATAAAACATTCAGAATCTACACACTTTATCATTATGTTTAAAACCAGAATCAGCTGGCATAAAAAAAATAATCAAAATGCTTAGTTGGATCCAGGTTATAGTCTCCCCTTAGTAAAGTTGCAGGGAAAGCAAGCAAGGACATATTTAACCCTTTGCTATTTATGTATGACATTTCCCGATTTCATTTGGGACAACAGAAGAAAGCTTGTGCATAAAGCAATCAAAATGCCATTGCAGCTGCCTCCTGTCACTTCTGTATTCCACAGCCCCAAACTGTGAATTGGGCACATTGTGTACGATATACAGGGTAATAAGTACAGTTGAGATATTAACAGCTCAGAATCAGGACAGAATACTTTGGGAAAAAAATGCTTATAGTGCAGAGCGGCAAGTAGCCATGATTCTATGCCAGATGTGATCTTGCTCACTGCAACACATTCCCCAAATCAGCACTTGTTATTAATCAAATGTTATAACAAGCTGCCTGCAACAGCACTCTGCAACCATGATTAATGAGCCAGCGGATTTTAAAGGGAACAGAGTCACTTTTTTCAGACACTGAAGTCTCTAGGCTAGAAAAGTACAGATACAAATGTAGGACTGTCATGCGTCTGTAACTCTCCAGATTGTGTCTGTCCTGAATAGAGTAGATGTGTGTCAGGCAAATAAAATGTTTCCATACTACACATCTAGAAGTACTATAAGGAAATGACGTCACATTAGACAATCTAAGTTAGCGAGCCAGAATATCACTTGGTTTCTGTACAGAGTGGAATCTTCATTTCGGCTGTGGCTAGCAGCAGAACTTGTGTCAAACACGTGGCAAATATAAGGCCAAATCCTTAACTAAGTCACTACTCAGGCAAAAAAATGTATTGAAGTTAATAGGAATTTTACTCAAGTAAAGAATGAATAAGAACCGAATGATCATCTAGTGCTGAGAAGCTACACAATACAAGACCTACTGAAGATACTTATAATTCAGAAAGAGCCTTGAGGGAGGGAAGGAATTGTTTATTTGTTTTAAACACAGCTGTTACTGGATAAGGAAAGGATTTCTTGTTGTATCCAGTTAGACATGGATCAGACTGGTTCCAAGAATGTTGGCCACCTGCCTGACAAGACTACATAAATAATTTTAAATTGCTGTAAAGGAACATACACATTCACCATTATGTGTGGGATCATATTATTAATTACTCATGGCTATTAGGGTAAGCATGAGGTATTGTTAAGTTGTTCAGAAATCCCCAGAGTTTCATTAATTAAATCATTATTTGTCCAAAATTTCATACCACAAAGGGCATTATTTCACCATTCTCAAGTTTGAAACATTTCAGTCATCCAATCAGGCAGCAGAAACAATACCACATGATTTACATGACCAGATACTGCCAAGAGTCAAAGAAGCCATGAAAAGGCACAAGGAGAGGAGACAGAGAACAAGTAAAATCAAACATGTAAATTATAATTATATATAAAAAATAAATTCAGAGAAGAAAAAAATAAAGAGAAGGAAGAAAAATGGGGATCTGAAGGATGTAAGCTATTTTTGTCTTAGAGACCTTGAAACTACTGCTGTAGTGCAAAAGATTCCAGCCTGCTTTTAGGAGCATTGAAGCATAATTTGTTCATAGTTCCATTATTATTATTTACATTAATATAAATAAAAGGGATGCAGGGGGTTCTAATTAAGGCAGTGGACTGGGACTCAGGAGGCGTAGGTTCAGTTCCTGGTTCTGTCACAGAATGACCTTGGGCATTTAATCGCTTTGTGCCTCGGTTCTGCATCTGTAAGTAGAAGATGACAATACCTCCTTTATTCCCCACTTTGACAGTCTTGTCTGTTTAGGCTGTAGCTTTTTCTTTTCTTCTTCTTTTGTTAACTAAGTGTATACAGAGCACCTGGCAAACAGGGCCCTTGTCTTGGTCTGGGGTCCTAGAAATGTCTGTGATATAAATTATTGTCAAATGGCCCCAATAAGGGATCACAACATTATTGTTCTAGGAACTGTACAAATATGTAGTAAAGAGACTCTCTTCCCTAAATAGCTTGCAATCTAGGTTAGTAACATGAAACATCAAGTGGATGAAAGAAATAAATGGACAAGGGAGAGGGAAAGGGAGGATGAGGTAACAATGACACAAAACATAAAATAGCCTGGCTGAAGTCCCTTAATACCAAGTGGGCATGGGATAAAGTGAGAAGAGTACAGACTAACAAAGCCCTCGGACTATCACATCCTTGTATTCATTTAAGTAGACCTGGCATAAAACACATGGTCCCATTGTGCTAAAGGCATAGCAACTAAGGGTTTCACATGTATTTTCTAAAGTAACTGACTAGAGTTCTCTTTGCTGCAAATGTCAGACCCAGTGTGCTAAAAGCTTTCAAAGACAGACATCCAGCAGGTAACACAGACCAATTTCGGCAAGTACTGTTTAAACAACCATTAATCTTTCTTCAATGATCACGTTGTAATCTCTGTAAGTTCTTGATACGAGCTGCTTGAAAACTGCCTGCCATCAATTATGACTCATGAATGTAACTCCAAGTAATGCACTTACTGTCACTGAATACAACAACTTCCAAAATGTCATATACAAATACAGAGCGTGAGCTATAATAATGCTGATCTCATATTGACCAACATGGGAATAACCCAACGGCAGCCAACACAATAGAAGAACTACAAGTGATCCATTTATGAGCCTTTTCTAATTTAAAGATCACAAGCCATTATTGACAGAAAACATGGCCATGTAGGAACTTTAACTCATGCTCTGAGGACATGCTTGGTGATGTCCAGGATCTTCCTCAAATACAAATTAAGTCTCAAAAGCCACTAAAAATTGTGATATAATACTATAGCAATCTTCCAGCTAAGAGGGCATTGCACCTCGCACCACTGTAATAGTCATTCACAAGAAAAAAGAAAAAAAAAGATTGATTCAGACTAAGGGCTTGTCTACACTTACCGGAGGGTCCGGCGGCAGGCAGTCGGTTTTCTGGGATCGACTTATCGCGTCTAGTGAAGACGCGATAAAATCGATCCCTGATCGCTCTGCCGTCGACTCCAGAAATCCACCGTGGCAAGAGGCGGCAGCGGAGTCGGCGGCAGCGCGGCAGCAGTCGACTTTCCCCCGTCCTCACCGCCAGGTAAGCCGACCTAAAATACGCAACTTCAGCTATGGTATTCACGTAGCTGAAGTTGCGTATCTTAGGTCGGACCCCCGCTGTAGTGTAGACCTAGCCTCAGATCCTGATGCTACTGTTCTAAATTCTGTTTGTTTCTGCACTTCTACTTAGTCCTCCACTTCCTAAAGTTGGACTTCCCCTCATTTCTGTGGTCACATTTTACTGTGCTCCTTACACAATTCAAAATGAAACATGAAAGCATGTTTTTATCAATCAGAAATGGTTAGAAGCTGGGAAGGGAAATACATTAGGCTTTCACCTCAGGAGAGCTGCATTCAAATACTGGCTTAGGTCTGAAGAGGAGAAAAAACTTTGATCATCTCATCCTAATACCCACGTGTACAAATCACAAAGCTGCCATTTGTTATGACAGGCAGTCGCTGCTCAAGGGAAGTCTAAGACTGTAATAGCAGAGGAATTGCTGGGCAGCAGTGGGTAAAAGCATAGGCAATTGGTTGAGTACCTACACCTGGACCAATACTGCCAGGTGCTGAGCAATGTCAATGCCCATTGACCTCAGTGGGAATTGTGGGGACTCAATGCCATACAGGCGGTGTTCAGCACCTGGTAGAATCAATGCCATTGTGATGCCTGGTTGAATTCAGTGCTATAAATTATTCACTTTCATGAAGAGCAGAAAATTCAGTAGCAAAACTTGATGTTGTAGTGGGTCCCTTTTTATGTGTGTGTTTTCAACAAGCTTAGTGTTTTTATTTTAGTTCTAAACTCAACACACAATGTGGGATTAGTAGTAGTGTCTTCTTAGGAGGGGAACAGCAAAGATTCAGCAAATCAGGACAGACACGCACTGCCAGAGCTGTTTGTATGGGAAGTTTTCACTGAGCTTGCCCGCCTTCACTATGCCTGTCTCTAGCAAGTGTGTCAAGTTCTCATTTGAATTACCACAGCAGAAATTATGTTTCCTCCCCCTCCCATATTAAAACAAACAACAATACAATTATATGGATATAAATTAAATACTAATTAACCTGAATCTAGTATGCATGATTTTGTTAGCCACCTGAAAAGGCAACCAAAGCTTATGGGGAATTCCACTACCCACCCTGTAAGCCTCCAGTTTGTTGCCAGGCGATCAAATAAGCATTACTGTGCATATGAATTAGGAACAAACTATTTTTTCTTTAAAAAAATAATAATAGTTTGCAAATGGTGAAAATGGCTGTCTTCCAAATGAGTGCTTTCCACAGCATTCCTGGGGCTCGGGAAGGCTGCAGAGCAATTCTGTTGCTAGGTTAATCATGAAGTTGGATGACAGGCAGAAATGCTTTCTATGAGGTACAGTACATCATAGAAGTTAGCTTCTTCTAAGTTGGCCCCTTGGTGCCTTAGGAGTAGCTCATTAAAAAAAGATGGGGACAGGGCAGCTTGATTAAGTATGAGCTGACAGTTTTGAAAGATGGTTATCAGAGTGCAGTTGCATTTTCTACAGAGACAAAGTGATTACAGAGAGTCAGCTACCATTTGGTCCTGTTCCTCCCATGCAGCCGGCACTTGCCGGTGCACTGTAAAAACACCTTCTAAAAGGTAAAGACCTGTTTAACAGATTAGTACTGACAAACTGGGTCAAAAGTTAAGATAGGATATTGTGCAAACCCTTAGTTGCTAAAGAATCTCCACAGTATTGTCCCCTCTCCACATCAGCACAGGGGCATTCTTGCTCAGAAAATAATTCTGGCTGGCCAACTCTGTTGTGTGGCAACTCCCTAGAATTGCACTCCATCAAGGGGCTGGGGGTGGGGAGGCACCCACTGGTGGCAACTACAGGAGAATACAATTCCTAAGGGTGTCATTCTGCTGCAAGGGAGCGAGTGACCTCAGGAGCTGGAGATTTGGCCTCACAATATCCATCGTAGACATGGATAAACCTGCTGTCCACTCCAGCAGGGTGGGGGTTGTGGTGGGGAGGAGCAAGACTTGGCTCTCAATGGAATTAGTTGACGTAAGCTCTGTTTGGTAAATCTGGAAGGCTTCTGCTGGCTTCTTGGTGAATGGGGACAAGATGGACCCTGGACAGGATTTGCACCTGAGATATAGAGACGAAAGGCTGTGTATCCTATTTCTTGTCCCCTAAGACATTCATCTCCCCTATCTAATATCATCATCATTATTATGTAATTATTTTCAGTTGATGAATAGGAAGAAAAAGGTTGAAAAATCTTTCCTTAACTTTAGCATTTCAATTATACTTTCTGAGGGTGGGGGCCTTTTGGGGTGTTTGAGCTTCTAATAAACAGGGAAACAGTATTGACAGTGGGTTCGTTTCACTTGGACTGACTTAATCCGATCAGTTTTGATCTTTTCACCACTTCATCCCACGCAAATACTAAACCTGAAGATAATTTTTATGATAGAGACCTCAAAGGGAAGTCTTAGTAAGCAAGATGAAAATGCATTTGCATCTTGTAACAGGCCAAGCAAAATCAATTCTTCATAGATGATGTTTATTAGACACAGGGAAGCTAAAAGCCTGTGGGTGTAATCTGTGAAATTATGCACGCTTGAACATGCACCTCAGATAGTAAAAATAACTGCAGAGTCGTGCATTATCAGTAGTGCTGATTTGCAAACTTTCACCAATTGTTTTTAATTCTTCTTCCCTCCTATCAGGGCCGGCTCTGACTTTTTTGCCGCCTCAGGCAAAAAAGCCTCCGGCCGCGCCGCCCCCCCTCCAGGTGCCACCCCAAGCACCAGCTTGGTGGGCTGGTGCCTGGAGCCAGCCCTGCCTCCTATTAGATCTAATCAGCTACTAAATACTCTTCTTCAGGTGCAGAATTCATCATTTTTATGCCCATAAAGGAGGCACTTTAATTTGCAATGAAGACTGAAACATAATAGAGTACTGTGTAGCATTCCTTACATAGGCTTTTAATGAGGGACCTCTCTCTCTATGGTACTTGTATGACCCCCATTACAGAGCACTCACAATATTGTAATGCATTTATCCTTAGTTCCTCTGTGAGGTAGTGAAGTACAATTACCCCATTTTACAATTGGGAAATTGAGGCACAGAGAGACCAAGTGACTTACCTAGGGTCACACAGGTAGTCTATGTCAGAGCAGGGAACTGAACCCAAGTCTCAGGCTAGCTCCCTAACCAGCTGACTACTCTTCCTCTCTAGGTGCCGCTTTAAAACAAAGAGCTAAATATTCACAGATCTGACCACCAATCACAATTATAAAATTGCTTTGCAAACACTCAACCCAAGAGAAGTTCTGGTGATCTTCTGGCAGTGGCGTTATTTATTCTCACTGTATATAAAGAATACATAGATCTCACTTTATCCGTACTTTTCCACTTCTCATGTGATTGAAGTTCTCTAAAGAGTTAGGGCCAGATTTTCCAAGGCATTTAGGCTCCTAACAATGCACATACATGCCTACTGGGACTTTCAAAGGTGCCCAAATGAAGGAGGTGCCTAATTCCCATTGAAATCAGGGCCCTGGTTCTGGACTCTGATAAGAGACTTACACAAGAAAGGGGCAGGGGACACTGCATCCATGAGCTGTATGGGCTTCTCACTCCTTCCCTTCATGGGCGATTCTCAGCTGGTACAAAGTCCTATGGGGATAAACTCCCTCCTAAACATGAGTGCCTCCCTTGGTCTACCTCTCCCACACTATTATGGCTGCAAAGCAATCTGCACCAACAGCCCAGTCTGTTTTTCCTGACTCTCCTCTCCTGAACAAGTCTGAGGTGGTTCCCTTCTCTCCTCCATTACTATGGAGTCCTCACATCGTAACTGCTATCAGTGGTGTCAATTTACCATTCAGACAGTGCTCAAGAACAGCCAGACCTTCAAAACAATCCAAACAAAAGCAAAATTCTCTGCCATTTACACTGACTGTAACCCTCACCAGACTCAGCCTAATGGGCAAGGTGATGACCCAGTAGAAGAACTACAGTGTGGTGAAGACAGAATATAACTGAGAGAAACATCCCCAGGTTTCTCAAATATACAGAATCGCCCAGCTTTAAAAATCAAGGTAAATCCATCTGTATTCCTCAAAGTGGGCCACCCTGAACACAATGGAGTAGAAATGACCTAACAGACCTCAATACCTCCAAAGGGCTATTGAACAATACACCTTTAAACTCTATAATCTGGTATTTATTCTATAGACAGTTTTATATAGATACGGTGTTACTGTTCATGCACTTGCATGATGGATTATAATCACATTTTTTCTATTCCACATTATTTTTTAAAGATTACTGTAAAGGGGAAAAGGTCCTAACTAATTGTTTGTGTAACTGAAAAGGCCTATAACAACAAAAGAAAGGAAATCCCCAAGATAAGAATAAAACTGTAAAATGGGACTTAGGCCATAATTCACTCTGCAATGCCTAAACCTTGCATAGGTCTGAAAACTGCAGCACTAACACTTGCAGAATACCTACAATAAACAGAGCTGCCACAGTAATTGTTACATTATTCAAACCTCTCCAGTGTATAGGTACTGCACAGTCAGTTATGGCCTAAGACCCCATTTCAGCTAATCACTTAAGAACAGAATTAACTTTAAATGTGTGCATAAATTGCATTGATTTCAATAGGATTTAGCACATGCTTAAGTTCTTTGCTGAACTGGGGGCATCAGGACCAGAACTTCAGTTGGTGTAGCTGTCAGAACTCCATCAATTTCAGTTAAACCACAACAATTTAGTCTTCAGTTTTGGTCTGTAATGTCAAGGGAGGTCTTCATTAACCCTTCCCTTGCATTGTGGATGAACAACATACCAAAGCAATCCATGCTCTCAAAGAGTGCATCACAGACTGTGTGCAGTCTAGCTGACAACCTACATTAAACCCAGGGATTAACATTTAAAACCTTTTGTACCAAAAATAGGTTTATTCTACTTGAGACAAAGTTGCAGTAGAAATTACATTTTATTCTCAGATTTAGAAAAGATGTTACATGCTAAGTGTGTTGTGTTACCCCTCTAATGTTTAGTCCACAGAGGGCAAGAGCTCACTATTGACTGAAGAGTTACTCCTTTAGCTCAGGTGGCAAAGCTCTGTGCCTTTGGTGAAGTTCTCAGGTTCTAACCTTTCTGAAATGCAGGATGGGGCTATTACATGGACAAGACTAACAAAATACTAAACATTTAGTTAGGTTTGAGTGTATCAAAGCACAGTGATAAACATATTTGGCAATCAATCTGATAAAAAGGGACACTGTTCTAATTTTTTTCTATGAAAAAAATGTATCCTTTTTTGTTGAAAAAAATGTTAAAGTGTTTCATCCAGCTCATTCTAACAACTAGATAGCGCTCAACATAAAAAGTCTTAAAGCATTTACAAAGGTGGGAAGTATTATCCCCATTATACAGAAAAGGAAACTGAGGGACAGAGGTCACACAGCAAGTCTGTGGCAGAGTCAGGAATAGAACTGAGATGTCCTGACTCAGTCTGGTGCTCTCACCACTGGATAATGCTGACTCCTAGTGCATTACAATCTGGTCCACCAGGGGATACCAAAAAGCTACTTATAAATGGGCATTGTACTTTACATTATAAAGCTGAAACAAAGGCCACAATTTGAAACCAATATGGCTCCTTTTCAGAATCCAGATTTCATCTTGCAACAAGTTAAGACAAGAATGGGTGCTCAAAGCTTGAGTTCTACCTTTGATTTTCCTTTTACCGCCCTAGACTTGAACTCCCTGAATTTCTGACATTAAATATCTGCCATTACATTTTTTTCCTATGTTATTTCCCCATCGGGGTGTGCTCTCACCTCAGAGTAACATCTGGATGAAGCATTGCAGAGGACTTCACCTCCCACCCCACTGGCTGCTTCCTTGGCTCAGTCCCACCTGGCATCTTCTGCTGACACTCTCTCTAGGTCTTCTGTGGCATGGCCCTTCAACCAAGCCACACAACTGTTCTCCCTAAAGATCCAACTTTCAGCTGACAAACTATGACTAAACTTTTAGTTGCCTGCCCCTCTCGGGCTCAGCTACAATCCATTGCTTCATGGCTCCTCCTCCTGGACCCTGCAGAGAGTCTCTTGAACCAGTTCTTCCCCAGCAGGATTCCTCCACTGCTTCCCTTCACCAGGGATTCCAGCAGTTTACCTCTGAGGATCAGCCTGCTCCATGTAGACCCTAGATCAGGGCTCCCCTACAGGAGCTTACTCTGTTCTCTTTCTCCTGTTTCAGGCCCTAGCTCAGGGATCCCCAAACAGGAGCCTACCCAGGGTGACTCAGCCTGACTTTTCTCACGCTTTTCCCAGAGGAGAACCCCCCTGGCTCCTTTCTCCAGGGTCTTCCTTCCTCTACTGAGTTCCCAGCTCTATCTAGAGAAGTCGTGCTTGCAATGTTTCACTACCACAGCTGGGGTCAGTCTTTCGAAGCCCCATTACACGCAGCTGGGGTTGCTAATTAGCCCTTATGTTGCTAGCTCATTAGGTAGGCTGAGGGATGACTGCTAAGTCATGGGCAAGGCTAAGTCCACCTTGCCTCAAAGGGCCAGCCAGCCTGTGACACCTCCTCCACCCCCCAATAATATGACAGTAAAAGCAACAAACATTATGGGCCAGGTTGTAAACCCCTTACTCACACTGGTGAGGAGTTACCCACTTGAGTAGTCAACGGGATTACTCTTGTGAGTAACTGCTTGTCATTGTAAGCAATTCACACTCTGGCCCTATACATATATGTGTGTGTGTATAAACAAATATTTATATAGAGCTAGGTTATGGATACATACATCACACATACATGCAAATGTCTAAGTAAGTATGTAGCAGAAGACACAGTATGTGATTAACCTTTCCTTTGCATGCCCGATAGTCCTTTAAGAAATTTGTCTTCATGTGTCAGTCTCTCTCAGAAAACAGTCTTATAAAAGTGTAAGCTTGATCAGCAAGCTCATGTCTCCTATAGCTTAGAATATAACATGCCCCATATCTCCAGTCTCATCATTCGTTTTGTCTGCTATAATGGGGCGTTGTATTAGAAAGCTATTTTGTTGAGACTTATGTACAGTACAAAGATCTGTGAATCAAATGACAAAACAATGTCTCTCTCTCAATAGTGTGACAGAGGGGAATACACTGACACAGAGGCATATTTTTCTTTAGTAACTGTTTGAAGCTGAAAGCTGCTGGAAGCTGAAATTAGTGTCACTGGGAAATAGATGACAAGTTCATGGAAGATGGAAGACAGAAACTTAGTCCAGCTCCCTATCAAAGGCAGAAAATAGTTACAGGTGGACGGCAAACTTTACAAGGCCTGGTTCAGTTTGGATGGGTCACCATAAATCTGGATATATCAGCAAATCTCATGGGTTTAGATAACCCACTAAATCAGATTTCCTGTATTACTTGGCTTCAGTCTGGCCACAAGTAACATGAAAACAATTTCTCTTGATGTGTTTTGGAATGCTTGACGAAGCAGGATATGTGGAGAGCAGTCTGGTTTTAAAAAGAAATTATACTAATCATTTCTAGTTTCAAAGATGTTTTGGGTTCAACACAAAGTCCAGCTGAATGTTTGGGTCAGTTTTTATTTTGCCTAAACCAGTCTTCCTACCTCTGTTTTTAAGATAACTGTCTACGAGCATTGTGGCAAACTTAGAAGTTCTTTGATCTTTCCCTGTTTTAGCTGGTATGTTTCTCTGAAAATTTATTTTTTAAGCCCTAAGCAATATCTTATTGTTGAGGCTTATTTATATACAAGACTTGAAATGCATTTTTGCAACCAAGTATATGGTCTCATGCATTCCTCTTTCATCCCGATTGTGCATGAATAGCAAAATGCATATCCAAGCATAACTAAGGCTTAAAGAACTGATTAAAATAAAAAGGGATGCAATACTTTGTTCCAACACTAACCAAATTAAATCCAACCCTGAGGCTGAAAAATGTGTGGCTAAACTTTCAATGGTTTGTTTTTGAAAACATTTGGTCATCTCTGCAGCCCTTAGTTTTATCAGAAAACATTATTATGTATTTAGTGCTGACAATGTACACAGTGTTGTTTATACACTAAAATACAGTCCCTGGCCTAAGTCTTAGAAGACAAATACACTGGGAAAGCCTTGAAGTGAGAATAACAGAGTGTGGGTGTGTGTTGATTTATGTTATTTTTTTAGATCAGCTGGCTTCCTGTGGGTATTGCAGCAGAAGTGAGTTTTTACAGGGATTTGAATGAGGAGCAGTCAATAGCTTTAGAAAATGGGTAAGGAAAGTTATTCCACCCATGGGATGTATGGGAAAGAAATGGGATACACTGCAAACAGCAATTCTTCCAGTCTTTTATACTCTGACAAATCATATCTGAAATAAATCCCCAAACTGGTTTGCTCTCACCCAATGTCTATTCCCGATCAACTTATTGATTTCCACAGTGTGCTATCAACACTGAGATTACTGTGAAGAACTAGCAGTGAAAGATTGCATACTGAGCTGAGGTTCTGTTTTTCAATGGCTGTTTTGGTAGAAGAGAATAATTTAGTATCTATTTTGTACACTATGACTGCTGTATTGATTACATCTCTTACAAGTCGCTATAGACTGGATCTAACATACAGAATCAGAGTCTTGGCCAGCAAGACCACAATCTTCCCTTACTTAATATTTCAGATAAAGGCTGAGACAACCCAAGTGCTCCTAGTCAACTGCCGAATGAAATTCACTGTAGTAATTAACTTATTCCCTGAAGCAGGAAATGTATTACCTTTAGCAAATTAACAGATGTAGTTATGCATAGGCTGTAAAGTTATCCAGCCCTTTGTTACACAGTAATACCTAGAATGCTCTTCCAGGTGACGCATACTTTGTAGCACTACTGTTGTAAAGAACTGTGAAAATGAAAACTAAGGGAGGGAGTAAGCCCTCCATCATGGCCTCTAGGTGTTGCTGCAGGAGCAAACAGGGGACATAAAACCCTTAGGGAAGGAAAATTCTGTAGACAGATGCTGTATAGGACAGCCATACGTTGCCCTTTGCAGGCTCCCTTGCAAGCCTCAGCGTAGGTGTTGGGAGGGAGTGGAGCACGTGCTGCTACTAGGATTCTGGACAGTTTTGGTTTGCTGAGCTGCACAATAGCTGGCTGCTACACAGTGAGGGCCATGGCAGCGCTTGCAGCACCCCAGAGAAGAGAAAGTGGAAAGACATCTTGCCAGGCAGCACATAGGTTGACTTCAATGGAACAATTCCAATTTACACCTGAGGACCTGACCCTAATTGATTCATCTCATTTAAGCATCCCTATATGAATACTCCACAGGCATATTACTTAGCTGTGTTCTAGACAACTGTTGACACCTGATCTTTCCCCCCTATTTATTTTTTCCTGCCTTGTCACTGTGCACAATGCCACTGAAACTGCTGGTCAGATCTGCACGTTCCTTTTATGCATCAATAAAGGAAACAATGAGTAACTGAAGCAAGTCATAAAAAGCTTCCTTTTTTTTCCTGGCACACCCTGATGAGTCAATGTCTGGAGTTTTTGATATGCCCCTGCACTGTACAATTGATGAGCTCGAAAGCTTCATATCCCTGCAGGTCTCTAGGGATGCTGTTCGATCAAAGTCTTAATAAAAGAGATGTAGTAGTGCAACAAAGTCTCCTGCTGAATACAAGGTATTTCTTCTTGAAGCCACTCTTGAGGAAGAGTCAATGTAAGAGATGATAGAAGAGAAGTTGCACAGTAGACTGGTGTGATTAGAAAGTATCTGGGAGAACACACATGCACTGTCCTTATATATTTATTTGTATACTGCAAGAGGGACAATGGACTTTTAAATTATGCTGCATCACAGTATACCACATAAAGACGATTTAGATATTTTCATGCCAGCACTGCATGGTGTCTGTTTTTACCTATTTATCTCTAGAAACATCCAATATCATCTTCTGATTCTAGGTTCAATGGTGAATTTACTATTAATGTTATACAACTCTGTCCCTTGCCTAGCTTTCTCAGTGTCTATAGAAAGAAACAGAAAAAGCCAAAGCATTCAGAGAGTCAATCTTGCTCCACACAACACAACTAGGACTGAAATCAGGAAGACAGCAGGATAGTCAAGAACTCTTGCACACGCTAACTTTTTAAACCACTCTATAAAATCATAATCATATAAATATTTTTGCCTACATTTTCAAAATTCTCAGTGCTTTTGGGTGCCCACCTTAAAATATTCACCTCTCTTGCTGAGGTGCCACTTTGATGGGGTCAGAGAGTACTGGAGACACTTTCTAGGGCTGGAGGAAAGATCACATCTGGCAGCAGCTGAAGCAGTGTTCCACATGCCTCCTCTCCTTTCCTTTCTCCTCAACTCACCTGTTTTCAGCATTTGGGGGCTGCTGCTTCTCTCTTCCCTCTCCCCATCCTTCTTTCCTTTTGGTCAGGGCTTGGGGGTAAGGAGGCACATACTTGGGGCAAGAGGGCACATATGCCATCTAGACCCAGACTCTGGGATCTGTTCCATCCTCTGCTGCCATCATTCAGTAGCAGGGCCTGGGGATTGCTCCAATGTAGTGTTGGTGAAGCATGAATGGAGTTGATACAGTTTGTTTCCTAAGCGGGACAGCCATTGTGGGCTCCCTGGTTCAGCCCCAGCTTTAATCGACTTGCTGGATTTCTGGTGCCGCTAAGGGGTAGACTGATTGCCAGTTCACGTTATGCCTACACCTATGTAGCGACAGAGCAAAAACTAAATTTGCTGAGTTGTTTAAAACCACCACCACCATGCTCTGAGTTACCAGTGGTAAACATGTTTTTGTAGACAGCAAGTACAGAGATAATGACCCAGATTTCTGACAATTCTGATGGGAATAACTTTTTCCAGCTACTGAATGAAGTTTCACAGTCCATGCCAGTTTCATAGAATTAACACGAGTGTAATATTCCCTTCCCTCCTCCAACAACATTTGGAAATGAAATGTAATATGTATAACTTAAGTGACAACTAAATTTTCACAGTTGTTTAGATCAAAAGTCCTATGTTCTAGTGCTGAAAAGATACATTACATGACATTTTTCCATATGCATATTTCACAAAAGCATGTGTGTTAAAATGGCTGTTCATTTTTTCCATGACTGACAGCCAGAAGGCTGCTAGGAAGACAATCTACTCATCCAATGGTCATAGTAAAACAGTTGTTACCATGGCCAGGTAAAAACATTTTTTCATTGGCATCATGAGAGAATAGATTTTGTGCCTGCACAGGTAAATTTCCATGATAGTTTTCCAAGGCTGGAACAGAGAATATCAAATATTTGGATTAGACGGGGGGGATCTTCAATTTACTGAACTTCTGGACATATTTGGATTTGGATATGGCAGAAATGTCTCATATAAAAAGGAGGGTAAAATATGCAGGGCCATATGTTGGATTAAGGAGTGAGGGCAAATTATTTTTCTGATTTTACTATTATGCTTCCCAGTGATGACTGTGCTGAATGGCTGAACCACATAGGTCACGTGAGTTAAAAATGCAGCCACCAACAGTTTAGAATGCTCAAGAGATTTGGTGACTTCCCTCAACTCCCTTTTGATGGTAAACTTATTATTTCCTGACTAAGAGCCAAAAAGAATAATCTTGCTCTTCAAGAAAAGTATTTTTGGGTTTGCCTATCCCTAGTATGTCTTCAGAGGGTTAAGTTGGAAATTGTCACACATGAAACCCAAGTATGCCTGTGCATCAAAACGTTAATTATGATATCTCAAATGCATGCATAAAAAGTGACATCTTTTAAGAACCATATGTTTCTGCTTTTAAAATAAAAACAAATTAAAATATCCACAGAAGCTCTTACAGTGATTAAAAACTTCCAACCAATTGATCTAAATAACTCAATTAGCACCAAAGAAGCCCCAAGTGATCAGTCTTAGCACGCTCCCTTTATCTTAATTTTAGAGAAATACTGCTTTAACTGAGACTGTGCTTATTTGGCATACTGCAGTGGACACACAGGAATTTTGGAATTCATTTCACCTAGTCTCACTATACCACATGAAGATATAAATCCTCTTATGTAAGGAATGTAAAAACCTGCAATGAATTAATGGCATGCAGAATTATCTAGATAGATGTATGGCTACACAAAGCTGCAAATCTAGAACATTGAGAACTCCTGCCTACAACTAATATCTAACCAAACTTAAACCCAGCAGCGAAGATGTCTATTTGTGTTCTAAGGGCCTGATCTAAAGTCCATTGAAGTCAATGGGAATTTTAATATTAATTTCACTGAGCCCTGGATCAGGCCCATAATAACTACTAAACTGTTTTCTATTGGATCAACAGTTATATGAAGATACAAAAATGTACCTATTACTAGCAGTGATGGGCACAGAAAGCTTAGTACCAAATACTGCATTCCTTAATTGGGCAGAACTCCAGGCTTGGTACTCAGTTGTTATGAACTACGTGCAAAGACCTACTTCTGAGGAACTGCATGCATTAAAAACCACCCTCTAAACTTCTTGGGCATTTCCCTTCTTACAGCCAATAAAACTAGCAACACGGAATTTGCCATGCTGGAAGAGACTAATGGTCCATTTGGTTCATTAGTCAATCTCCAGCTAAAGGCAAGGGCAAACTCTTCAGTAGAAGGCACAAACCCTTTATCATGCACTTAATCATGCAATTTTATGCCACAAGGAGACATTTCAAGGCAGCAATATTTATTTAGAGCTGGACAAATACTAAACAATTTCCCCACTAATGCCAGTAGGATTTTAAAATTAATTATTATTATGTTCACAAGCTTGTGTATTTATTTTCCCTGAACAGTCTATTTACTGGCAGCAGTATGGAATGAATAAAGTTGCTGTCAGCAGAATTCATACAAACAGTGAATTTTAAGTGACTATATCAGAATAATAATGGAACGTGACTTTTGAACTCACTTCCCACAAGCATTCACACCAGAAACTTGAGGCTGAAAGCATGTTCAGCCAATCGAGGAAGAGAGATTATAATAGGGTGAAACCTGGACAAGTGTAATTTGGTAAAATGCCAGTGAAGTCAATGGATCTCTATCCGTGTATGCAGAATTTAGCCCCGTGAGAGTTAGAAAAACGAACATACAGCTCAGACTCCCAATAACCAATAAAATTAAGTGCCTGCAAATGAGCTGGTGAAATTATCTAGCAAATAACTGATAAAATCTGAGAAAATGGTCATCCGCGTGTGACAATTTGTGGACAGGAAAAAAAAGGCAAAATTTGTCAAATTATTTGTTTCTAATTATAAATAATGAACTAATTTAGACAGACAGAGCAATAGACCATTGTGCACAAATGAAGATCATTTATAATAATTGTAACTAAGCAATCACACACATTGTTTAGGTACAGTGAGCCAAGTGGCTTATCTGAACAGATCTTTCAAGCTCGCTCTCTCACACACACACACCCTGACTGCACCTTTTCCCCCCAAAAAGTGCACACAGGAGAATGTCATTCAAATCCATTATTCTCCATCACTTCTTTGCATAGTGCTGTTAATCTGTGCGGTGTAGATAGTGATTTTCATGTTGGGTGCTGAGAGCTCTATCAGCCTGGGGAAAGTCACTCTTCCTGAACTGTGATGTTTCTAACTTATATGGCAAATGATTCCCCCACTCTTTTGTTATGGCAACAGCTGGTCAATCAGAGTTTATCTATTGTTTAGGTCTCTGTCCTCTGGGTTAGTTTTTTAAGTTTTCTGCCAAGGCCTGATCTAAACATAGGTTATGCACCGTGTACAGTACTGGTTTGTCCCCAGCCCTACCGAGAACGCACTGTAACACACAGAATCTCTTTCCAGGCAGTTTTATTTTCCAACATAAAATAGGCAAAAAGAAAACTCCACAAAAATAATTCATTCAGTCTACTCTGGTCTCCGTCTCAGAGGGAATTTTCCACTTTGTCTTTCTCAGTTCTTTCTGCTGCAGGGCCTGCTGCAGGATTCTTCCTTGCTCTTTTAGCTAAGCACTGCCTTCCATGGCTTCCTCCCTGGAGCCATGTTTTTCCACTCCCAGGGGACTCTGGCAGCTTTTCCTAGGGAATGGCCTGTTGCCTCTAAAGAGGGGGGCTATCAGTAGGGAAAGGGGAGTAGGAGCAACACCTGGCCACGAATAAGGTGTAGTTTATTAGTGGCCCTCAAGGTCCGATCACTGTTACTGGTATGCTTGTTTTGGTTAGGAGTGTGATTTTTTCCCCAGTGAGATCACTGTATTGGTACAACCCCTAGTGCGGATGCAATTATACCAATATAAAGATGTCTTATACTGGTTCAGCTTGTTTCCCTTTCCATATGGGAATAAATTACACTGATCGAAACACATTTATACCAGTATAAATGCGTCCAAATGAAGGGAAGCTGTGCCACTTGTACCATTCCAGTAGAAAGCAAGTGGTACCACTGGTGTACACACAAAGCCCAACTTTACCTCAATTTGAATACCTAATCAGTGTATTTAATGTATTTCAAATATCTATCACATTCTAGTGTTCTTTACTTCTCTGAGCAGCAGGGGTGTTCAAAGACTAAAAGGAAGTCAGTCTTTTGGTTGCAGTTATAGACACAGATTCTGTAGAAATTTGCTAGTTTAAAGCCAGCTTTGTATTAGACACTTACATTCATGGAACAGAGGGATAAGAATGTATTATACCTGACCAGCTTAACAAGACACCTGAACTTTCAACCATGTCTCTCCATTCCTGACTGAGATCCTGGCATCAATCTTTTGGAAAGGTTCCCCTGCGTGCATTTGTTTCAGTATTAGTCAACTAGAAAACTACTTCTGCTCTCAATAAAGAACAGATTACCTTTGATTCAGTGGAAATTTCCACTCTTCAGAAGCCAATTATCCAGCAGCTGTTTACTTTGCTACACATAAAGACTGATCCCTGCATACAGAAAAAACGAACTAGGGTCATACATTTGTATATTTTTCATTGAAGATCTACAGCAGGGAATCCCTGCACCTCCCATTTTATATTCTGATTGTAAACTAGGAGATACTCGCCTACCTCTCAAAGGTGTTGTTATTACTAATATTTGGAAAGAGCTTTGAGATGCACAAGTGCAATAGAAGTACAAAACAATATTGACTACTAATGAAAAGATTTTTCAGAAGAGACTAATGATTTTGGATGCTTCTCTTCTAGGGTACCCAACTGGATGCCTTAATGGTGCTCAGTTTTCAAAAAGTGCCAAGTACCCAAACTAAAAATCAGGCTCCTTTAAGGCATCTCAAGTCAAGAAAAAAGGACCCAAAGTGACTAGGCACTTCTGAAAATTCATGGTTTCCCCATCTCAGGCAGATTAGCATAAATGAAATGGCATGCGAATATACCTGAAGTCATAAACATGCAATAAGATCCTAGAGGATTTTACTAGCTGTAATAGTATTTTTGCTCTAACTGAGCAATGTTAACATATTTGCATTCTTTTAAATTGTACACTGTTTTGATAATGCATTATTGTAAGACACAGTGGAATAAATGATCCTTAATAACCACCAGTAATTACAAATATTTAGATCAGCCATGCATAAATAAGGCATCTGATATATTTTTGTTTTAGAGGCACTATCTTTTACTCAGTTTTATGGCTCCTACAGATTCATCATCTGTTAATCAATGCCAGTGTTGCTTTACCTTGTGGCTATCAGTGTGAGTTAACTGGCAAGAGATTTCTGTTCCAGATAAACTTTAAGATCACAAATCAACTGATGTTCTTTGGGTCTTTCTGCTAACACTGGAGGGTTCTTCTGACATTTGATAAAACAGAGGGAGGAAAGGGGTCATGATGCAGCACACTGCACTCATATTTTCTTCGTGTAATAACTTCATTCTTAAATCATTTGTTTGCATCTAGCTCATACATCACTTTTTAAGCACACGTAAAATAAAATAAAGTAAAATGTCCTTTTGCCCTTTGAAATCATCATGCTACAGAGGTTCTGAGATCATATAAACCAAACCTTGCATGATGAATTTCATACTTGATAAGAATACAGCTATATGCAGCTAACAGTGCTAAATTGACATCTACTTGGGGACGTACAGTAAAGAGCATTCAGAAAAAAATAGAGTTATTGTTGGGTTGGTGATACCAGTAAAATCTAACAGCAATGCATGCCATTTTTCTTCTTGATTGTCACTGTAAATTATCCCAAGCTTTCTCTTAGCTACTGGCTTTTATAGATGACTAGACGCAAACATTCGGTGCCTCCTGAAAGTGGAGAGTTTGGAGGTCAGTAATCATTCTGGGCCTAAGGGGCTTGGAAAAGATCATCTGTATTCATTGACAGCTCACAAATGCCTCCGCATAACACAAGATTTGCAGTGCCTATCCCTCTGATTTCCTGTCTGGGAAGCTAAACCACTCAAAGGTACAGTTCCAGATACCACAGAGAGCAGGTAAAGCATTTACATATTTCTCCACCTGCCAAGGCCAAAAGAGTGACAAAGACCTAAAATGAAGGATGCAAAATAAAACTTAAAATGCTGTGGGGTTTATTCCTTTAGTTCATTCCTTTCTATAACCTCCCTTTCATACGTCCTTATTTCTGATGTAAACCAATCTTCCACAATAAAATAAAGGAGGCATCAAATTTGTATGGAACAGAGAAGTTTGGTACTGAAATGAGAGACATCTAAGAAGTATAGGTATTTGCCTTCTGAGTAGAATGCTGACACAACATAAGCTTTTCAGCACCATCAGGTGCTAACTGAATATTATCCTTCCTCTAGCATGTCCCTCTTCTTCCCCAGGTCTGAGAGTTTCAATTGATGCCATTCAGAGCCTTGTGAGCAGCTGTGAAACTGACAAGCATCATGCCAACTTCATTCTGCTGCTGTTTGAGAAGCAGAGGCAAACATTGAAATCATTCAGTGAAGAGGAAAGGGATTAAAAACAGAGATTGTAGGAGGGTTACAACAGCACATGCTCATACACAAGCCAGGAAGCGTTGTAAAGCACTGAGCACATTGTGGGTACCACCATTAACTATGATACTTTATAGAAAAGGGGGGAAAAAAACTGAGTGATATCAGGAAGGGAAAGAAGGTACAACAAAAATCAAGAGAACTAATAGAAAGGAAAAGGATTGTATTAAATAATAAATATTCCACAACTGTTGGATTCCTTTAAAGGCAGGGGAGTTAGCCCACAAGTATTTCTCCCTGCCTGCTAGTATTATTCCCCAGTTTTGGGTACATTTTACATTTTTCAACCTTGACTACTAAAACTCTGAAGATACCAGCTACTGGAAAAACATCTGAGACAAAATTTGCCTTGATTAGCATAGCAATTTGAACATATTTCTCAAAAGATTATAATCCATTTTAGGTGAAAACATGCTGAAAACAAATCACACATAGTCAGCAAATGCAGATCAGCTTAATCTACATCTACAAAATCAGCCTCTGGAATGATAATTTGAGACCATCA
This sequence comes from Terrapene triunguis, assembly GCF_002925995.2. Taxonomy (NCBI): domain Eukaryota; kingdom Metazoa; phylum Chordata; order Testudines; family Emydidae; genus Terrapene; species Terrapene triunguis. The sequence continues at coordinate 535,134 of NW_020664500.1, forward strand.
AATTGCACACTGGTTACAGGTCTGATCAGCCTGAATGGGTCAAAAATGTCAAGCTCACTTAATTTAATTCAGGTATTTCATTGCAGTTTGCTTTCCAAGTTGTTCAGGTGACAAGTAAGAACCAAGCCATTTGTCTTTTTCTCTCAAGGCAGACTTTGCTATGCAGGGACAATGATTACATAGGAGTTACAAAATTTAAACCACCTTGCAGGATAGGCACAAAAGCGGACAGTCAGATATTATTTTCTTCAGTCAATGTGCTCAACTGTCTTTTGCTAAATTATTTCAAGTTACAAATCCTAAAAATAGGAAAATCATGTAGTGTGGTAAAAGACTCCACAATGGAATAGTGTGGTCAAGCTATGAGAAGCATTATAAAGATTAACATGCAGTTGGATTTGATTTTTAAAATAGCCAGACATCTCAGCAAGACAGGACATTTTCCAACAGCACTTGCACTAGAGAATTAAACATTTGTGGGCCAAATCTTCAGCTAGTGTTAGTCAGCATAACTCCATTCATTCACACAAGGTGTGAATCTGGCCTTGGTACTATAAGATAGATAGGGTATAAAACAAACTCTAGTTAAGCAACAGCTTAACTGATGACCAGTACCATCTTGTTTAGGGTTCTTTTAATTTTGACTGCTTAATGAAAGAAAAGGACTCAAGAGTTGAATTTAGTCTTATAGCGTTTACCTTAACAGCAGCAACTAGTAGCATAGGATATAAGATAACAAAAATAGTATTGGACTATGAGATTTGGCTAACTATAAATTGGTTGATATAACCATTTAAGTTTTTCAGAAACAAATCACATAACCACAATAGAAAACAACATTTCTGCTCAATCATTATGTTGGTGTAAGCCATGCCTGCTTGGTGTGGCACTGTCTCCCCCACACTAGTGGCGGCTAAACCAATTAGAGATTGATGAGCCTGCTACACCCTTGACAAACTTTAGACATGGGACTTTCAGCTCAGGCAGTAGAGAGGCTCATGCATTAAAATCCAGAGGTTCTACCCCTGCTGCCTCTGCCCTGGCCACAGGCTCAGTGCTTGTGAGTGTGAAAGTATTGCCTCCAGAGGTTCTCTTGGGTGGTGTTTTGATTTCCCAGATTACTGGGTGGGGGCTAGAGCCAGTTGTTTTGTAATGTTTAGAGGAACCCTAGATATTGAACCCAACACCAGCTACCAGAAGGGTTACATTGGGAAGGTGATTTTGTTTAGTTTTGACTAAGCGTCCCTCAGAATAGGGCCTCACCTGTACCAATTGGTTTTCAATTCTAATGATGTTAATGTAACAGAGTAAAAACAATCCAAAGCTAAATCACAAAACAATTTGGTCAATTATTAGCATGCCAGTTCACTAAGGTCTCTTTCCCAATTAATCTACAGTAATTTTAACCAATTTCCCAATGAATGACATTACCCCCGGGATTTGACTACCACTCTTAAATACCTAAAATAAATGCCTACACGTGTGTCAGACTGTATGGGCTGTTCAAAAAGTTTGCACACTTGGTCTCAGTTTATATCTGTATGAATGTAAAACTTGAAAGAGTGTGAAAACAACTTACGGTAGACATGTACGGTGTTCTACAATCTTAGTTAACAATAGTAACAAGTTCAGTTATAAAACTACTTTACAACAATCTTGATTGGACACTGGTACAGAACATAAGACATGCCCTGTAACTCTGTGACAGTCTTTAGAGCACACACATAAGTGTGTATACTTCCCTACTACTTACATACTCAGTTTCATAAAGTGATCAATTGTCATAACCCAAGAAAACGTTTGTGTGTTATTTGTCATCAGATCTTTGCTCAGCCATCCGCTTTCAGCTCAGTTATCGTTCACAGCTGGTGTTGACACCACCAACACAGGTGGAGCAAAGAACAGACATGACTATAGTCTTTTCCCAGTGTGCTAGCATGCAATCTGAATTGCTGGAAAATAGAAAGAGACAGTTAAAGTACTGAGATAGGTACTTCTTGTCACCATGATGACTCCTAGGTAGCCAGGCCAGTCTAGGACCTCAGTCTTCTCCCTTCAAAGTGTCTTTGGCTTTCAGGAAGCAATGTGCTGAAGGAGACAGGCTGTTTTATCCTATTTCTGTTGGATGGTCCAACTTGATTTCTCTTCTTGGAGGTGCTGATATAGCCAATCAGATGGTGACCCATACTTCTGAAGATTCAAAATGTCCAACCAAAATGAGAGCTGTCCTCTTTCACAATCGAGTCAGTGAATGAGACATCAACTTTTGAGTTCTTACAAAGAGAATGGAAAATTCCACTCCCAGTTGCGCAACACATCTTGTCACACCAGCTTCTATAAGACAGGTTAGGCTATAGCTGTTGCTACAACTATCTTGGGATATACCTTGAAGTTTGCTCCAGTCAGCAACTTTCCTCTGTGGGCCCCTTTGTGGTGGATCTCAATTTTGCAGTTATGTTTGCTCAAGTTGGAGTTTCTGTATCAACATTTTGCTAGCTGCTGAAATGTCCAATTTAAACTTCATATAATTTATACAATTTTCCTGCATATCCTTTGATACTCTTTAAACTTGTTTTAACAGTCCATTATACAAAGCAGTCACTTCAAGAACCTTTGTCCTCCAGCAGGCCACAACAGCTCCATAAGTTTTCCATTTCTGTTCTCCTTATTTTAACAATGGTTGGGCCTTAGTAGGTATGGCTGAGCTGAGTCCGTGCATTATTAATCAAGCAGTTACATTTCTGATTATTACACTCTGGTCAAGTGTCCTTATAAATACACTATTTGGTTTTAGGTTCCTTTTATTTACCACCTCTTTCAGCACAAGTGTATTTCACTATCTTGACAACAGAAGCACGCTGATTGCAGACATTAGCTTTACTTTTCCCTTTATCACTTAAACAAAAATCAATCAATATAAATGCAACATTTTGGTTCCCTAACATGAGGTACACCTAATAATTAAAATGTACCATATTTCACCCAAGGCTGTATCACTTATAGTTGACTTCCCTTTTACACACATTTAAATTATATTAGATTCCATCAAGTTCCCTAAATTACTACTGTATCTGGCACATCATGTCATATCTTAATGTTTAATATCAATTTATTTTTATTATTTGAATTCATTCATTCACAGCCTGAAAAAAGGATAAGTTTCTTTACCTGCACCAATGATAAACCCTTGCAAAAGGCTGAGTTTTTCAAATTATTGAAGAAATCTAGCCATTAGACTTTGGGTTTTTGTTCTCTTAGCCCTCTATTCTACCTTTTCTAAAAGGCCTTGATGCCTAGGCAATTCTTAAACAGTAATAATTCATAGCTTTGGCCTGGGTTACTAGTGCATGCTTTTCCTTTATTGTTTATATATTTATATAGCTTGATCACATCTATCGTACATGCTTACAATTTTAAATATTGTGGTGGGTAGTGAATCATGCAAAATGAATCTACTGTCTGGGGCAGAGCCTCAGCTCCATTAGTTTATGCCACTTCCCCTTAAATATCCAAGGCTCTAGAATGTCCTTTCCTCAACTTTGTCTTCGAGGGATATTATTAGCAGCATGAGGTGGCAGTTGATCTGGAGCATTCTATAGTTATGAGTTTCTTCAGCATTCATTTCTACCGTAGCATTTTCAGGTATCCATGTGAAGTCAAAGATGCAATGTTTGGATCCTGATCTGAGTTTCCACAAAGTTCAGGAGAGTTTGGATCAAGTGTTTGGGTTTGGACATCTCCAGTTTGTGCCTTTCACCTCTAGGGAGCAAAGCTCAAATTTTTATATTAGCCATAATTAAACATGTGTTTGATTTTCCCATCTTAGTCTCTCTTTAGTCCTTAATATATGTATTCCCAAGGATTCTTCGCTGTAGTGTCCTCTTGTTTTCAGGGATACATCTTTATTTATAAGATTATCTTTTCTTGTAAACCAACTCCTAGATGAAACTTTAAAAAGCAATTTCAGTTTTTCCTTTAGGAGGCGAGGAATGTGTTTAATGTTTAACCAAGAAACTTATTTCTACAGTCAGAGGCCACATAAAATCAGTACATACAGTCACACTTTGCCTTTGAAAGGCAGGGCAGTATTGAAGTGCATTGGCAGAGCTATGAGCTCAGTAAAGCTGGTTGAATTTTTGCTTCAAATAAACAATGTGACAAAGGCAGCCATTTCCCCCCTTGTTTGCTCCTCGGCCAAAGTTTCACAAATGCTACATAACAGCTTTGGGAGTGTGTGGGACAGAAGTGAACATTCACTACTAGGAACAGTTCTCACCTACACATTGACCAAAAGACCTGTATGCTGCAGATAGCTAATCATCCATAAACAAAAACAACACTTTGAAGCTATGTGAGGGACAAGTTCAAAGAAATACATAGGATAGTAACTCTCATATTGTCTCCATGCCAACTTCACAAGCAAGTTTATGAAAGCTAAATAATGGATTATACTTAGGTCTTCAATCCAATGATTCTCAAAGCACTTTGCAGGCACCACCACTCTAAGGTACTGTAGGTATTACCCCCATTGCAGGTGGAGAAATTGAAGCACAGAGAGGTTATTGACTTACCCAAGATCACACAGGGAATCTGTGACAGAGCCAAGAGTAGGGTCCAGGTCTCATGACTCCCAAACCTGTGCTTTAAACACAAGTCTATTTGTCCCTATTAATGAGGGGGAATTAAGGAGCTATTTCCCAGGTATATTCACTACATACCTGATCTGATGACCATGAAGTCAATGGGCGTCTCTCCATTGATGCTATTGGACTATGGTCCAGGCCTTATGAGTCACTGGAACAGGAATTAAGGTTCTAAATCAGAGGCCATGGCTTGACCAGTTTCATCAGCCCCATTAAACTGTAGTTTGGGTCAGGCAGGATTTCTAGGCTACTGTAGCGGCAGTCGTCTGTAACATTTGCAACTTGCCAAAGCTGGGTGCTCAGGTGTGGTTAAATAACTTGGCAAATCTCATAAAATACCAATGCCTTCGTATAGATAAGCACCCAAGAAAAGTAGTTGAACCCTCAATGGAGGAAATGCCATCCAAAGGCATAAGAGTTAAATCAAAATTTAACCAATGGAAACCACAAAGGAGAGGAGAGGCAATGTGAAATCATACTACTTTCTCCACTGAGAAGCTATTAAAACAAAGGCAAAGTGATCCACATGTGGTGCTGGACAAGGAGGCCCCCCTCCCAGGCCAGAAAGCATGACAAATTATAGTGGGGAGGAGGCTCCACCCATTAAGAGTATAGGTTGTGCTATGATGATGTTGTACCAAATTCAATGGGCAAGGACCAAGGGAAAAAATGACAAACAAATGATAGTAGGAACATGGAATGTGATGAGTATGTATGAAGGGAAGCTCGCCATTATGACCAAAGAATTGGAAACATGCAAGATAGAAATATGTGGAATTTCAGAGCTGTATTGGAAGTGTCGGAGTCACTTCATGGTGATGGATGGATACTCAGCATGCTATTCAGAATCCAAGAAAATGGGGTTACATTTATCTTATCCAAGGAGACAAAGTGTATGGTTGGATATTATCCAGTCAGCAATCGAATCACTACAGTTTGCCTTTCAGTGAAGCCAGTCAATGTCAATAATACAGGTTGATGACCCTTAAATAGCAGATGATGATGACTTGATTGATAAAATCTATGAACAACTTGAAGAGACATTCACTAAAAACAATAAAGATTTCACCCTTGTAACTGGTGACTTAGATGTGGAAATTGGAGCTGTAAGCTCTCATAAAAAAGTAATGGGAAACAATGGTCTGGGCTTACAAAATGAGAGGGGCATGGCATTGAATTCTGCTTCTCTAATCACCTGGTCATTAGAAGCACCATCTTCACCCAACATCCTAGATGTTTTTTATGCATGGAGGTCACCTGGCAGTATGACAAAGAACCAAATCAACTATGTAAAGATTCAGTCTCTAGCATTGCTGTGTGTCCAATGTATAAAGATTGTGGGTCAGACCATTAGCTGTTAGCCTCAAACTTAAGATGAAAACTTACAAATATACAATGTTCAACAGTTCCACTGCATTTGGACTTGTCCAGAATCAACAAAAAACTTTAATTTCTGTCCAGAATGGGTTTGAGGCACTGGCAAAAAGCGAAAGAGGAGAACAACCCGAACACACTTTGGAGTAAAATGAAACTACCAAAGCACACTTTCTGAAAAGTCAATGTTGGACCGCGCCATGGATAACTGAGAAGGTATCTAAGCTGGTTTTCCCTTCGATCAAACATAATAAAAGATCATGATGGCAGAGTCTTCATGGAGGGTGATGAAATTAAACACAGGTGGAGAGTATCTGATTTGACAGTCCTTGGAGGATACCTGCTGACATGGGGATTCCAAAACATCTCGTTGAGCTCACCATCAACTACAGACCTGGGTGTGAACAGCAGTAGGCAACAGCGAGTGGTTTTCCACTAGGCAGGGTGTGAGACAAGAGTGCATTTTGTTCCCAACCTTCTTTAACATCTAAGCAGAATTTATTATGAGACAAGCCTGGGATGGTTTTGACAAAGTGGAAGGAGCTAGGATCTCCATTGATAGACACCTCTAATCGACCTTGGATAGTCTTTGCTACAACCACTGATACATTGGAATCTGTAAAAACAGCAAGTGAGGAATATAGACTATTCCTGAATGTGACAAAAACAAAATTCATGTGTTTTGTCATGACTAACAAATACAGGTTGCAAACAGGCATCACAATTAATAGTAAGGTTGTAGAGGCAGTAGATGAATTTAATCTGAAGTCATATATATCCATCCAAGGAAGCTGTTCCAAAGAAAATTGGAAGGCTAGGAATGGTTCACTCAGCTATTGCAAACTTATGTACTTTGGTAACATCAGGCAGAGAGATAGATATAACCTTGAGAAAGTTATTATGGAAGGAATGGCAGAGGGTCATTGTAGGAGAACAACCAGGGAGGAGATGGATGGATGGTGTGCAGCAGACCACTGAGAGGTCAGCTCTTGGGAACTCACATTTAGCAGTGGATCATGAAGGTTTTAGAAAAGTCTGTTCTGATGTCACCAATATTCAGACATGAATAAATGGATTTACTTACTTTGTTCATAGGCTTTCCTTCTGACTCCACTTCCCACTGAATAGGAAGTTTGGGAGGACAAAGGGCAGGCTCTTCATCTCCTGCTTCAGTGCAGGGGAAAGGTATTTCTGTTTTGTTGCTTTTGTACAAATGATTTTGTTCCTCCTGCTCTGCCCTTATGATTCTGGGTCCCTGCTATTGGAGATACAGGAGAATAATGCTTTCTTTGAGCCATCTGACTGCCTCCAAGGAGGAGGAACCCCATATGCATGTTCCACATAAATTGGATTTGCCTCCCAATGTCCAGTTTCAGTGATCTGTTTCTCTAAGAATCCCACAGCACTACCCACTTTCCAGTCACTGAAGTATGTCCACAGTTCTGATGTTCATGGTGAATTCCATTTGCTTGTTTTCGAGTCTGTACTTTAGAGCTGTATTTTCATTAGTTCCTTAATGGAGCTATTTTATGTGAAGAAGAGCCCTTAAGCCAGCCTGCATAAGATCAGTTTATTTTTCAATTATATCATTTGCAGACTGTAGGTCAGTCACTTGTGACCTTTATCTCCACTTTCATGTCCAAATATGTAACCATCTCCCTATGTAATATCCATTTTATGCTCCATGAATTCCAGTTGAGTTAGCATTGTAAGTAAGGAAAAGATCTCCTCGCTAGACTACTCTTAATATCTCAGTGAGTTGCCTGATACAGAGGTCTAGTAGCCAAGGCAGATATTGATGATGTTTTTTGTCTTGTCACCCTTTGATGTTTCAGTGGCTTTTCCCATTCAAGAATCTTTCTAGTACAATTGTGTTGTCTAGGGAGCAAAATAAGCAAAGGCCACTATATTTTGGCAGACTCATTTATAACTGAAACTGCCTTTCACATCCTTTTCTTGGGCAAACTATTAGTTCCACCACCTTACCTGTTATAGCATTTAATAACCATACCAATACTTATATAGCACTTTTCATCCATAAATCTCAACATGCTTTAAAAAGATGGACAAGTATGATTATGCCCATTTCACAGATGGGGAAATAAAAGCATAAAGGGGTTAGCTGCCTTGCCCAGTGCCTTATAACATGTCTGTGGCAGAGCCAGGAAAGAACTCAGGTGCCCTAACCACTGGATCATTCCTCACTCCTGGATTATGAGGCTGTTACTCTTGTACACAGAAGCATTCGCTTCTCTAAATACCCATAAAATGTGGAAAAGAAAAACCACCACAAGAAGGTGGCTTTTCTGTTTAATCTACATGAAGATGCAGCATTTAATTACCAGGACTGCAGATTGCATATAATGGGGGGGGGGGGAGAGAGAGAGAGAGAAGAGGACATTAAAGAACAACAGAGGAAGCAAATGTTGAAAGAGGGGGGAAAAATAGAGAGCAGCAGCCACCAATTCCCTTATGCAAATATGTGGGAAACTATGAGTATGCAAATTAAAGCTGCCCCAAGGCAAACTAGCTATGCCACCCGCAATAGCACAACAGGTAACTTGCTAACTTTGGAAAATGTAAAGGATAATCCTCAGAAATTTGTCCACACACACTCAAGGATATTTCCATCCAAATGACACTTGTGTGTGCCTGCATGTTCTCAAAGAATGCAGACTCTTTCTCCTGTCTTCAAAACACACTCAAACCTAGAGTACAGAGAGCCTGCATGAAATGATGGGAGTGAAAGCACAAGAAAAATAAATAAAGCAGGCTGGAACTGATAAAGCCTTTGATGATAAATAAATGTATGGGCATCCAGGCTGGAAGGTCTGCTCGCTCTTAAACAAAATAGATTAAACATTACTGAACTAAGGAACTATTGCCCAAGAAAATCCCACAGCAAAAGCAAAATATGATGTGATCTCTGTCCCTACCTCACTCCTCCTATATTAGCACAGTAAATAGAAGCACTAATCTCTCATGTTTTCTATTTAACTTTAGAATATACATGTATGTGTACACACACACACACACACACGAGAACTACTTTATGAACTAATAGAGCTTGAAGAGTTCATAAAATTGGACATCTCTAAATTACTGTAGATACGGTGCATAAATTGCACTATGGTGCACAACATCCGTTTCTTCTTGTCCTTCAAATTGCTACAAAGTGATTTCCAATCCACTAAAGACATCAGATGTGAATCAACTTGCTGTACCTTGACACCATTTTCATTGTGATTTCTTTTTTCCCCGCAATCAGAAAAAATGATTTATATAACTGGCTGTTCATAAGATTGGTGTTCGTAAAACTGAGGTTCTCCTGTATGAGTGTGTGTGTGTATATATATGCACGCACACATGCACGCGTGCACACACACACACACACACACACACACTTCCAATGGGAACTAAACTGAAATGTATTTGGGTCTGGGACCTGAAATAGTGATCCCACAATGGAAAATGCAGTTTCAGCCCACAAAGTTACACACCAAAGGACTGTATTACAGATTGGTGTACTGGACCTAAAAAACTCTCAAATTCTATATTTATATGTGCTCTTTACTCATCCAAACTTTTACAATATTTCTCATTTTGAAGAAAGGTTCACTAATGATAGGTAGACAAATACTTCATTTCCCGTACCACAGGTGACAGGTAGACTCCACAGGTTGAACGACTGTGGTCTTCCACTAAAGGTCGTTAATCTGATCCTGTAGGTGACCATCAATGACAATGATTTCTCACTCAGAGAGGGCTCTTTGGAAGAATATCAAATGTAATTCTTAGAATAACCCAATTTCACTCCCAACCAAAAAACTACAAAATTCAACAAAAACCAGGAATTGAGAAGTCAAATAAATTGGATATGTGAAATATTTCAATGAACTTAGAAGATATAGAGTGGAAACAAAAGATGATATTCAAACACTTTCAGTGTTGGATGTCAGTCCAAACAGGACAGCTGACTCCTATCTCTGTACCGGGCCTGTCATAACTATAAAGGGAAGGGTAACAGCCCTCCTGTGTGCAATACTATAAAATCCCTTCTGGCCAGAGACTCCAAAATCCTTTTACCTGTAAAGGGTTAAGAAGCTCAGGTAACCTGGCTGACACCTGACCCAAAGGACCAATAAGGGGACAAGATACTTTCAAATCTTGGTGGGGGGAAGGCTTTTGTTTGTGCTCTTTGTTTTGGGGAGAATTCGCTCTTGGGACTAAGAGGGACCAGACATCAATCCAGGCTCTCCAAATCTTTCTGAACAAGTCTCTCATATTTCAAACTTGTAAGTAAACAGCTAGGCAAGGCGTGTTAGTTTCATTGTTTTCTCAACTTGTAAATGTACTTTTTGCTAGAGTGTTTACCTCTGTTTGCTGTAACTTTGAACCTAAGGCTAGAGGGGGGTCCTCTGGGCTCTTTAAGTTTGATTACCCTGTAAAGTTATTTCCCATCCTGATTTTACAGAGATGATTTTTACCTTTTTCTTTAATTAAAAGCCTTCTTTTTAAGAACCTGATTGATTTTTCCTTGTTTTTAGATCCAAGGGGGTTGGATCTGTATTCACCAGGAGTTGGTGGGAGGAAGGAGGGGGGATGGTTAATTTCTCCTTGTTTTAAGATCCAAGGGGTTTGGATCTGTATTCACCAGGGAATTGGTGAAGGTCTCTCAAGGCTACCCAGGGAAGGGAATTAGCTAAATACTATAAGCCAGGGGTCGGCAACATTTGGCACGCGGCTCGCCAGGGTAAGCACCCTGGCGGGCCGGGCCAGTTTTATTTACCTGCTGACACGGCAGGTTCGGCCGATCGCGGCCCCCACTGGCCGCAGTTCGCCGTCCTGGGCCAATGGGGGCGTCGGGAAGCAGCGCGGGCGAGCGAAAAGTGGATGTGCTCCTAAAGTGGATTTATTCTCCAAATGATATGTTGGAAATTAATATTCAGTGTGGCAAGTGATGAAACATGCTAGTGCTTCCCTTTTTGTGCACTGGAGGGAGGTAGGAAATCTTGGGCTCTGTGTAACGAATGGAATACTCTACAGATTCTCTCTCTAACCAATCACACAGATATCACCCCCCTTCAGCCCTTTTATACATGAAACTCTCTTCATTTAGGCTGGGATTTTCAAAGGAATTAGGGGTCCAAATTGACAGGGAGTTGGAGATCTAACTCCTTTAGGATCTTTTGAAAAGCTCAGCCTTACTCTTTATCAGCTTGTAATATATTAGGATCTTATTTGAAAATGTTCAGCGACAAGGCCAAAATCATCCACTGAGATGTAATGGGTGGGGTTCAGCACTAACCCTGCATTGCTGGGACATTCAAATCAGGTGGGAGGCAGAATCAAAGCTCTACCAATATTGGCATGGTCCATATTTTTAAGACTCGCTTTATTTTCCCTACTTCTAAGAATAATGTGTGTTTGAAGATAACTGGTTAATCCTGATCTCTACGTCACTGCCTCAATTGCATTTGTAGATAAGGCATCATTTTTACCCTAAAGAAATGACAACATGCTACTTCATCCAAGTTGGGATACTTTTCTGCCTTTTTTAAATCTTGTAAAAATAGCTGTATGTGTGCAAACCTTCAAAAACAGGAGTGCATTTTATACACACACTATATTGATCCCCTGGGCTATAAAAAGGCTAAAACACAAACATACACAACTTCCATTTTAATTGGAGACTCCTAGACGTTTTCCCTTGTGTAGATGATCTGTGATTGCTCTAACTCTCAATTCGGCTATGCAGTTTAAATGGCTGCAGCACTGGGCTACACACTGGTCTAGCTCCTTAATTGTAGGAAGCCTGGGATTTCTGAAAAGGTCACTGATGGTTTAGCCTACAAATAGAGCTACTGAAGCTGGGCAATTTGACAATGTAGGGCACAGCTGGCAAACACACATGTGTTGCGAATGTCAAGTTCCACCTGTAGCAGCATGCTGAAAAGCAGTAGTATATTTTGCTAAGCAATGCCAAATATAGCATCTCTCTGTGGCTTACAATTTGGACAGCCTACCCTGATGGCTGAAGGCTTAAAAAGCTCTTACCAAAAATATGCAGAGAGATTAGAAGGTTACGGGAGTGTTATTGTTGGTCTCTCAAGTCTCAACTGTCAATTAACGGGTAGCTTGCTCTTCACACTGGATAAAAGTGGATAATTAAGTTAACTAGGGGACTTGATTTTGTTTGCCAATACTTTTAGCAGATATTACTAGGCTATCACAATAGAGTCAAAGTTGTTTCTGTGTATGTGAATTAGGCAAATGCTAATTAAGGAACTGATTACTAAGTTTCTTCATTTGCATGTAAACTGAATCCTTCACACATGCAATGAAAGCATCAGATAGAGATGGATAAGCAGGCAAACCCAGTACTCACAGCCAGGTGGCTGTCTTCCCCAAACTATCACTTAGCATTAAAAATCCACTCAAGTTTTTGGATAGTGCCTGGTAGTAAATTATATTATCTGCAAACTTGTGGGAGGAAAGTCAAAAGCCTTTCTCTAATTTGTAGAAATGCTGCTACAGTGACAGCACTTTGAGTTGCAGAAGAAAAAGAACAGTGGTAGCAACCACAGAGAGGAGCATAACCATCCACAGTTTGCAACCATGGACAGGAACATAAACATGCAGTTTTCCATACAAGGCTACTTATATCCAGCCAAGCCTGTTTGATTTATCTAAGCACCAGATATATGGTATCATGTGCAAACACAGATAATTTGTGAAGGAGAGGGACAGAAACGAGATGCCCATAGATGAGCACTGGACTATCCTCCCCCATGGACTAATTTTTAGTACGTGCCATTTGATTAAATAAAACCTAATACATTCAAAAAGCAAAACTATTGTTCTTCAGCGGTGTCTTTATGAGGCAGCGTCACAGAGTACACTCACCGCAGTGGCGCATCCTTGTGGCTCGGTCTGGGGAGTCAGCTCTCATCTGGTCTGGCGCCACCTTCCATTGTTCACTCGCCCTGCAGCCTCTCTCTCTGCGACTCCGGGTTGTCTCTCTCTCTGTGATTCAGCCCTCTGTCAGCTACATCACTATATACCCCCCCTTCCAGAGTATCAAAGTGCCTCTGGACTAGCTATCCAGTTGGCATCTCCCACAATCCTTTGCCACTTTCCAGAGGCTGGTAGGAGAACTTGGTCCTATCCACTACACCCAGTTCCAGCCTAGGGACCTAACAATCAGGAGCCAAGACCTGCACAGTCTCTATCTTCTAGACTTGCTGCTCTTTCCCTAGGCCTTCCTACTCTGCCTCCCACAGGCTTCATTCTCCCCTCTTCTGGATAAACCCTTCCCTTAGGGCCAGGACTCCAGGGCTTTTCTCTTTCCCTGGGTTTCCTCCTTTCTAACCTTAGAGAATGACTGCAAACTTCCTGTCTGTATTCTTTAGCCAGCTACTCCTCCAGCTCAGCTTTATCAGCCATTTTCAGTCAAGCCAGACTCCCCACCAAGTATGGCCTATAAGGTTAATCGGCCTTATCTGTGCCACCCTAATCCCTTTAGGGTTGGTGTGGGTTGAACAGCTCATCACAGGCAGAGATAGAAGTCATCCTGAGAAGAGATGGAGTGTAAGTGTGCAGGAAAGGGAATGAAGTGCATGAGACTGCAAAATCTACATGGTCCCTTTTACTTCAAATGTTGAAACACAGCATATTACATATTAGATATTTCATTGACTGACATCAAAAGGACCTCCTGCCCCTCGCCTCCACCCCATATTCTCTCTCCCCTTCTCTCTGTCTCTCTCTCTCACACACACCCTCTTGAATAGGGTTATTATTCATGTTAGTATAACTATAAAACCACAGAACTTCAAAATACCAATTTTCTGGTTTGGGATCCTACAAAGAAACAAAACCACTGAGTCAAGTTCATGTCTGGGGATTTGAACCCATCTCTCTTCCCACCAACCAGATCCCATATAAGGGGGGCAGATTTAAGGTTCCAGTTCTGACTCATTCCTCAGCTGGAATTGGCCCATCCTGTTCTTGCTTACAAATAAACAAGTGGAAAGACATGACTTATTTTAAGCTACTGATTGGTGTCTTTTTTCTCCCTTAAAGAGAGCATAGTACAGGTGAAAGATGCCAGAGTAACATCCCTGCAAACTAAACTCCTTTACTAACCATAGAACAATAGCAATGCAGCACAAATTTCTGCAATGTAGGCTTCTCCTCAGACTGCTCTGCAAATGTGCCTGGACACTGATACCTTTCTAGTCACAGCTGGTCACCTTTCCATGCCTTGTCTTCTCAGCTGACTCTGCAAAGAAAAGCAGCAACCTATGTCCTTTGTGATGATGGAGAGAGGTTTTGGGGTGATAAGGACAGTTGGCAACAAGCCTAAGGCCACCATCCTATTTCACATGGCTATCAGACAACTGCAACTTTTAATCACTGTGGTTTCAATTAATACCTAAATTGCACCCCCCTAAAACTGGCTCTCACTGATGTGCCCATGCAGCCTTTCTAGGACAGTGAATCAAACCATTTGGTAACCATTATCGGATGCAGCACCTGAACTTTAAATATTCCCATGTGGCCAAAATGGATTGGGGGAGGGTTCACTGAGCCATCCCAGATTTCCTGGATTTCTCTATGAAAGACACAGTGTTAAAGTGTCAGCATGCTGTCTCACATATAAGATGACAGAGGACTGGTGAGAGTTACTGAGAGCTTGAAAAAGACGACAGCTTGTAGTCTGATAATGGACAGTGAACCTGCAGCTATTTGGAGCACAAAATAACATCAAACTGCATCATCCTCTGAAGAAAATATATAAAGCAAATGGTTGAAAACACAGTCCATGACAAATTTGTCTAGCTGATGAATACTTCCAGACCGATAGCCTTAAGCTGCCAGATTCTTCCTGATCACAGAATAAAATGAGACAATGGAAACAGAAAGCAACAAAAGCTGTGAACATCAAAAACAAACAAATAATTAAAGGCATGTTTGAGATTTCATGTTCTTCACTGCCTTCTAAGAACAGCCTGTCTGAAAAAAATTGGATGGGTGATCTTAATGGGAAGTTATAATTTAATAGCTGAAAAGGGTACAACCCTGGAAAGCAAATGTCACTGACTAGAGGCCAGAACTTGGCCAACAAAAGTTCACAATTCCATACCATACTTGGGAATAACTCTTCTACCAGGTATTTCAAACAACAACAAGGAGCGGATTCAGATGATATTACCTTAGTCACACTCTAGAGGTATTTACAAGATTTTCAATGGCTCAAGCCCTTTCCTCTTCCCCTCCCACACTCGCCAGATATGTCTGTGGTCTGGACTTTCAAGAAGGGTGGCTGCTTTGAGGTTAGACAAAAGACTGTCACTGCTCAGAGATGACAAGTTAGATAGCCCAGCCAGGAAACGAT
Source organism: Terrapene triunguis (assembly GCF_002925995.2). Lineage (NCBI taxonomy): Eukaryota > Metazoa > Chordata > Testudines > Emydidae > Terrapene > Terrapene triunguis. The sequence continues at coordinate 550,551 of NW_020664500.1, forward strand.
CTGGGTATTTAGTACAGCAGAAGACCATTTGCTCTGGCTAGCCTGTCAGTGGCTCCACCTTCTGTTAGACTTGGAGTTTGCCCTGTTGTTGTTGGCCAAGATTTTTATTCCCCCCAGGCTGTGTAGCAGTCGTGTGCTTGCCCACTCCTCTTCCCCCAATCCCCTCCTCCCCCAGAAAGTAGTGGCTGTGTTTCAGTGGTGCTTTATAACTATACTTAGATTGGTAAAGCCCTTTGGGATGAAAGGATCTATACATATGTAAAACATTACCATCATGACTGATGTGAAGGAAACACTAGCTAACAAGTGAATTGCAGCAGTTGCTTAGAAACACTACAACAATGTTAAAGAGTGAGAGGGATGGATCAGTGGCTTGTTTACTGACAGGCTATTTAAAGAGAGTCGCGCAGAAGCACTACCATTTTGGTATTTGGACCACCAGCCATAGTTAGATGTTTCTTTTAAGTAATAAGACTTAATTTGTTTTGCTTATTAAAATCTACAATTTTTAAATAATTCATTCCATTTTTCCTAAGCTGTAGAAGCATGAGCAAATAAGGACATTAGGGAGTCCAAATATTTCCGTAACCAGGCAGAACCCCCCAAACAACGTTCTCTGAACCCAAACATCAGGCAATTTACCAAATGCTATTGTCCACAGTAGTGACTGAAACTGGTTAATATCTGGTAGCTGCTTTTTGACTGTGCAAAACAAATAGGTGGTTTGGTCTAGCTTCTAGCGAACAGATATTGGCCTCACAAAAACACCATCACCACAAACGGCTGCCTGGCTGGTAGAATTGTACACTCTGATCAGCTAACGATTAAGGGCCTGCCTGTCAACGGGAATCATTCCACAGACTTTAGTGGACTTTGGATCAAGTCCTTTTTGATGCAAAGGTGGAAAGCTGTGTCAATCCCAGAAGGGGGCAAGACACTTTTACAGAGTGAGGTGAGGATGTTTGCAATGCTGTTTAAACAAAGAACTTTGGGACAGTCAGTCCTGCACCTTTCTGAGCCATAAGTAAGATAACAATAACATACACAGTATTACCTAAGCTCCGAAGTAACAGTCTGGTCAATAAAATAATGCTGCTGTGTCATATGTTTTCACCTTCTGTCTTTATTGCAAAATGAAAAGAATTTCCTCTATGGAACTGAAACAACCGACTAAATCAAGTTTGACTGAAAAAAACAAAAAAAAAACATTTGACAAAAAACAACTTTAACAAGCACCATTTCTCCATCTTTCCTACTGTGCACCTCCTCATGACAAGATGCAGCACAGCAGGTCTCGGCCTCAGTTTATCCAACCATGCTTCTAGCACAAGCTAGTGGATTATGTGGCTCAGTGCTCAAGCCCGATTCAATTCTCTTCCAGGGTAGCAGAGACCAAACTCACAGTACATAATAAACACTAAATAAAGGAGTCTTTGCCGCATCTGGGCTACATTTTCTACCTCTCTGGGGTTACTTGTTCATCTACCCTCTTATTTTATCTCTCCACCCCCCACCCCCCTTGCCTCTTTAGGCAGAATAAGGCATGGGAAGCTTCGTGAAGCAGAAAATGTCTGCCCAAATGGTTAAAGTTTGGCCAAATTATAAGCAATTGAAAACAGAGTCTTATAATGGGAAGTATTGGGCAGCCTTAATGAAAGGCAGTGCTGCCAGCCCTATATATAACACATGATGGAAATTGGCCATTAGTAACTATACAAAACCCCATAGAATTATAGGAAACTCCAATTACATTGTTTTCTTTTTTCATTTAATCCCATGGAAAACTATATTAAGGAGAAAATATTAGAGACAATTATAATCAAATTAAATATAAAACCCTATACATTCTTCTATTATTTATTTTCATGTGTCTGACCTCTCATCATTTAAGAGGAGTGAAAAGTTTGCTGTTTAACATTACCAGTAATAATACATTCATTATGAATTCACTACCCCAGATAGCAGGTGGAGAATTCATTAAGTCTATGAAGGACTGTATATGCCTTTATTAGTTGGTCCATGAAGTGCAGACAAGTTTCAGGAGACCATGAGCTGTCAATCACTTTTGGGAACACTGGGAAACAAGTCTACTAAGTGCCCATGTGATCTCCCAAGTAATCAGTTAAAGAATTTCTAGGGCTCTGATCTCTGAAAGGGTCAGATTAAGAGAGACAAGGTGGGTGAGATAATATCTTTTATAGGACCAAGTTCTGTTGGTGAAAGACACAAGTTTTCAAGCTTATGCAGAGTTCTCCTTTTGGAGACTGAGAGACAGAGCCAAGCTGACAAGGATGATAAGGATTCTTGACAAGGAGGCAGAATTATTTATGCTGGATCTTTGAAAGGTATATAAAAGGGCAACCATTGTGACAATATAATACAGTGTGTAAAAATTAATTCTCACAGTTGGTCATGCAATGAACTACTAGTATTTACTACAGATGAGTGAATTCACCCTTATGTGAACCAGAACTAACTTGAACTTTCACTCAAAGTTCAAACTGAACTTGGAATCTTTTCCCTTACCCTTCATCTCTACTCTCCTTCATTCCAGCCAGGACCAGAAGCAGAGGTAGCAGAAATCTTGGGAAACTTTCAGGCAAAATATTACAGATGAAAGCTTTGGAGAGGGCTCAGAGAATTCTCTGAACTTTCCCCCCAAACAAAAATCCACATTTGCTATATTGTTCCTACCACATTTCTATTTTGTAAATGGGTTTAGAGCTCATGACCCTGGAGTTTTAATAGCACTGGGGGATTTCAAAGAGCACAGGTTATTTCCCCCCTCATTCTGGCAATACACTTCAACACTGACCTGCAACAAGACTACCAGCCTTCTCCTAAAACTCTCTTCATCCTAGATTGAATCATGAGAAACTGTGCATGGTGTGATAGATAGCCATTAGAGATTAGGATTAGAAACTAAACTCAGATACAGATACCCCAGTGACAGATAATGATATAAAAATAAACCTTGACAGATATAAACAGATAAGAAATAGTATTAATAAATACAAAATAACCTACAAAGAATTAAAAACAGCAGTAATTAATGCAGAAGTTACATATTACACAGAAACAAACATGGCATTATACAGCAACTAATTAAGGAGGCTGTCCTTGTATTCAGATATCATTTGCTGAAGTCCAGCCAAACACACAAATAAGTTCTCTTTCTAGCTGACTTATCTTTAGTATCACCAAACTAGAGAGAATCTAAAGGTGGACCTGTCCATTGGTGTCTTGAAAACTCCTTCAAAATTAGGAATCTTTTGGTCTCCAATGTTATCTCTCCAACACCATTCTTACATCTGTAATTGACTGGTATGAGCTGCATGGCACTAACGCATTATCTAGTTGTCAATGCTGCAGCTTTAAAAATATTGGCTATGTGAAGTCATTTAAGAAGCTTCAGCTTCCAAAAAATATTTCTGCAATGGAAGCTGCAAATTATACACTGTACAATACAACATAATTTAATTGTCCATGTTTTACAGTGTCAACAGCTCAACTCTAGCACTTGGAGTTGCTATGTCGTCCACTATCCATTTCATGACTGCCAAAGGCAGCCGTGGTTAATGGAGATCCCATGAGGCAACATCACAGAGTATGTTCTAGCCAGTCTGGGAGTTGGGAAAACTAATAGAAACCACTGAATCCTATGGCTGTTCACAGTTACCGCATCTCTGATACTCAATATAACATTGAGGGAATTCAATATTTATCCAAACAAATTTAGAGCATCAATATATTTTACTGTACTTAACAGAAAATTCTTTTTTTTTTTAAATGTGAATACGAAGCTAGGAAGACCAGGTCAGTAGTACAAAAGCCTGAGAGCGGCAAATAAAACAGATTGTCTATAATGAAATCTGGGGACTTGCCCTAGCTATTTCAGTTCTTTTCTCCAAAAAATGTAGAAGTTGTCATATCAAAATTACTAATGATCCATTCTAGTCAGGTGCCCTGCTTCTGGCTGTAACCAATGCCTAGAGCTAAATGGGGTCATGAAAACCCTTTCTAATTTAACAGGCCAAGCAGGACTGATAATAGCAGAGCTCAACACTGCCCAAGCATTGTTCATCTACAGATCCCACAACATTTTACAACCTTGTGTGTTATCCCCCTTACAGCGAGGGAAACAGACAAGGGAAAGGTTTAAATCATTTGCTTTAAACTACGTAAGAAGTCACTGGCTACATCTACACTACAGGGGGGAGTCGATTTAAGATACGCAAATTCAGCTACGTGAATAGCGTAGCTGAATTCGACGTATCACAGCCGACTTACCCCGTTGTGAGGACGGCGGCAAAATCGACTTCTGCGGCTTTTTGTCGGCGGCGCTTACTACCACCTCCCCTGGTGGAGTTAGAGCGCCGATTCGGGGATCGATTGTCGCGTCCCGACGGGACGCGATAAATCGATCCCCGAGAGGTCGATTTCTACCCGCCGATTCAGGCGGGTAGTATAGACCAGACCTCTGAAAGATTTAGGAATATAGTGTAAATGGGGGATTCTCTGTAACTTGAAGTCTTTAAATCATGATTTGAGGACTTCAGTAACTCATCCAGAGGTCAGGAGTCTAGTACAGGAGTAGGCGAGTGAGGTTCTGGGGCCTGCAATGTGCGGAGGTCAGACTAGATGATCAAGATGGTCCCTTCTGACCTTAAAGCCTATGAGTCTATAATGCAGGTCTCCTAGCTTCCAGCCCTGTCCCCTAGCTACTGGGCAGCACTCATAATCCTTTACAGTTTTTATCCTAGATGACCACATTGCTTCTGGGCTCAGGACAAACTATCACTGGGTCCCCAGTTAGCTGTAAGTGAAAGCCTTTATTTAGCCAGGGCACCATCCTCAGTAGATGTACTCAGCACCAGCAGGTCAATCACCAGCAACAAACCACACAGTAGTCCCATACCAGACCTACCCTCTCGCAGGAAGGCTCTGATAGGCAGTAGTTATTTAGTCCAAACAATAGCCCTGTGACAGGCCTACCTTCCCTGGGGGAAGTTGACAGGCAGCAGTCTCTCAAGTAGTTCCTGGAGGTCTGATCTTTCCTTGTCAACCCCTCAACTGAGCTGTGCTCTCTCCACATTTAATCCCTTCCCCCACATCTGACTCCAGCTGCAGGTGTAGTGGGGTGTGGTTGACTGAGTCCATACGTACTTGTTAATCCTTTCCTGGACAGCATGGGTTTGTATACTGCATCATACCCATACTGCTTAACCACAGGTGTTTCTCTAATTCAATCAACAAATCAGATAGTGAAGCTTATTTATCCTCAGTAGTATCCTGCGTCAACGAAATCCTCATGGAAAATTAAATAGGGCCAATACTGAAATCCTCACTCTGTTCTTTCTGCCCCTGAAATCAACAACATATGAAGACTTGGCCCATCCTGCATAAAAATCATTATCTCCTTCACATTTGTTGTTTTTAAACTTCATTGTGTGTCCCTTTGTTCTTGGGTACACAGAAATGTCTGTTCTTTATTATTACTCTTTGTATTAGACACCTAGCACTTAGGAGCCTCAGCCAAGATTGTTTCCCCATTTTGATGGGCACTTGTACATACACATAGTAAGAGACAGTCCCTACCCTGAAGAGTTTACAACTTAAATAGATAGGATCGATAACAGGTGGGAGAAAAGGAGTATTGTTACCTCCATTTTAGAAATGTGGAGTTGAGAATCAGATGTTAGGTGATGTGCCCAAAATCACATAGAAAGTCTGTGGCAGAGCTGACAATTTAACCCTCCAATCCGAACCCAGCTCCTTAGCCACAATACCATCCTCTCCCTCAGCACTATACCACTGATTATGTGATGCTACATAGCTTTATTATAATTCTCATTCTTCTCCATTCCAAGCAAAATAATCCTAACCTTTTTAATCTCTCATGGATTAGGGTCTATCAACATATCCATTACTAACCTTGTATTTCAGGCTTTACTACTCAGTCATTAAACCTGGCATCCAGGATTCTAGACAAGGATTTAGTTATTTTATTTTATAACTGTTAAGGTGTCAGAAAAGATATTTAACAATGAAGAGCGGCCGCTGTATCCACTTTTTACACGGATGCTTAACTAATACGCATACAAATGTACAGTTTAATAAGTGAATGCTGTACATATTTACATGATGGACTGACTAACAGCTCAGAAGGGGCCATTATGGTCTGCTGAGTAAATAAATATGCATTTGAAAGGATCTATTTACCTATTTACATTATTGCTGCTTTCAGGTCAATGTGCCATAAATATACCATGCATATTTACATGGTAAACCCTCCCCCAGTTCAACAATGAAATGTTTAGCAGGATCATAGCTGGTGTTTCAAAAAGGGAAAAAGGAACAAAAACCACAACCATTAATTGTGTCAGCATAACATGCATATTTAAAATTCTATCAACAGTGTTTTTATTTACTCAATGACTGATTCCTCTTAGTTTTCCTAAGATGCTGCTCAAGGATAGCAACGGAAGGAAAAGTCTGTGTTCATAACGGTGATGGAACAATCCAATGATTAAATGACCCAGGGGTGTTAGGCCGACAAGATATTCCAATGGTATCAGATCTTCCTTGTGGTCTAAGAGACCCTAGAAGCAAAACCACTCTCAAAGCGTCACACCATCTTCATTTATAACTTACATGGACACGCACAAAAAACTGTCTATCGTGGCAACCAGCTTCCCCCAAAGAGTCCTTCAAACAAAGGTCTAGAATCAGCCCTGACATATCCTGCTCTTGGAGCAGTTCTTACATACTGAAATCCTCATCTACATAAAGACTCCAGCCCGTGAATGGCCCAACTAGACAATAAAGCAAATAGTGATGACCTCCAGGAGTGAGAGCAATAACAACAATAAAAAAATAAAAGATTATGCCCTTGGGTAAAATTAGTTGGCTTGATGGTTCATATTGTCTTAAGCCTTTGACTTACGATAATATACCACCAACACAGGAATGAGTTTTCCTTCCAGCAATATTTTACTGCTCTTGCCGTCTGAGTATGGGCCCATTTCTGTGTTCGATAGACAGACAGAGACAGAAACACAAACAGACAGACAAAGAATGCTACACAGGTAACTGCAAGCTATGGAGTTTTGCAAGCACGCACATAAACAGGCTCTGGTGTACACAGTAACCACAGAGGCTGAGTAGTTTGTGCAGTAAAATATTCCAGGTCAGAACAAAAGTGATGTTTGCTTTTTCATAAACTTGAGAAAAATTGTGGATTTTCATTGATTTTGTTGCCTGGTTAGAATTTTATCACATGGTTTTAGTGGAGCGATTGAGACATCCCAAGTACTGTGTCAGCACACAGTCCTTTAGTTCATTTACACACTCCAGTCCTAATAAGAAAAAGAATACCACTGTTTAAAGCTGCAGATTTCAATGTGTTTTATAAAGATAGGGAAATATAATTATCCTTAGTTTATAGATGAAGAAACTGAGGCTTGGAGAAGTTTACATAACTTTGGAACTTTTTTATTTTTATTTTAAACATTACAGCCATTAGACCTAACTGTGAGAGGAAGCATGTTTTTTTGATACATCCACCGAACAGAAATAAGGGTTGAGCTCAAGCAAAACAAAGCAAGCAGATATTTGAGGTGGCCCCCACAACCCATTCAAGCACCACAATTTTTGAGTCAGACAGACCTCACTCACTTTCTAGGCAGCAGGATCCAAGAGGGAAGCACCTCATAATCTGATCCCAGCAGCTTCAAATCTGATCCCAGCAGCTTCAAATCCTAAAGGTGTTCTTGACAGACATACAGAGAGTATAGTAACACATACAGGAGACAGCATAGGAGACATTTAGATGCAAAACACATGCATCTACAGAAAGCTCTGAAGACTAAAAACTGATTCTATTTGCTCAATGAAAACATAAACACCTAGGAAAGATTAGACTGTTTTTGTCATCCCATTAGGAAGCAAAGCCACAGTTTGCAGCTCTGCAAAGGCACTCAGACAGTCATACAAAGAGCTGGTTCTGACAGAGACATGCTGCCAAAGGAAAATATTTTTCTATGTTTAAAAATTGCAGCAGATGGTGCTAGCAGTAGGAAGCTGCATTAACTTGTTATGACAATGGGCATCCTCATCCATCACTGAAGATACGGAAATGCTGTCACCATACTGCAGGTATTAACCTGTATTCTGTGAAATGCTGCAGGTATATGGATGATTTATTGAGTAGTGGATGCCTCTTGGGCCAGGCTCTTCTGGAAGATCTTTATAAAATCTGTCATTCTGGGGCTTAGCAGGATGGGGGCCCTTTTCTAGTAGCCAGAAATCTGAAAATTCACACCTTTGACTCCCTGGGTGAGATTTCCCACCTTCCTGCACAGAGCCCAATGCTGTACGTACACATAGGCATGGGAGGGGATGGGGAGAAGGGTGTATGTGTATGCATGCATGGGCTTGTGTACTTGTGCATGTGTATATGGTGGGGTAGGGCATGTGTATGATGATACATAACATAAGAACGGCCGTACTAGGTCAGACCAAAGATCCATCTAGCCCAGTATCCTGTCTACCGACAGTGGCCAATGGCAGGTGCCCCAGAGTTGAGTGAACCTAACAGGTAATGATCAAGTGATCTCTCTCCTGCCATCCATCTCCACCCTCTGACAAACAGAAGCTAGGGACACCATTCCTTACCCATCGTGCTAATAGCCATTAATGGACTTAACCTCCATGAATTTATCCAGTTCTCTTTTAAATGCTGTTATAGTCCTAGCCTTCACAACCTCCTCAGGTAAGGAGTTCCACAAGTTGACTGTGCGCTGTGTGAAGAATAACTTCCTTTTATTTGTTTTAAACCTGCTGCCTATTAATTTCATTTGGTGACCCCTAGTTCTTGTATTATGGGAATAAGTAAATAACTTTTCCTTATCCACTTTCTCCACATCACTCATGATTTTATATACCTCTATCATATCGCCCCTTAGTCTCCTCTTTTCCAAGCTGAAAAGTCCTAGCCTCTTTAATCTCTCCTCATATGGGACCCGTTCCAAACCCCTAATCATTTTAGTTGCCCTTTTCTGAACCTTTTCTAGTGCCAGTATATCTTTTTTGAGATGAGGAGACCACATCTGTACGCAGTATTCAAGATGTGGGTGTACCATCGATTTATATAAGGGCAATAATATATTCTTCATCTTATTCTCTATCCCCTTTTTAATGATTCCTAACATCCTGTTTGCTTTTTTGACTGCCTCTGCACACTGCGTGGACATCTTCAGAGAACTATCCACGATGACTCTAAGATCTTTTTCCTGATTTGTTGTAGCTAAATTAGCCCCCATCATATTGTATGTATAGTTGGGGTTATTTTTTCCAATGTGCATTACTTTACATTTATCCACATTAAATTTCATTTGCCATTTTGTTGCCCAATCCCTTAGTTTTGTGAGATCTTTTTGAAGTTCTTCACGGTCTGCTTTGGTCTTAACTATCTTGAGCAGTTTAGTATCATCTGCAAACTTTGCCACCTCACTGTTTACCCCTTTCTCCAGATCATTTATGAATAGGATTGGTCCTAGGACTGATCCTTGGGGATCACCACTAGTTACCCCTCTCCATTCTGAGAATTTACCATTAATTCCTACCCTTTGTTCCCTGTCTTTTAACCAGTTCTCAATCCATGAAAGGACCTTCCCTTTTATCCCATGACAACTTAATTTACGTAAGAGCCTTTGGTGAGGGACCTTGTCAAAGGCTTTCTGGAAATCTAAGTACACTATGTCCACTGGATCCCCCTTGTCCACATGTTTGTTTGACCCCTTCAAAGAACTCTAATAGATTAGTAAGACACGATTTCCCTTTACAGAAACCATGTTGACTTTTGCCCAACAATTTATGTTTTTCTATGTGTCTGACAATTTTATTCTTTACTATTGTTTCGACTAATTTGCCCGGTACCAACGTTAGACTTACTGGTCTGTAATTGCCGGGATCGCCTCTAGAACCCTTTTTAAATATTGGCGTTACATTGGCTATCTTCCAGTCATTGGGTACATATCCACCCTCAAAGCTGCAGATAGGCCATGGAGCAGCAGCTGCAAAGGGTTTTTACTGCAACCCCTTAACACCCTGATACATGGCTCCAAGCAGCTGGATCTGTCTAACTGTGGATCCAGTGGCCCTTTCCTGCTGCCAATACTTCCTGCCTATTCAGAACTTGTGTGAAGACCCTTTCTCTCCATGCAGGATGTGTAGACCTCCATCCCCACATGGCCACTCTTTCCACTACCAGGACTGGACTGGGGGCCTTAATAGCACATGTGGCCTTCCTCATTTGGATGAATGGGCTTTATACCGCCTTAGCAGCCGTCTGGGAGTCTGGACATGCAGCTCCAGGCAAGAGGCGTCATAGCAGCTTCTCTAACTCAGTCCCAAAGCTGCATCATTCCCCAAGCAGTTGCCTCACTGCTCAGAAGGTCTGAGGTGAAGAGTGCTCCCGTGGACCCCTTGACATGGCCCCACACCGGAGGAATTCCCAGGCGGGCAGCTTTAGCTCTTTTCTGATCCCTTTATGCCACAGAAGTGGCTGAGAATTGAAGCCACTGAGAAGGAGGGCTACTGCGCATGCTGCAAATCAATAGGACGCACAGGCTCCCCAGGAGGTGCTCCGCACCCTGCCGGTTTAGGCCTTCAATGAATTTGAGGTTCTAAACCAAAGCCCCATAGTCAAAATCTCTCAACTGACGCAGTCATTCCCAAGCCAGACCCGCTTGCCTGGAGAATTTTTCCCCTAATAATTGTAATTGCACAAAGATGCCAGAATGCGTATCCTGCTAGAAACTCCCAGCCCCCAAACACACACCTTCTCTATTGCCATTGGCTCTATCACAATCTGACAGTTTTCCTGGATACCTTGCAAGACCAGCAAACCAGGCTGCTTTCTTTGCCTGAGGGCCTAATATACACACGTGAGGGCTAAACACACAGTATCATGTAGCTACATCTCCTGATCACCTCTGCACTTTAGCAGCCTGGACAATCTCTCAAATAGAATAAGACAAACCAATGAGGAAACACCATCCCAGCCTTCTAAAATACCTTTACTATTTTTATTAGTTATTAAGCATACAACCCTGTTGAGTGATAATTTTTGAGTAATAATGGTGTTCTCCACAGGAATTTCTTCTCCTTTCTCTCTTTTGCCATGGCAACCAGCGTATCCACGTATTTCAGAGCAAGACAATGCCTTACAGTTTATAAAATAATGTTTAGAGCATGCTTGATTTGTTTCTTTTTTCCTGCTGTAAATTGAGTGCAGCATTTATAGAGCTCTTTAGTAAAGTGAGGTGACAAAAACAAAATCCATACAGCAATAGCTTATGCAATCTGTTTTAACAGAAGGCTGTGGGAAGAGAATAGTTCACTTTTAATAGCCTTACAGGTCCAGAATTCTAATGCTGGGTGAGAACAGGACCTAGTTAGCGCTCTCTCTACTACAGAACAAATCCATCCAAAAGTCACAGCATTAATGGAACCACAGCTGAAAATGGATATAGGTGGTACAACTGTCAGGGCCACTACATGTAGTGTATTGAAAATTGTAAGCTGTCATTTTAAATGCTATAGGGTTTTTTTTGTGGTTGTGCTTACAGGCCAGGGGGTCTGGAGGGAAATGCATGATCTGGGCCTAGCAGAGTCAGTTTGCAGACAACCAGACTAGAATAAGGTGGGGTGAGTTATGTATTTCTGTTTTAGAGAGCAGCCTGCTTTGTCTCTCTCTGTTTTGCGGTTCTTGTGTGTTGTCATTCTGAGTTATAAGAAATAAAGTAATGTTACATTGCAACCTTCCAGCAAGAATACTTATTGTTTTTATATCACTTTTCTGTGTGTATGCCATGAACATAACAGAGGAAACAGACACATTTGTGGGCCCTTTTGAATCCATTGCATTCAAGTCCCCTTTCCCCATAGCCCAAGATTCAGTGTTTGACCTTGTCTTCCCCCACCCCATCACAGCCCCAAACTCCTATGCCATACCCACATGGGGTTAAGGTATGGTTCAAGCCAACAAGGACAGCAGCAGAGAGAAATGTGTGATGTGTCCAGAATTGGTGTGGGTGTTTGAGGAGGGAGTTAGGAACTGCTGGTTGGAGGGTTCCTTTTAAACAGCAGGAGGAGGAAATCTGCAGTATTCATCCTGGCCATGGCTGCTATAAAATAGGAGATATCCCAATTCCCAAGATGACTCAGATTAACAGCACTACAGTGTAGCATGTTTTCCACACCAGATGGGACTGGGCGTGACCAGTAACCACCACACTATCAATCATGGATTCCTATGATTCAGCAGCTCTTGTGGCTTTAGGTAGGAACCTGTTTATAGAAACGAGAAAGAGCTCTTCAGAAACAACTGATGTCCCTTTCAATTATTATTCCAAGTTCTTATTTGAATCTTGCTGAACTATTTTGCATCAGGAATATATCCTGTGACAATGAGTCCCACAAGTTAATCAGAGTAGTACTTTCCTTTTAGTCATTCTAAATGGGTTTCCTTATAAATGTTATTGTGTGTCCTTCATTTTTGTATAGTGGATTGCAGGAAACTTAAAAACTCATTATAGTCAATGGAAAGACTCTCATTGATTTCGATGAGGCCCTAAATTAACAGAACCCACCTCTCCCCACTTCCTCATTTTCTCAGTGTATAGAATGAAAGAAGATCAGTGGAGAGGGAAATCCTTTTAGGCTCACAGCCCCTTTAAAACTGGATGGTGGAGTGGTAGCTTTGAGGTGTTCTTGTCAGCTGGGGCAGAAATTTAAGTACATCATAAGAGGCAGCTTTATGGATTCCAGCAAAGCCAGAAAAAAAAACAAGAAAAGAGAAGGACAAACTTTAAAATTATTAAAGGGACAGGAAGTGGGATGGAATCCAAGAGACCCCTTCACATATCAAGGAGAAAAGTGGAGTGGTTGAAATTGTGTAGCTAGCCCAGAAATGTAATTACTTCTTAAATTATATAATGTTTGCTTTAAATCTACTTAAAGTGCATTATTTAGTGAGAAAGAAAGTATGTAAATACAGTTTTAAACCTACTGTTATCTCAAAATCCAGAAAGTGTTTCTCAGAGAGAGAGAGAGAGAGAGAGAGAGAGAGAGAGGAAAAGTTTGATGGCTTCTCCTCCCACATAAGTCAGTGAATGAACCAGTTCTTAGAGAAAGAGTGTGTGAGGAAACCACAGGAACTGTTGACACTCACTATTTTATAGATCTCAGCCTATTCCCTTTTATCACAACCCCTAGAAAAATAATCCTAGTCACTTTAATCTCTTCTTGTAAAGAGATTCCTCAGCTTCCTTTCCTCTGATTATCTGTCTTGCCCATCACCAAGCCTTAATTACTATGGAAACTACTATGGAATGGTCTGAGGGTTTATTGGGTACATGCAAAGATAGGCAAAGGGCAAATTTAAATAGGTTAAACCAACATTTTTATGACTTTAAAGCTAACGGAGGACAGCAAAGAGTAGTATTGTGGGCTATGTAGATCCCTATATTATATTCATCCTTTAGCATTTAAGTGAAAGCTGTAGGTTGAATTTACAATGGCTATTCTATCTTTTAACTTGGGACTTGATTGGGAGAAAAGTAGTCAAATTTTGGATGCTCCAAGCTCTTTGGAGACTTAAATTAGGTAGATGAATTTGTGCAAGTACTAATTTAAAGTGACAGACCAGATTTAAGCAAAACTTTCCTTTATTATAAACCAAGGCATCGAAGCAGAAGAGACAGCTTAGCTTTAGGGTTACCTAATGTTGAGTGCTGTATATAATGAAAAAGATTTGCTTTGTGGCAATATTATACTTATTGGACCAAGTCAAGTGACAGTACAGACTCTGGCAAAAAACTCATCACAGTGAAGCAGGATTAAAGAAGATCAGCACATCCTATTCTATAATATGGAGACCATCAAGACTTGGAAAAGGTATCCTGCAGTCTCTCCAGAGTTTTTTTTAGACAATCTGATTTCATCTAAAGCTTTAATGGCCAGAGGCAGATTTCCCTTCCTCACTAGACTTACCCATTATCACATTAAGTGAAATTTCCAGAGATTAAAAATCCTGGGCTGTCTCAGACTAAACTCAACTCTAGTTCAGATAGTAGCATACTTGCAATACAATCCTCTGTCCTCATTCACAAGCTTCAAAACACTTCAGCTGGGTGAAATTACCATCTTCACAACTGAGCAGTTCCAACTCCTGATAAATGCAAAACTTTGAGCAGAACAAATGGGTCCATTTCCATGCAAATCTGGTCAGATTTTCAGTTAAACATCATCATTTTATCTTATATGATCACAGAGTTTATATGTATATATAAAGAGTAGGAACGATAAAAACTGAAAGAAAGAGTACTTGCAGAGCATTGAAAACAGGCCTCTGGCAAATTTGCTTTCCTGAAATGTATCACCATGTGCCAAAAACAAAAGCAAATTGGATCCTTCTGTGCAAGCCTAATTTCAGAGATTGTAGTTCACAATGCCCAGATAGTATTAAGAACAACATTCAATAATTTTAGTACTGCACATTGCAATATAAAAAGACAGTTTCATCATCTGACCTCAATATTGTCTTTTGGTGTTATCCTATAGCCAGCCAATATTTTCTACTGTGAGATTATTTCTCCATTAAAGTCTCTTTTTACATGTTATGTTAGCAGTCTACATTGCACAATAGAAAGGAAACACAGTATTTCCATGGCAATATAACTTAGCTATAGCAACAATATGGCATCACCTATGGCAGTGGGAGGTTTACACAAAATTAATATACAATTCTGAAGAACAGAGTCATAATAGAGGATGAATACATTACTACAGTACTTGGCTTCTCCCGAGGTATCTTGGAGTTTTATAAGAGCAACCAGTTCATAAAATTTCTTAAGCAGTTAGCAGCTTTTCAATTTATAGACTCAGTCCTGAGCAAGTTAGGTGAATTACTGCAAATCCTCCAGTCCTTCTGAAGCCAATGGAGTAGAGGGCAGTCAGTTATAAAATTGGGGTTTAAGGTTTTCTCTACATTAGGGATTTTTGCATCTGTCTAACTGCAAATGCCTAATGCAGATGGGCAGCAGCAGCATAAAATAGAGCGGGCACTTATGCAGTTCACACTGGTTTTTACACTAATACACCAGTGCAGTTACATCAGTTCAGCTAATGTAGGCAAGCCCTAATTCTTTTACTTGACATACTAAGCACATTTAATGGGCCCTCATAGAAAATTTTAATTGCCAAAGTCCACTACAGCTTCTGCACTGGAGCATTAAAAGTGAACACTGACAAAACTGCAGTTGCTTAACCAGTCATGCTGTAAGATTGACATCTGAGATCTAAAATCTGGAAGTAGAGGGAAAAAATGACAAGGAATTGGCTAGTATTTACATTTGAATTGTGCTCTCATTTTTGAGAGTACACATTTGCAGTAAAACCCTGGCAGCTCTAAACAACAGATAATATAGACATAATTAAAACCTAGTACCTATTTTCCTGTCCACATACATAATCAACAGGTGAGTGCCTCAGCAAAGGTGAGCTGGGGACTGGTACAATTACTGTGCTGTTACTAATAAGTCTCAAGTAACTTTTCACTACATCTAGGAAATAGTGTTACAGACACAACAATCAAGAGGCTTTATCTTGGCAAACTAACTATTTTATTACTTGTGTAACCCCAATGATACTTATCTCATTCACAATCTGGGTTAGTGAAGAGGGAGCATTTTCAAAGAAGATTTGCAGTTTTAAACACAGGCGCAAGCATGGAAACTGGAATAAAGTACAATATATGTGCTTCTTTGAAGCAGTGAGCTACTCTGTTTCATAAGGATGGGATGCCTCAAACAAAGTTCATATTAGGCATTGCTGAAACCAAACTTCTTAAAGTGAAATTTAAACTCTGGATCACTCTCATGCATACTTCAACAGAAGCAAGCTGCTTAATAGCAAAAGTACAATAACATTACTTTTCAGTGGTGCATTAAGTGTTCCTTCTGATATTAGAGTAATCAACTGCCTAATGGAAGCCCCGGGAATGCCCATTGACTTGCCAAGCTCCAGTGACATTCTTAGAAGTACGACATCTAAAACTGGAGCTACCTTGCTGGTGAATTAGCATTTCCAGCTGTGCAAAGTCAGTCTTGAGACGTGATGTCTCTGAGAAGCGGCAGCACAGAGTGAAAACTTGCTGAAAAGATATGGCAGCAGCTCAGTGAATGAGAAGGGGTGGCAGGGTATCAAATCCACCCCTTTACCAATGAATTGGTGGCCCTTTTGGTTTTTGAAAGGCATACGTACCTCCCAGTAAGTCCTCTGATTTTGGAGGTACTTAATTTCAAAAGGCAAAAGTGGTTAAAGCTAGGCTCATGCATTGCTTAATTTGTGCCGGGCTGACCTTTAGTCTTGGCAGTTCATAGCTCAGGCACTTCTAGGCTTGCCATGTGAGTTGTGAAAGTAAAAAAATTGCTTGAGCCCCAGCACCTCTTTCATTATAAATTAAGGACTGGGCCTATGCCCCCACTGAGTAGGATTCTTCAAGGTTCCTATGGCATTTCCCTACAACACTACATCATTTCCTTCCTTCTCTCATCAAGCCAGTAATCCTTGCTGTTCCTGAGCTGACCAACAGGGGTAGTAAATGACAGAGGAAAATCTCCACTAGCTTTTTCCCATCATTATGCTTTCACCAGGGACCATATACTTTTGGTCTCTCTAGGAAAGCAGATAAAGAGGGGTTGAATGCTTAAATGGTATCCCATTCTCTCACAGCAAAGTCTGGGGGGTGGTGAGGAGGTAGGAATGTGGTGTTTACATTAACACATTTTCCACAGGCAGCAGTTATGAAATCTAAGACAATTTAGGATGGTTCTCATAATATGGTGCTATAACATGGTATTGCAGAATTTCCTGACACTTCTAGTACATGGTGCAGTTCAAATACTGAACAGGTCCAAAATAGTAGAAAGTGATGATGCAAAAATATAGTCGTTATTTTTAAATAACAGTAAATCATGGTCCAGTGGATAGGGCACTGGACTGGGAACCAGGAGACGCAAGTTTCTTTCACTCAGACACTGAGTGACCTTGGCAAATCATTTCACCTATATATGTGATTCTGTGTCTCCTCCCAACCTTTTCTGCCTTGTCTATTTAGCTTGTAAGCTCTTCAGAATAGAGACTGTCTCTCGGTATGCATATGTAGAACTCCTAGCACAATGCAGTCCAATCTTTTGGAGGCCTCTAGGCATTACTCTAATAAATCCTGGAATTACACTGATTGCTTTTCATGGACATGTGATTCTACTTTGAAAAGCGACTATGTAAAAAATGGCCCCATCTCAACGCGACTGATTTGCTCCCTGCGTGAATAAGATCTGTTTGGTTTTGGTACGTGTGTTAGCTCTGCAGAGACAATGCAGCTATAGAAGCGTGAGCTGGAGTCTATTCCTTCATGTGCAATATCAACAAGATTGTTTGCTAAGTTCCAGTGAGCGACTCCTGGGCAAACCCGTGTGAGGCACAGGTGTCAAGGAGGAGATAATTTGAAACCAGTGGGAGTTCACAGGTATAAACAAGGGCATAATTTGGCTTGCAGATTCCTGCTATAGGTGGTGAGGTGTGGAAAAAAAAAAAAAAACTACCTTGACTCTCAGATCCGGGGTTGAGTTTGGAGGACTGACAGTTAAACTTGTAAAACAAGGCCTGTTTGATAGTGGAATCACTAAGCTACAGACAGGAGATCCCATTGTTACGAGAGTTTTCTATGGTGATATATATGTAAATAGTTAATAAATAAGGGACCAGGAGATGAGGGTCAAGAATATGTATAAGCACCTTTGTTTTCAGTTTAAACAGATTTTACTGAAAAATTCCCAGGTTTTATAAAAAGTATTCATTTTTTTCAGATTTTTCACCCTACTTTTGTATCATTCAAATATATAAAAATAATTTGTTTTATTAGGAAAATACAATACATTTCATGATATATTATGATAATACATTAATTTGTGAGTATATGCAAAGCTGCCTGTTAAAGACTATGTATTAGTCTAGAAGATACACGCAATAAACAAACAGATGTGCACACAAGCTTTGAAGTGCATGCACATCTGAATGTACTGATGAATCTAACGCCTACCACATACACATTTCAAGCTGTTAGCAGATAACAGTTTGAAGATTTGACACACTAAAATGGGGAAAAAACGAAAATCTGTATCAGAATACATTTCAGAACACAAGGAAGTATTCAAAAGTTTACAAAAAAAAATACAGGAGAAAAAGATAAAGTTGAGTGTATGCGCTGCAAATGGTGTGGCCCAGTTATTAAATGTAAATATTTATAGGCTAATAGTTCTAAGTCTACAACAGTAAACTGTTTATTCAAATGAAAAGTTTTATTTGAGGATTAGAGATACATTATTTTCTTAAACTCAGAAGTGGCATTGTGTTTTGAGTTCTGTTTTAGTTCTGCAGCAAACCACACTGATTAATGGAATTCAAAACATTAATCTACTGAATACTTTTTCCCCATCTTTCCGTCCACCAAAATAAACCCCGATATTTACGCAGAAAAAAGTTGTCTTCTTCAGCTATCCCTCGATGTGAGAATTATGTCTTTCAAGGGGGTTTATTGGTGGGTTTTTAAGTGGCTAAGAAGCCCAATTCATGCCCTGCAGATTTTCCCACAGAAGTGACAGATGTAATCTTGGAGGAGACAGTTGTTGGCTGGAGTGTTGTGCCCTTTCTTTCCTCCTTTGTCACTTCTCTGTCTCATGAGCACATCTGTTCTCCTCAAAGCGATCTGTGGCTTGGTGTATGGTGTGGCGCCGCTTTGTTCTGTTCCATGCCGAGTCCCAGTTTGTTGTGTTGATGCCTCTCTTTTTAAGGTGTACTTTCAGTATATCTTTAAGCACTTCCACTGCCCTCCACGAGCCCTTCTTCCCTGAATTAACAGAGAGAAGAGTATTTGCTTCAGGAGGCAAGTGTCAGGCATACGTACACAGTGGCCAGCCCAGAGGAGTTGGTGTTTCATGACCTGCACTTCTATACTGCGGACGTTGGCTGCAGAGAGGATGCTGATGTTAGTGTGTCAGTCTTCCCAGCGAATTCTGAGAATGCTCCTGAGGCAGCGCTGCTGGAACCACTCCCGCCACTAGAGATGTCATCTGTAAGATACCCAGGTCTCAGACCCATAGAGAGGATGGGGATGACAATGCCTTGTAAACCAAAATCTTGGTGCCTGTTTGCAGATCCCTATCATTGAAGACTTGTTTGAGTAGTCTTCCAAAGGATGTGCTGGCACAGCAGATCCTGTATTCAATTTCTGTATTCAATTTCAATCTCATGACTCTTTGACTCACCCAGAAAAAGTATTAATAGTTTTTTGCACCTGTTTTTGTTGTTGTGGTAATAAACACTGATAAATTAAATAAAATAAAAACTGAAAATGAAGGGCCCTAAATATGTAGCATAGTTCCTGGGATTCATAGAACTAACAAAACTTATTGCAAATGGCTTCTTCTGTGCAGCTGTTTATACTGGCTCATAAAATCCCCATCATTTTTACTCAATCAGTTTTCAGAACATGACAGTCTAATGCCATTATGAGCCCCTTGTAGTAAAAGGACCTAGTCTGAGTGCTATGTAGGTAGCAGCCTGGTTTAGTTTGGCTTATTTAATAGGGTTAATGTGAGAGGAAATCTGCTAGCTTTCCCCCTTCTTCACATATGAATGAGAAATGTGTGGTCCTTTCCCAATGATTCCCCGGGCCACTAAGTTTCAGCCATCTCCTGTGTGACAACCATGTATTTGGCAGCCCCATCACACCTGCCTGCAGCCTAATTAGGATCTCACACATACACCTGTGCAGAAGGATGGCTGCAAAGAATCACTGGCAGATCTTTTCCCCACCCACCTGCCAGGGGCTGCCATGGCATCAGCAATACAGGAGCTTCTCTCCTTACGTTTTCAGTGCTTCCTCTGCTTGGTCTTAGGTAGCATGAAACTCCAAGAAGGATGGAAAAGAGGCAACATAAGCAACTGGCTGTGGAGAGGTGAGAAACTCAGGTGGAAGGGCAGACTGAAGGGGCAGGGACAAAATCAGAATGGGTGCCCCTGGCTCCCTCCTCACCACTAAACCACCAAAGTTTCAGGCATCTGATTCCTCCTAAGAACCTTAGGGCCTCCCTTCTTCCCCACCAAAGCTGCCTTAGATTCCCTCCAAAACCTGGTTCTCATTGGCTCGCCTCAGGTTCGACATCACCCTGGCTTCATGAGATACAAGGAATTGGGCTCCTGCCCTTCCACCACACCTGTCCCATTGCTCAGGGAATCCAGAAGGGGGAAAATCAGTCACTTCTTCCCACTGATGGGTTCTCACACACACAGAGCTGCATACAATTTGACAGCAATGGCTTTACTTGATCTTAGATGAAGATTGTAGACGTGACTGTATACCAAACCAGTTTGCTGTTTTCTAATAGAGCAATACCATTAGAAAGATGCGCAAAAGCAACAGAGAGCCAAGGCAATAGCTGTTCTTACAGCTGTGCATTCACTTTACACTGTTTTAGCTTGAAAGCCACAGAAGCTCAATCTCAAGCTGCCCAGCTGTGCAGTTTCCATAACAGGCTATTGTCTAGTGAGTGACTTGTTTATATTAGAGGTCTTGATGTTAAATTGGTATCACATCTATGAGAGCTGTTACTGTATATCACAAGGCCACAAATATAAGCCATTAAACAAACTGCAGTGTTGTGGAAAATAAAAATACTGCATAAACTGATTGTATATGGAAAAAGCCCTCTTTCCATCCAAATAATGTGATCTTGCATTGACATGCTGCACAAGTTCCAATATGGCTCAGTAATATTCTTTGGTCCTTAGCAGGACAAAGTTTGGGTTTTTTTAATGTGATAAAATAAAATGTAAAATATAATGGCTTTTAAGCAGGTTTGACTCTATCATATTCACACACAAACTCACTGTGTATATACTCTCACACACACACTTTCTCTCTACCATAGCAGCTGTTGAATGTGTCTACAATATTGCAAGTCACTGTTCTCTGACCACTTACAGTTTCCATACTAATTAAATGGGAAACTCCTGGTAAATTGCTGTTGTGCAATATCAGATAAACTGAGCAGCTGCCACTGTATACTAGGCATATAGAAGATATTTATATGTAAACACACACACATATGTTACACATACACAATCATGTTAGAAGAACATTATTAAGGTTGCAAGGTCAAGCAATGAAAAAATTTTATGCCAGAATTAAGGTTGCCAGTGCAACCTTAATTTGTCCCTACCGCTGTTCTTCATATGTCTCATGATACAGTCTTTAACTACATGATCATATATTTTTTCCCCTGGGATCCTTGCCTAATTCAGTGCACAGGGATGGATGGTGGTTAACTAATGAGCAGCTACTTAATACTTTGTTTTTTCCAGATATATACACAGAGAGAGAGATACCTATCTCATAGAACTGGAAAGGACCTTGAAAGGTCATTGAGGTCAGTCCCCTGCCTTCATTAGTAGGACCAAGTATTGATTTTGCCCCAGATCCCTAAATGGCCCCCTCAAGGATTGAACTCACAACCCTATGCTCAAACCACTGAGCTATCCCTCCCCCGTTGTTTTTTTTCATAGATTCTAGGACTGGAAGGGACCTCGAGAGGTCATCGAGTCCAGTCCCCTGCCCTCATGGCAGGACCAAATACTGTCTAGACCATCATGCGAGACCGTATCAAATGCCTTACTAAAGTCTAGGTATACCACATCCACAGCTTCTCCCTTATCCACAAGACTCGTTATCCTATCAAAGAAAGCTATCAGATTGGTTTGACACGATTTGTTCTTTACAAATCCATGCTGGCTATTCCCTATCACCTTACCACCTTCCAAGTGTTTGCAGATGATTTCCTTAATTACTTGCTCCATTATCTTCCCTTGCACAGAAGTTAAACTAACTGGTCTGTAGTTTCCTGGGTTGTTTTTATTTCTCTTTTTTATAGATGGGCACTATATTTGCCCTTTTCCAGTCTTCTGGAATCTCTCCCGTCTCCCATGATTTTCCAAAGATAATAGCTAGAGGCTCAGATACCTCCTCTATTAGCTCCTTGAGTACTCTAGGATGCGTTTCATCAGGCCCTGGTGACTTGCTGGCATCTAACTTTTCTAAGTGATTTTTAACTTGTTCTTTTTTTATTTTATCTGCTAAACCTACCCCCTTCCCATTAGCATTCACTATGTTAGGCATTCCTTCAGACTTCTCGGTGAAGACCGAAACAAAGAAGTCATTAAGCATCTCTGCCATTTCCAAGTTTCCTGTTACTGTTTCTCCCTCTTCACTGAGCAGTGGGCCTACCCTGTCTTTGGTCTTCCTCTTGCTTCTAATGTATTGATAAAAAGCCTTCTTGTTTCCCTTTATTCCCTTTATTCCTGTAGCTAGTTTGAGCTCATTTTGTGCCTTTGCCTTTCTAATCTTGCCCCTGCATTCCTGTGTTGTTTGCCTATATTTATCCTTTGTAATCTTTCCTAGTTTCCATGTTTTATATGACTCCTTTTTATTTTTTAGATCACGCAAGATCTCGTGGTTAAGCCAAGGTGGTCTTTTGCCACATTTTCTATCTTTCCTAACCAGCGGAATAGCTTGCTTTTGAGCCCTTAATAGTGTCCCTTTGAAAAACTGCCAACTCTCCTCAGTTGTTTTTCCCCTCAGTCTTGATTCCCATGGGACCTATCAGCTGTCTGAGCTTACCAAAATCCGCCTTCCTGAAATCCATTGTCTCTATTTTGTTGTACTCCCTTCTACCCTTCCTTAGAATTGCAAACTCTATGATTTCATGATCACTTTCACCCAAGCTGCCTTCTACTTTCAAATTCTCAATGAGTTCCTCACTATTTGTTAAAATCAAGTCTAGAACAGCTTCCCCCCAATAGCTTTTTCAACCTTCTGAAATAAAAAGTTGTCTGCAATGCAGTCCAAGAATTTGTTGGATAGTCTGTGCCCCACTGTGTTATTTTCCCAACATATATTTGGATAGTTGAAGTCCCGCATCACCACCAAATCTTGGGCTTTGGATGATTTTGTTAGTTGTTTAGAAAAAGCCTCATCCACCTCTTCCACCTGGTTGGGTGGCCTGTAGTAGACTCCTAGCATGACATCACCCTTGTTTTTTACCCCTTTTAGCCTAACCCAGAGACTCTCAACACTTGCGTCTCCTATGTCCATCTCCACCTCAGTCCAAGTGTGTACATTTTTAATATACAAGGCAACACCTCCTCCCTTTTCCCCCTGTTTATCATTCCTGAGCAAGCTGTACCCATCCACACCAACATTCCAATCATGTGTATTATCCCACCAAGTTTCAGTGATGCCAACAATGTCATAGTTGTATTTATTTATTAGCACTTCAAGTTCTTCCTGCTTATTACCCATACTTCTCGCATTTGTATATAGGCATCTAAGATACTGGTTTGATCTTGCCTCCCAGTTTTGCCCTGACCCTCCTTTCTCTCCGCCATTATAGCCCACGCTCCCTCTTGTTTCCGACCCATCTCCCAAGTCTCCATGTTCCCCACTTACCTGTGGGCTTTGCTCACCTGTTCCTGTCGAACCTAGTTTAAAGCCCTCCTCACTAGGTTAGCCAGTCTGTGTCCAAATAGGGTCTTTCCCCTCCTCGAAAGGTGAACGCCATCTCTGCCTAGCAGTCCTTCCTCGAATAGCATCCCGTGGTCTAGGAAGCCAAAGCCCTCCTGGCGACACCATCTTCGCAGCCAGGCATTCACCTCCATGATGCATCTGTCTCTGCCCGGGCCCCTACCTTTGACAGGAAGAATCGAAGAGAATACCACCTGCGCTCCAAACTCCTTCACCCGTACTCCCAGAGCCCTGTAGTCACTCTTGATCCACTCAGTGTCACACCTCGCAGTATCATTTGTGCCCACATGGATGAGTAGCATGGGGTAGTTGTCAGAGGGCTGGATAATCCTCGACAATGCCTCCGTAACATTTCGGATACGGGCCCCCGGCAGGCAGCATACCTCCCGAGATGAAATGTCAGGGCGACAGATGGGCGCCTCCATCCCCCTCAGCAGAGAGTCTCCGACCACCACTACCCTACATTTCCTATTCGCAGTGGTGGCAGCAGACCTCCCAGCCTTAGGGGTACGAGGCTTCTCCTCCTTTACTGTAGGGGGTGATTCCTTCTCTCCTGTATCAAGAAGAGCATAACGGTTACCTATTACCACGGCGGGAGGGTTCGGAGCAGGGGTGGAGCACTGCCTACTGCCAGAAGTAACCAGCTGCCAGTGTCCACCCTGAGCCATCTCCTCTTCCACCAGTGGTGTATCAGCAGTCCTGTGTATTGGGACAGCTACCTCAGCTGTCTCCACATGGACACTGTCCAGGAATTGCACGTGGATTCGGATGCTCCTCAACCTAGCCACCTCCTCCTGTAGCTCTCCCACCTGCTGCCTGAGAGATTCCACCAGTTGTTAAATGTGTGGCTCCAGGCCTTATGTACTGCACACTATTCAAATTCTACTCTCAAGACAGAATTAACAACTTCCTCATGGGTTTGTCTATGGTACTCATCTGAGTGCTTCAAAAACATTAATCAAACAGATTTCGCAACATCCCTGTGAGAGGGGGGTGTGTGTGTGAGGTATTTTACAGGTGGGGAGTTGATCTTAGAGTTGATGATTGAAAGTTTCCACTAATAGGTGGATCCAATTTGAAATGTCTCAGACCTCATCTTTCAGGGTATCATATAACACTTTATAAATTCAAAGCACAGCTTCACTCTCAGCACTTTTTCAAATCAGACTCAGGAGCTCAAGCCGTGCACCCAAAAAATGAGGAACACACAATTACTGACAACCTGTGAAAAGTCTGGTTTAAGTGACTTGCCCAGCATCACATAGGAACACTATGGCAGAGGCAGGGATAGAATCCCATTCTCCACAGCTGCATTCAACTGCCTTAACCATGGGACCATCCTTTCTTTTCCCACAATCCCCTGCCTTATTTACTACTCATCTTCCAACTTCTGTAACAAATGAAACAGGGGTCCTTCAGACTGCAGCCTCCTTCAGAATACAACCTTGATTCATCCCCACAGCAGGTGCAATCTGAATGAGACCAGGGTGCTTTCCCTCCACCCTTCTCTGCCTTTTAGGTCTGCATTCGAGTCAGGTAGCTTCTTCTTCCACACTGGTAGGGGGCATCATTGAGAGCACAGGAGAGACAGCTTCTCAGTTCCAGGGCCCAGCCCTACCCTAGCCTGAAGCAGCAGAGAGCAGCAACTACAAGCCAGGTCAGCTCCAGGCACCAGCTAAGGAAGAAGGTGCTTGGGGCGGCCAATACAAAGGGACGGCACTCCGTCCACTATTGGGGCGGCACGTCTGGGTCTTCAGTGGGAATTCGGCGGCGGGTCCCTCAGTTCCTCTCTTCCTCTTTGAGCTGCTGCCGAAGTGCCGCCGAAGAGGAAGAGAGGGAGTGAAGGACCCGCCGCCGAACTGCCGCCAAAGAATGGAGCGGAACGATTGAGCTGCCGCTGAAGTGCTGCTGATCGGCTTTTTTTTTTTGGCCTCTTGGGGCAGCGGAAAACCTGGAGCCGGCCCTGACTACAAGGAAAGTGCAGCTTTACCCCTATAGCCCTGGGCTGAAGCATGCTCAGACCCTCTGTGGGGATGGTGCATGACATTCTTGTCAGCACTAGGAGCTATGAGCTCTTCTTCTTAACGTATGTGCAACGTGCCTCAGGTGGCTTGTGACCAGGATTCATCACTGAATTTGGTCTGCTGGTTGGATCATTAGCTTTCCCGGCCCAGCCCAGGCACTGACAGGGAGTGTGACGTGAATGGTGATCCATGCCCCCCCAGCTATGAAATGATGGAGCATGTTCAGTCACTCTGTGCGCATGACACATACGTGGCCTGGTCAGCGCTAGAAGTCGTGAGAGACTCAAGCATGCTCAGTAAGGATGGCATCCTTAGAGATTTTAGCTTCTAAAAATTGAAGAAGTTGCTAATAAGCATGGGCAATCTGTGATTTTTCAAAGGCTTATAACTTGGCCAAATTTCAGCAGATATTCCTGGTGATAGCAAAAGCCATATCCCTGACACAACTGCTATTCCCCAGCCAAATTTCACGTCCCTGCTCCAAAACCTGGGGGCACTTGAACTGTTCAACGAAAAGGTAAGCAGAATTTTTTAAACCTGGGTAAAACTATATTTTTTCCTTAGCCTCATTCTTGAAAACAGTTGGACTGTTTTGGCAGAAATTTTCCACCAAATTCAGCCTGAGGCAGATCCCTGGCATGGAAAATACCAGCCAAACTGTTAAAGTCTGGCAAAGCTATAAGCAACTGAAATGAGGGTCTTATAAAGAGAACCATCGGGCAACCTTAATAATAAGCGGTGCTACCAACCTTGCCTATAATAATATATGCACACACATAAGGGAGGGCAAGGAGGAAAGGCACAGGAGTACATTTAAAAGAGAAAAGTACCAATAAGAGAGGCATAAAAAATTGCACCTGAACGTAGCTAATCATTTGATTTTTTAAAGAGAATGGTCAAAGCTCACACTAAAAGCAAAGTATTCAATTCAGTATCATTGCCAAAGAATTCAGAAGCGTAGGTGCCAAAATTCACACTGTAATAGTGTCTGTGCAAAATACGTATTCAAGTTCATTTTTAGAATACTTCCAATAACGTTTTTGTAGATTTAAATACTACACTTAAATACCTCTGCAGTTAACTCCCATGGAATACCCTGGCTCATTTTAATAGGTACATTGCAGACTTTTCTTTTTCATTTTTACTTATTGTGCAACCAAAATGTCCCGGTGAAAGGGCAAGGTCTCCTCCGAGCTAACACCACAGCATAAACAGATGGGGGGAGGGAAGTAGGAGGGAAGTGTCTGAGTGTTGGACACTAATAACTTCCTAAGATTTTTCTTTATTCTTTTCATAAAAGGGACATCATCAACTTGAAATCCAGTCTACAAAAAAAAAAAAAAAAAAAAAAAAAAAAAAAGGTAAAAGTAGTTTCAATTACTATACCTGCCCCTAAGTTTCCCCTGCTAATTTTTGTGGTTCTCTAATCACGCTTTCTACTTCTAAAATCACCACACCCTCCCCTTGTCTGCTGCTATTCTTGTGTGAAAGATCTATCTAAACAAGAGAGTAAATGGACTAACTATGCAGGAGAAACAGTGAAACTAAATATAGACAAAGTGCTGTCCAATGCACAATACAAAAACAACGATGAGTTATTCTTCACTCTAACCACTTTTTCTTATATCCATCTTGAGTATGACTTGTAACAAAAACAAGTAAAACATTTTTCAAACAAGCATTTAAAAAAAAAATCTATAGTGTCCTTTTAAACAACAACAGACTTTAGCCTCAACCCCGTGCTTGCAGGATCAGAGTCATTAACTTCAGCCTTAACTTCTACACCTGAGCTCAACTTCTATCTGAGCTGGTTATTTCTAGGATTTTTCCCTGAAAATCCTCCCATCTCAACTACTAACCCCTCCTCTTTCAAATAGACTCGCCTTTTACCCTGTTGAGTTGGAGCTAAAGACACCAGCTTGGTCTGGTTGTGAGGAGGATTCAGCAGAATAGCTCTGCATCTCCATGTAGACTCCTAGAACTTTTCATATTGTCTAAATATTATGGCTGTCAGCTGTGCCAGTGATCTTCCATTTGCACTAAACAGAAGGAATTAAGAGTAAAGAGAGAACCTCAGTCTACCACAAAGTATCTTGAAGCTACTCATTTTTGTGTTCCTTTTTATTCTTCCTTTACTCGTTTCCGCATCTTTCCATGCTTTGGAGGATGCTCTGAATAAAAATCAACAAACCAGTTCAGAGAAAATCAGAACTGACCAGTCATCCACATCTTCATCGAAGTTAGAGAAAGCAGAGATCCCGCAAGTTGTTCCATGCTTATGCAATAACAACCCTTATTTCAACCTATCAACCCTTCCAAAGTGGGAAGAGTGTGTCAACTTGCTGCAATAACAAATTAACATTAGTCCTGTGAGCAAATTTTCCTCTTCAGTGTTTTCTTCCTGATGTTTTAGATTGCTTTGGTTATAATAAAAACAAACAAAAATATTTCTATATAACCAAGAGACAAAACAAACAAACAAAACGAACAAAAGCCAAACCCACAGCCCTGTGTGACTGAACGGATATGTCTACACTGAAGCTGGGAGGAGTGATTCATGCTAGCTTCGCTCAAGATAGCACACTGAAAACAGCAGTGTGGATGTTGTGGCACTGGCAGCTCAGGCTAGTTGCCCGAGTCCAAGTCAGCTAAACCATGTGGGTCCGAGCTCAGGCAGCTAGTCCAAGCCACCACCAATGCTGTAATGCTGTCTACCCGTGCTGGGAATGACACGTCCCTGCTACAGTGCCAATGTACCCTAATAGGTGTGGAGCTCCCCCTTCTCCATTGCTTCCCTGACACTTAAGGACGTAGCTAGTGTTGTGCAGTTTCCTGCATTTCCTCTAAGAGATTCATTAACTCCCTGCTTATTTGAAACTAAGTAGGACTTCTGCTCCTGTCACAAGAAGATTCAACAGGTACCTCGGGTATTGTGGTGGTACATTTGCAGTGTTGGCACTTCAGCACCAATTCAGCTAGCATCTACATCAGACTGCTTATTTATTTTCCAGTCCTGGAAAACATTCTCACCAATCACCTCAGTGGAGCTCCTCATGGGTATAGGGTCTGCCCAGGGGGATGGCATTACAGAATCAGGACCTAAGTTTCTGTTGGCATTCAATATACATTGAGAGCAGTCAACCCTGTGCACATAGTCCAAAAGGTAAGGCACTAGGACAAGTATCTACTTTGCCACAGACTTCCTATGTGACCTTGGGCAAGTCACTTAGCCTCTCTGTGCCTCAGTTCCCAATCTGTAAAATGGGGATAATAGCACTTCTCTACCTCACAGGGGAGCTGTGATAATAAACACACTGAAGATGGTGAAGCGCTCAGATACTATGTTAATGGGGGTACTTGATTTAAAATAGGCAGAGAAGATAGAACTCAATCATTCCTTATAAATCAGTACATCTAGCACAAATGTTTTAGAGCCTCAATCCTTTCCTGGAGTTCTGCGCAGGGCCGGCTCCAGGTTTTTTGCCACCCCAAGCAAAAAAAAAAA